>NW_020664446.1:25936344-26157055 GCF_002925995.2 Terrapene triunguis
TATTTGGTCCTGCCATGCGGGCAGGGGACTGGACTCGATGACCTCTCAAGGTCCCTTCCAGTCCTAGAATCTATGAATCTATGAATCTATGAATTTCATGGTTTATTCTTGACACAGATAACTGAAAACCCTATATGATTAACCTGTAAAAGTCAAGGACATTCATTTGTCAATAGGATGTTATAGGACAGACTGGATAGGAAAAATGGCAACAAGTTAAATGACAGACTCTCCTTTTGTGATCAAGCACTAATGTACAGTTTGGAATATGCAGATCCAAATATCACCGTGATAATGACTAGAATATGCTAATTTAGAAGGGCTCATTCTGGAAGGTGTTTTACTTTGTTGCAATTTGAGGGTTTTACTGGACATTATAACTGATACAGAATGAGCTTCAGTGATGGTTGTGTTGGATTTCTTTGCATTTGTATGTAATATTAAAGCAACTATAAAGCAGTTAATTTGCCATGGCTATCATATTTAATTAGTATCTTTAAATGACAAGGTATGAAAACAGTACAGGAATTACTGGGAAATTTCAGAGCCAGGGATTATGCAATCAATATACAGTTCACACTAGAAAAAATATACTTTGTCAAACATATACACACTATATGTTGCAGGTGTGCAGAATGTTCACAGAATGAAACACAAACCATTCAAAACTTCGTCTCAAATCTTGTTATAATCCCAAAATTCAATCAGTCTTCATTTAAAAACTTTCTCAGGCTCACAAACCTCCTTGATGTATCCTAGCCCTGCTTTTGGTGAATGTAAACCCTGTTTTCACCAAACCTAGGTCAGTTTATGTTTTTATGTCATATTAATGCAGATTTTGCTCTTTCCAAAACCAGGTAGAAATCTATGGTTTCAGAGGAGTTTCACTTTCAAGTCGGGTTTGTTCAAAACATGGTATCAAAGCTTAAGTAATGCCAAGGAAAACTTAAAGCAAGAGGATGAATAGACATAGAAGGGAAACTCAGGTTTGCAAAAGCACTCAGATGGAAAACTAAGAATTTTTTTTCACCAATTCCCATTGAAGAAAACTGCTGAGTTTTAACCAGGTCAGTTGTTTCTCATTGAGACAACACCAGTTTTAAGGGTATATTTAAGGTACCCCAGGAAGAATATCTAGGTTTTCTACAAATTATTTAAAAGGCTATTGGATGGGCAAATGGCATACTCACGTAATATACTGCTGAGGAACATAAACATCAATTTGTTAAAATTAAATTAGAAGTAAAAGACTCTGGGGAGGATGTTAAATTGGAAAGGCATACATTTGTTTGGAAAAAATACAGATGTTAATGAAATATTTGAATTGCTAAGTGGCATGAGGTCAGTAAAGGGAGGGGGGATTATTATAGGTGATTGATCCAAAATTTTTAAATGACGACAGTGCTACAAAGTCCTTGTCTAGCTCAAGGGTATATTTTCCCCATCTGTCACTGTGGGAGTTGGTTGTGCCAACTATCCTGGGAAGATGTAGTTATTTACTTTGCTATTCATGCTCTTACCCAAAGAAACAGTATCTCACATATTAGTGGTCTGATGTTCTAACATTCAGACTAACTACATGCAGAGAAAGACAAAAGTGGGTTTATTCACACAGAAGTTCCATTGTCAGTCCAGCCAACCATACAGTACCCCATCAGTGAGTAGAGCTGAGTCTAACCCAGAGTGTGGCCTCTCAGTGGTTCAGGTCAGCTAGACAGAAAGACGCATACCTCTTCATATGTAGCCACTTCCTTTTCATGTGCATCTCGGGATGTTTTGTCTTCTTGAGCATTTCTACCCTGCTCACCTTCCAGTCTGTTAAGAAGGAAACTCATTATTAAGCCAGACAATGCAATTAATCAGCTTAAACTGCCACATAGGTGTTCATGATGGAAACTACACACAATATCCCATGAGATATGGATACTGCCATTCACTGTGTCTGGGTGCTCTGATAATATAAACAAATGTGGGTCAATAAGCTACAGAGAACTAAGCCCCCCATGGGATTTTGTCCCAGGAGCTTCATTAGATTGTAAAATGAAAAGCAAGTGAAAATGACACCAAAAGCTCCTGCCCTACTGAAAAAAATGGCAGGACTTCCAAACTGGTGTGGAGGGAAGGTTGTGAGACAGCAAAGGGGACTATAAAAACATTTTATACTATGTATAATCTGCCCCAACTAGAAATTTACAGCAAAATCTAAATTTATTATTTGAAATTACAGAAGCACCTAGAGACCCCAATCAGGGAACAGAAGCCTTTTGTGCTAAGCAGACTTTAAGCAACAAGTCCCTGCCCCAGATAGCGTGAAGTATTATGTAAAAAGAAGAATGAGATGCAGAAGAAGGGGGAAGAGGCCAAGTGAACCAAGTAAGTGTTGTACAGTAAGCAATAGTCATGGTTCAGTACCAGCCTAACATTCCCACAGAACAATATCTCAAGTAAAAAGAAAACAAGTTTAAAATTTGAAATCATTATCAGAGTGAAAGAAGGATCAATCAAATCTACTGAACTTAAAATAAGAAACCTCTTGTCCAGGTAGATGGCACTTCTGCATAGTGAATTAATGTGGAGATCCACACAGCACAGAAATCAGCTCTGGAAAGACACCTTTCTAAAACTAAAGTCATCTTTCCCTTGTAGTAAATTGGCTGGAACTGTGGCTTTTTTTTTTGTTTAGAATAAATGATGTGTCTCTTTTCTAGGACAATTATGTGGAAATAGCTTTATGTTCACCCTCTGATAGAGCAGCAGAAAATAATAGCTCCAAGAGCCCTATGGGAAAGGTGCTAAAATGAACCAGTTTGCTTTTTGTGTCTAGAACTTAATCCTAAAGCGGATGCAGAATTCTGTCAAAGTGTCTGTGAGTTGCAAGGTACTCAGCTAGTCCCGAGCTTTGGCATTTTGAAATCCTGCTGAAGTTGGTGATCACAATAGGCGATGCAGAGTGCCCTGTATGACTAAAACCCCTGCTGGGAAAAGGGGAGGTTGGGCAGCCACCAGTGGCAATTTTCGATAGGGATATATAGCCATAGAACACAATGGAACACTGTAAGTGAGAGGGATCTCAGTGTGCACCCAGCAGTGTTCGCTCACCTTATATATGGGATAGGTCGCTCTACTCAGGTGCTTTCTAGCTTCCTTCTTCCATCCTGCTTCCAAGGCTGAGGAACAGTTTTGCTGGGAATGGCAGGATCCTTGTGTTAGTAAAGTTAATGCAGCAACTCAAGCCTAACAGGTAAGTTGAGTAAGAGTCCCTCTTTTGAAGACTGGGTGTAGATTTGGACAGTTGCCACTCAATAGTCAAGGCTCTTCCTGTTCCGGTCCAGGAGACAATTGAACAGCTAGCAGGTGGCATAGTGAACTCTGAATTCTTTCCCAGTAGCTCAGCCCTAGCACTGTGAGCTCAGAACTCAGAAGGTATTCACATCAAATATTATAAAGTTAATGTAAGGCCAAGAAGGTCTGTTTTCTTATCAGCTACTGCACTGATCTTTAACATAAAATATTAACAAATTAACAATATACTATCTATAGCAATGCACAGTTCAAACTATCCATTTTAAACACATGAAAAACCATTTCCCCCTTTTATATTTTAATATTTTCACAGGTTGTAATAGCAGTAAAGGCATTTCTTGTAGGGCATTTCTTCCATCTTGTAACTGGCTGGGTTAAGACTATTAACTCCTCTATCTGACCAGGAACTTTGCTACTAGATGCTCAATACAGTATTGGTCAAATATTAAAAACATTAAAAAGCACATAGAAAATATTTATTAAAATAATCATACTGCCAAAAATTCCAATTAGCTATTTTTGTTTAGAATGGCACCAATAGACCAAGAAACTGGATTCTGGTCTAATTTGCACCTGTGTAAACTTTCAGGTTAGTTATTCCTGATTTACACCAAATGGGAGATGAGAACCAGTCCCACAAAGAAAATACCAGTGAGATTTTTTTTCAGTAAAATATTTGTTTTAATTTGCAGATATACAAATAAGATGTACCCAATTTACATTATAATCTGCCATGTAATCACATTGGCATTACAAACTCATTGATTTAATAATATTAAGCAGCTCTTTGGACAGAATTCTTTTTTTCTCCAACAACAAAAGTAGCTTAAATGGCAAGCCTAAGAAGGCCTTGCTCATTAAATGGGTTTATTATTTCCTGAGCTCTGTTTAATTACCCCTTTAAAGTCTGTGTTCATTGAATGTTTCCTTTTTAATCAGGAAATATAAAGGAAAGAGTTGTTGTTAGAAATGGTTGATTTTACATATGTATTAGTACACTGGATTGCTTAATGAATTCTGACCAATGAGAAATTTGTATTGTCCCTGAAACAATCAACTTCTTAATTATTGCCCATATTTTCTGGGGGCTTTTTTATATCTCTCTTTTAGGAATGACTTATTTTCAAGTCCTGCTGATTATTAATTATTATTATTTGTATTTCTGGTTGCAGTAAATGACTCCAGGCCCATGGTATTAGGCACAATAAACACACATAAGAGAGAGTTCTTGTACTAATGAGTGTACAATCTCTGTATAAGACTAGAGGCAACAGGTGGATCCAAATGGTAACAATGACACAATTATGATAAGCTGTGGTGACAGCAAACCAGCTGTCTAGGGCTTCCAGACATTTGAGCAGATGTGCATATGGAGAGAGGGCTGGCAAAGTAAAATAAAATTAAATAAACAGACAGTAGTGTGGAAAGGGAGGATGAGCCAGCTGCTAGAGTATTAACTTAGAACTGAAGAGAAACAGGTTCAGTTCCTTGCTCTGCCACAGACTTTTGGTGTGACCTCAGGCAAGACACTTAGCCTCACTGAGCCCAAGTCCCCATTTGTAAAATGGAGTGAAAATCACTTCCTTATCTCACAGAGGTGCTGTGAGGATAAATACAAGGCACTCAGACACAATGGTAATGGGGGCCATAGCAATACCTAAGATAGATGTAATTCTCTCACAATATATTCCTGACCATCTTATTGAACAATGATAATTTACTTTACACTTGCTTATGTTCACAGAACACCAATCAAAAAGTAATCATAAATTTGACCCAACACCTCAAGCTCTTTTCAATATCAGAAAACTTTGCACAAGAAAGCACTCACCTCAGATTCACTCCTAATGAACCGTGTGTAACGAAGGTCACTAAAGTTGCTAGATCTGGGTGAATTAATACTAAAGATAAGTAAATTTAAAAGTGGCAATTTTCTTGAATTTTAAAATGAATTTGCTTTGACCAACCACGTGTCCCTCTTAAGAATATTTGTATGAATAAGTCTTACAAACATGATTGTTTTCAGGAAGCAAATGTCAAAATGTTGTATATGTGAATATTAGCAGAAAACATTTTAAATTCATTCATCTGAGTATTGATGCCAAAAATAGTTGCACACTCATCCAATCAAGAGTAGCAATATCATATATCATATGACAAATCATATCTAATTAATCCCTCTCGAATAGCAAATGGTTAATACTCAGAGAGATCTGTTCAATAGCAATTACTGAAGAATAATTTCAGAAATGTCTGATGGAATAGCAAACTGCAATAAAGAGAGAGATGGATTATACAAAGCAAAAGTGAAGCACAATCCATATGTAAGTTGTTGTGTGGATTTATTTAATGAGATATAAAAGCTTTCTTGTTCCTTAAAAGCCTAATCTAGAGATTGCTCATTAAATTCATAAAGGTAATTATTTGCCTACATGTTTATTGTGACAAATTAATTAGGAAAAAATTAAAACCGTGTCTAACTCTAAGGACAAGGTATCCCAGCCAATATCCTGCTGCAACCATGCTATTGATCCAGAGATAATACTGGCAGTATGAACAGCTGTCTGTGAAGCCAAGAATTACATGCACTCCCTTAAGAATAGCTTTCAAAGCTTGGCACCTGATTCTTTTAATATTTAGTTGTGCTCCAGTGATTCTACTACTGCAGGAAGGAGGCAAAAAAGAAAAATAGTCATGGCTGCATTCTTTTTATTATTTTCCAACTGTATTTTACTGAACAAAAATGTTTTTATTGCAGGCATAATTTGAAGAGAGATAAAATCATACATGTTTTAGAAAATGTAAATGTTATATTCAGAAACATACTGTGATAACAGAAAAGTAAACAGAAATGTTCAGACAACTATGGGCCAGATTGCCTATTGAGATCCAGCCCCTTTGCACAACTCAGGAGGCACAAAGGGGCCAGAAACTGCCCACACATCACCAGAAGAAAATTCCCCTGTAGGAGGGGTACTCCCTATTAGCACACAGGTGACAGGTCTGTATCTTTACCCTGTGTCCCACCCTCACTCAGCATAAATTGCATGTTGCAAGCAGGAGGGGGCATGTAGGCACAGAGAGCGTTGAGAAAGCGGTGTGGCAGAACTCAGCTCTGATACATCCGTGCTCCACTGCAGTACGGTCTAAGGATCTAAGTCAGTAGCACAAATTAGAGATGTATGGAAGAAGTTGAATGCAAGCTAAAGCTGATCCTCAGAATCCAGGAGACAGACAAACTCCTTGATGCCCCTAATCCTGTGCCAAGCAGGGCTCTGGGCAGAAGAGAATCTGCCCATGATCTCTAACTAAATGTGGGTATTACTCTCAACTAAAGAGAAAAATAGTCAGTTTTTCATGACTCCCTTTCCCACAGTTCCTATTATCTAGTTAATGACCACAGACTCCTCCCATATTTAAATAATGTGAAAGGTGTGGTACAGTAATAACTCTGGATCCAAGGTGAATGAAAAAGATCATTTTGATTCAGGGATGCACTTCCCAGCTGCCTCAGCATAGCAGAACATGGGCTTCTGCAGCACCCCTCTCCCAGAATTCATGTCTGGGAAGCTAAACCACTTAAAAGGTACAGGTCTCAATACCACGGAAGGGAAGGCCTGAGGTATTTTCTGATCCCTTTGCCTGAATTCAGAAAAGTAAGCTTTAATTTGCGATAAAAATGGTCTTATGCTGCTCCAAGATGGCTTTACAATTCCTTCTTTGTATGTTTTGATGCAGTGAGCTGGTTAGGTATTTTCTTAGCTGGGACAGGTAAGCTATAGAGGTATCTGCATATTTGGGACAAGCTCCCTGTTTGAAGGGAAATGCTCAGTATAGTATAGCAGACAGAGCCTCTAGTTTAAGAAATAACTCAGCACTGTCAGAATTGTGCGGCAAGGGACGTAGCACAGTCTGCATGAGTAAATAACAGTTAGCCAGCTTACCAAAGATCTGTCTGCCCCCCCGCCTCCTGGATTTGACTTGAAATCCAAGTTGGAAATAATGAATCTTTGAGGCTATTCCATGATGTCCCCAACTCTGCATGCTGTGATAGGTCTTGCCATTGGAAGGCTTGTTTATTGTCTGAGCTGGTTGGTTTACATAGTGATCATATCTAGTTTTTCTATGGAGTTCCAGGTGCTCAAAACCACCCGAATGTAATCTGACAGGGTTTATAGCATAGTTACTTTCACTGTCACATCTTTTATTTCCTATAGTTTGGCTGAAATGTTTAAAATTGAACCCCAATACTAGGGTGAATAAATATGCAATGTCCAATCAGAAAAAGAAAGATACTTTGGTAAATTCAATGCTAAGGACAGAGCTTCCAGCTTTCAGTCCAACCATGAAAACAAATCAGGCCATAGCCTCATCTGGATCCTTTCAACTTATCAGCATTCTCTCTATATATGGTTCTTTGCTCTTTCCCACTCTTTGAGGAGATAAGATGTCTGCTGCCAACTTAGCTGTAATTCTCCCCCAAGGAACTCATGCTAACTTATTAACCTTGAATTGATTAATTGGGTGAAGAGCAGGCAGAAGCTGTAATGTTCCTGATCAAGGTTTTTTCTCTTTTCTAGATAGGAACTGGGCAATATTCCTCCATCCCATAACATTCTGACTGGGATTTCCAGAGATCCATGGGAGTTGAATACATAACACTTAGGCCCCTTTGAGAATCTCAGCCTACGTTGTTATTACTAACAAAGGCTTAGTACTTCAATTTTGTGGTCAAGGGATGTGGTGTGCTGAGAAGGTAAGTTTGTTGGGGTTGCTCTGACGAGGATTTGCAATGGCAGTTAGTTGTGGAATATACCTCTACCCCGATATAACGCTGTCCTTGGGAGCCCAAAAATCTTACCGCGTTATAGGTGAAATCGCATTATATCGAATTTGCTTTGATCCGCTGGAGCGCGCAGCCCCTCCCCCCCGGAGTGCTGCTTTACTGCGTTATATCCGAATTCGTGTTATATCGGGGTAGAGGTGTACTTTTTTCTGTGTTTGGGGTGTAAAAGTTTGACCCAACTCACAGATGTGAGCTAGATTTGTAGGTTAACATCAGTCATACCCAGTTCCTAATGCAATTATGGTGTAATGATTACTATTGGAATCCTCAAAATTATTTTCTTTGATACATGAAGCTTCAGCCTTTATGTGCCAGTTTGGAGCCAATGTGTGCTTAATTGTGGATGATAAGGGAGATATGGACATTTGCCAGGGTTAATGCATGTAATTCAGCAGCCAAGGGAAATCTGCCTTAAGGGAATTCCAGCTCAGCGGGATGCCTTCCAAAGACTAAAGAACCTGCAGTTTCACGGAGCAGGTTAGATTATTGTGCAAATTGAACTAAAATAGATTTTGAATATTTATATTAACGGTGTTAAAGGTTCATGCAGATATTACAAGTTATTACAGACAATAGTGCTACTATAGTTAAGACTGAATTGACATTTGCAATGAAGTCTCTAGTTTTTCTTATTCAGTATATTGTATTTTATTTTATCTTCAGTATATCAACTGTTCAAAACACACGAGGCTGGCTTCATACCAGCTGGAGCCACAATTTGCACCTCTCCACGTAATGAGGAATACTATGCCCTTGTAAAGGACAGGTAGTATTGCTGCTGCTGCCCTCCCTTTGGCATTCCAACGGAGCAGGGCAGATTGAAATCCCCCTTGGAGATCCTCAGGTATTATGCCCTTCCCAAGACAGACTGTCCCACTTTTGGGCTGCATTGCTCCTCTCAGTCCGGATGAGTACTTGCAGCTACTTTGCCAATCTTCCTTCCTAATGGACTTTCTGCTGGAGCTCCGTTGTACACCTGGGAATGGATCCGGTCCTTGATGTGTTTGCATAGAAAGTTTGTCTTTGAATTTAGTCTCAGTAAGAAACCCAGGAGTTTAGATTGTCATCTAAATCTCTCGTGTCTGTAAAATTTGGCTGGATATTTCTTGAATACTCTGGTATTTGCTGGTATTTCCTGCTTCTAGTCAGACTACAGATGCCATGAAAATACCTATTCTAGTTACAGTGCACAGGAATTGGGGAATATCCCGTAAATAGCTGGGGAGCCCTCTAGTGGCACTCACTATGTTCTGTATTTCAGATCTCACCAGAACCCTGCCAGAGCAGCTCTGTGTGTGTGTGTGTGTGTGTGTGTGTGTGTGTGTGTGTGTGTATTTCTAGTCCTGACCAAATGGGAACCTGAAAATGCTGAGGCACAAGTTAAGAGTGAGAGAAAGGAGTCAGCACCAAGAAGCAGTAGCAGACCTTTTTACAGATTTCATATTGCCCCTTCCCATGCTAGCAATACATTGACCGAGGTAACAGGGCTAAGGGTGCCATGAGCAATGTGAGAATCAGACCTTTTTTGTGATGACGCTGGAAAACACTACCAAAAGAATGTAAGCATTTCGTTTGCTCATCTCATTAATTCAGTGCTCTGGGTCATGTATTCTTGTTTTGCGACATTGTGCTAAATGCTTCATCATACACTGCCTTATCTAATGGTTTAGGAACATTTCTGGTGGGGAAAAAATGATAGCGGTAATGTCAACATTTCTGCTACTCTTGGTAAATCATCTGATTCCCAATGTATTAGTATTCATTTTCAGCTGCATTACGCTGACGAAACTATGCTCATAAGCTAATATATTGTGTACATATCTTGTGGCTACCTTGTGAAATGGTTTTAGACTGAGTTGCAGTTCAGCATATGTGTCTGCCTTGATCTTAACATATTTTGTATTTTCCCTTCTGGAGGACAGGAACTCTGACATTTGAGAGTGCTTATTTCATTATGGCAGTTGTGCCTAAGACCTAACTAGCTAGCCAACAAAAGATGCAGAACCTACCTTGGTATGTGTTATGATTGAATGGATTGCAGCATCTTAAGTTGTTGTTACAGGTGAATGAACCAGTTTAGTGGCAATCCTAATTCTTCAACAGCTGCAATTCTTACTAAACCGCTTGAATTTTATAAGTAGGGTATAACTTCTCCAGGGACTACCTTGTGCTAGTGTCTGGCAGCTGCTACATCAAGAGCAAAAAGATAATAATCATTTGTAAGCTTATTCTCTGAACACAAACCACTTGGACTGTATTTGAGTATTGCTGTGTTTTTGTTTTTTTTAAAGCTGCTATGCCACTTGGAGCAGCTACAGTCTTTTCCAGTACAACTATTCTAAAAACTCTGAGGGTGAGGGGCTGATTGTCTTAGTAGTTAATGCACTCTACACTGTGTCCCATCATATATACAAGAGGACATAATGCTCTGATTTTGCCTTTCCCCACTCCTTAGCCAATCGGAAGTATGTAAGATTATTATTCTGCAGTCATCAACATGAAATAGTTCTTAAACCTTAGGGTTTTTTTCTTAGTACTGGAATTCCAGAAAAATCCAGTTAACTTGTGGTTATATTATCCTATTATAGATTCCATTTTGTAGCACTGGCAACAGACTTTTACCTTGTCTTATGAAATACTTTGCTAAATATATATATTTAAAATAATTTGGTAGAAAAATTATGCATAGTTGGGCAAAACCTATAGGTGCTGATTTTAAAAAGAGACAGGTGAATTGGGTGCCTCAGTTTCTGGATGTCCATCCAGAAGTGTGTCCAATGTTCAGGGGGCAGCCCTTGGTAAAAATCAGTCCCTTATGTCAGAATCCCAAAATCACTGGTTGCTTTTGAAAATGTAGACCTTACTTTTGAAAAATCAGGGGGTTGGGAGGGAGGAAAAAAACAGTTTAGTTTTGCACTAATTTCCATGTAAGCTTCTTGCCAATGGTGCTATCATAAGCAATTATTTAATAGAAAAGACAAACATTTCAGAAAGCTTTTTGCATGGGGTAAGTTTGTGGTTGTTATATGTACATTTATTTGTTCCATATTTAGCCAATCTGCTTTTAGTTTTGATAACTCTTGATATTAAGCGGTGCAGAAAAAGAGTTAAGAACAAACAATCTGCTTAGTCTTGCCATGTAGCAGGAATGTGCTTTTCTGTTTTCATCAGCACAGTCTTCTCTTGACCACTGCCTGAGGAGGTTACTTGTCTTTTGTACACACACAATTCTGTATAATACGCTAATAGGAATGGGCACCTGGCTCACCCTCTGGCTCCCATGATTCACTCACAAAAGCTGCTGCTTTGGAGGACTCTGCTGCTTGCATTCCCCTTTCTTGCTATGTTACTGAACACAGAAGCATGAGTCCCTTAGATTCCTCCCAACTTAATTAAATATTGTGAGCTTCACTTCAGGAGGTGATTGGGCGTCTGTTATAGTGTGCCTTCAAAAACACAGCACTTTTTACTTGTGTATTTTTATTTACCAGTAACTGTATCCTGAGTTACCAATTACTGCCAGCGAGTTATGATCCACTCACTTGCTTTCCACTGTAATAAAGCTATTGCTGTTCCTTTCTAGTTTTTTTTTCCCCCCTCTGGCTTGCTCAGTCTGTCTGTGATAACTATAGCATTACTTCTGCTAGAGGCTATGTGCCAGCATATGGGCTATCACTGAATCACAGACCTAGAAGCCAATAGATGATGCCCTCTTCTGCCCCATGAGTGGATGCCACTAATAAAAATGACCTCTGGGGGTTATGTGGGTGCTTTTTGCAATGCAGCTGCATACACTATGTGTTAGTAATAGGAAAAAAGCAGAGGCTTCGCTGTTGAACTACTGGAATGAAAATATACTTGAAATAGGAGAATGAGGTACCAGTGATCACTCTGGTTAGAAGCAAGGAGAGGTACAGAATTAAGAAGAAATATATATATTTTAGAGCTAGTCAAATATTAATCAACACAAAAATCTCAATGATTTTGTGTTTGTAAATCATTCATAAACTAGTCCTGTTAGCTGTGAATATATTCAGTATTTGAAAGTATTCACTAAATATTTTTGACAAATACTTTCAGACCATGAGTTGTTCTCATAGAATCATAGGAATGTAGGTCTGGATGGGACCTCTGGAGGTCATCTAGTCCATCCCCCGCTCTGAGGCAGTATTAAGTATATCTAGATATCATCCTTCACAGATGTTTGTCTAAACTTCCAATGATGGAGATTCTACAAACAAGCACTGAAACAGGTTACCTAGCTAATCTATTTTCAAGTTAGAAAGTTTTTCCTAATATCTAACAAATCTCCCTTGCTGCAAACTAAGCCAATTACTTCTATTATTACCAGACTATTTGAGCTGGTACTGTGTATACTTTATGATTGGATAAATGAAAATACCTCACAGATAATGAATGGAAAATAGTAGATATGAACAAATGAGTTTAGTTTCAGTACTTGGCAATCACTCAAATACTGTAAAATTACAAATAGCAAAATCCCACTATAGCGGTGGCTCACTATTTATTTATTTAATTCACACACCCACATTATTCCTGATTTGTAGAGGAATGTAGTGAGGCAATAGTGGATTTGTCCTACAAACTAGCATATTTACTTTGATGAGTGCAGTTTTACTAGAAGATTTTCAAGAAGATATCTACAAAAATCAAAGTGAGTAATTCAGATCAAAGAGTGAGTTGAAAATTAAAGTAGTGTATCTGAGGATACCTTATCTCTTCCCCCAGATATGAGCAGCCAACTCCCAGGCAAAAGGCTGAGAAGTTGTTTGCTTCTCAGCTCAAATACACCTCCATCTACAAAACTAAGCCTATTAAAATAAAATATCTCCCCTACTAGCAGTCAAGCAAAAGCACAGATTTCACCCTTTCCTTAAACCTAGTCTCTCCTCTATCAGAGTCCTACTGCTCCCTTCCTGTCCCAGATATACCCAACAGCTGGGCCTGATAGGTTAGGGAATCCTACTGCATATGCACCACACCCTTTAATTTTTCCCTGTCTGCATATACACCTGTGCCAATACAGAGAGAGAGAGAGAGAGAGCTAGCTTAGCTGAGCTGAGCTGAGCTGAGCTGGGGCTGTCCAGGTGAATCCAAATCCACTTATAAGGGGCTCAGTGACACACATTGTGTTCCCTATTTGCTTTTACATACTAGCTTTCTTTGTGCTTTTTGTTTTGAAGTAACATTACTTTTTAACAGATCTGCAGTTGAAATATCACTGCTTTTACTGTGTTTTTTTAGTAGTCACTGAAATTACAGTCTATCATAGTAGTCAGCATTGCAGGATGGGGAGAGGGAAGAGTCAGGGGCAGATACAACCACATGAAACTGCTTTGCCACCCTGTACACTAACCCCAAGTAGAACTATCAATTGATAATGGTAGACCTACAGAAGCAATTGTGTTCTTCTTGTTTTCATTGGCCCAGCTATTACCAATAATCATCTAATAATTAGGGGGGGAAATTCATAACATGTAGCATCAGTATACAGAAAGAGGAGGAAATAGAGCAGACTCCTGCCCCGTTTGGTTAGTGGTGGAGGGGGAGGAAGGGGGCAACTTCCCATACCTCCTGGGGGACTTTGTGTATGCCTGGTGCCTTTTCAAGCATTTAGGAACTGACAAAAGGAGATGTATGACACCAATTTTCACAGGGGCTGGAGAGCAAACCAGCCCCACACTCATCCAGCAGTTGTGTCTCCTGTGGGGCTGTGCCTGTCTCCCCACTCCAGGCATTGTGTCATGGCACATGAGATCATATGGCGCTGTGACACCATAGAATCATAGACTATGAGGGTTGGAAGGGACCTCAGGAGGTCATCTAGTCCAACCCCCTGCTCAAAGCAGGACCTAATCCCCAAGTAAATCATCCTAGCCAGGGCTTTGTCAAGCCTGACCTTAAAAACCTCTAAGGAAGGAGATTCCACCACCTCCCTAGGTAACCCATTCAACTGCTTCACCACCCTCCTAGTGAAAACGTTTTTCCTAATATCCAACCTAAACCTCCGCCACTGCAACTTGAGACCATTGCTACTTGTTCTATCGGCTGGTACCACTGAGAACAGTCTAGATCCATCCTCTTTGGAACCCCCTTTCAGGTAGTTGAAGCAGCTATCATATCCCCCCTCATTCTTCTCTTCTGCAGACTAAATAATCCCAGTTCCCACAGCCTCTCTTCATAAGTCATGTGCTCCAGCCCCCTAATCATTTTTGTTGCCCTCCACTGGACTCTCTCCATTTTTTCTACATCCTTCTTGTAGTGTGGGGCGCAAAACTGGACACAGTACTCCAGATGAGGCCTTACCAATGACGAATAGAGGGGAGTGATCACGTCCCTCGATCTGTTGGCAATGCTCCTACTTATACAGCCCAAAATGCCGTTAGCCTTCTTGGCAACAAAGGCACACAGTTGACTCATATCCAGCTTCTTGTCCACTGTAAGCCCTAGGTCCTTCTCTGCAGAACTGCTGCCTAGCCACTCGGTCCCTAGTCTGTAGCAGTGCATGGGATTCTTCCATCCTAAGTGCAGGACTCTGCACTTGTCCTTGTTGAACTTAATCAGATTTCTTTTGGCCCAATCCTCCCATTTGTCTAGGTCCCTCTGTATCCTATCCCTACCCTCCAGCCCAGTTTAGTGTCGTTTGCAAACTTGCTGAGAGTGCAGTCCATGCCATCCTCCAGATCATTAATGAAGATATTGAACAAAACCGGCCCCATGCACCAGCTCACACCACCACACACTGAAATTTGGGTCAGCCACCCCTCTGTCATGATGGAGGGGCAGGAGGCTCTGAAAAACCATGCACCAGGTTGCTACATCCAGAGTGGGAAGCTGGGTCCAGCCCAATGGGACAGGAGTTGCCACTGCCCGTGCATGCTGGAAGAGTACAATCTCCAGCCCTTCCTGCCCCAAGCTTTCCCTCTGCACCTGGCTGGGATTAGGGCTGCAGTACAGGGGCAAAGGGTGCAGCAGGCATGATAACATGCTAGCCAATAGGTTTAACTGCAGGTGGCACCACCAGTGACCCATCACCCCCAGCTCTGCTACTGCATTTGTGGTAAATCTCCCCTGAAAACATAGCCGTGGTAACATAAGGCACATTGTGTGCATGGTGAGTTTGGCTTATATATACATATCTCAGTATATTTTTCATTAAAAACATCATCCAACAAGTACAGTACAATACTAGTAATATTGCATATTTTATATAGTATACCCTTGAAGGTGTTTAGCAAGTTCCTTTTATAAATGATTCTAGCTAGGGAATGTCAAAAAAATGGATAACTTCAACCAAAGATGGCTGTAATTTCTTTTAATTTTGAAAGTGTGGCTAATGATTATATTATATAATACGAACCACTCGTTTGCTGTTAAATGGGTGTCAGGTACCAAGGACTGTAACTATATATACACACAACACTCTGTGAACACATGCCTAATTTTGTAATTGCTATTATTCACAATAACAGCTAAGTCCATTTCTGATAAATAATGTATATTCATCTGGTGCCTTGCTACCCGCAGCCAGAATAAAGGGTCATTTATAGAAATTAAAGCATGGGCAAAATCATCTGCTTATACCATTAGAGTCATGAGGAAATTGAATTATCTACTAACTGAATGGATGGATTTGCACTGGTATGAGTAAGGTCATCATATGAGAGGGTTATGCTGACATGTAGGGCCCAATTCTTCACTCTGTTGTACCTGTTTAGTCCCTTGCACCATGTGGAACACAAACATTCTGATTTGGAAGAGCTTTATCTCTACTATGCATAGGTTTAAATAGCTGCATTGTGACCAGTGGAGACTTCTGTAACCTTTGTAACCCATAGATCCACAGGCATTTTGTTTATGTAATCTATACCTCAGCTGGAGATCTGAACTAATAAAGTAATAAAGTAAAGTAACAAGCTGAGTTTGCCTCTTCCTGAATGTACAGTCCCAAATTATTACAGCTCACACTGGGAGATAAGATCTTCCACAAATATGGCATGACAAATATTTGATCAGTGGAGAGAAATGCCATCTTAAGAAACAAAATGATAGCTAGGAACATGTTCTTGTCCTTCTGGCTGGTAAGGCTTCCGGTGGTAAATGGCTTTCCCATTCTACAAAAACGAACTGAGATTTCAAAAAGTTCAAATCAGGATATAAAGTTGAATTCTTAAAATTATTGGGAATTGAAAATAATAATCATAACGCACTCCCCACCCACCCCCCAAAAAACCCTCACTCCCCCATGGTTTGGGTTGATCAAAACATTGTGTTCTGTTAATTTTGAAACATTTCATTTAGATTTTGACCATTTCTACTCATGCTGGAAATTATACCTCCAGCTCTGGTGTAGACATACACTTAAGCCCTCCCCAGAAGAATTTACAGTCTATCTTGCTATATGTTTGTGCATTGCCCAGTAGGATGAGGCATTGGCTTCTATGTGCTACTGTAATACAAATAGATAGAAGAAGACTGGGAAGAAATACAGCAGAAGTACACATCATTCATTACCTCTGTGAATTTTCCAGAACAAAATCTTAAAAGGGAGTTTATTGGATAGTTGAATGCCTGTGAAAATTAAGTTTAGTTAATCATAGTAAGAGCTGGGTATTCTGTCCTATATTTTTTTCTTGATTCTAAAAAAAAGAAAAGAAAAAAAAGAAAAGAAAAGAAATTACTGTTACAATATGGGCTTGCTTCAATGCCAACTGAAGTCAATGACAGACTCCTGTTGTCTTCAAAAGGTCTTGGAACAGACCCTGTATGTAAATGTCTTTCAACAGCTTGGAATACAAAGATCTACCCCTCTCCAAAAAGTCCATGAACTACAATTAGCAGATGAATTAGCTTCTTGTGAATAACAAGAGTCACAATCTGCCTTCCATTTCCCCCCTGCTCTGGAGGTGGGAGCGATATACCATCAGCCCTTCTCATCCACACTCCTCTCACATGTAGGTGGGATGTAACAGTTCTATGGAACTTGCTTTTCCCTCAGCACTAACACCCATAGTATGGGCATCTGGTGCAAGGGAGGTCAGGGCACAGAGGATGGGCCACAATCTGGCCCCTTACATGTCTTGCTAATTGTATTGGTTTTGTTTTTGTGCTTTTTTGTATTTTTCTTGAAAAATCACTAAAGAATTAAAAAAAACCAGCAAAACCTAACAAAACATCATCCTTACTTCGTTTAGGTGAATATCTTAGATCAGTATCCTAAGAAATTGTGTGCCATTAATTCTGTTATTAGAAATATAGCTTGCATTTTTTTAACACAAAACAATTCATGGTAGATAGCGAAGAGAAGTACTTTTTTATTAAAACAAAAATAGTAATTTAAAAATAATACAGTAATTTATCTCTACAGTAGCCACTTGAGACAACAAAGATCTATGTAATAATAATTTTACAAATTGACATCCGATCAAATACTTTTCATTTAAAGTAACCACATTGGAGCTTTTCAGCATAAAGAGATGTTAGATATTTTAAATATTTAATAATTTTAAGTAGACAAAATTTGTGCAATTTGGCACTGACAAAAATGTTATCTGTAGATTGCATCTGTCATCCTTAATTCTCAGATTTGAAAAGCTGAAGTCCCTGTCAGTGCTTTATTCTGCGCTTGGCTTGTCTAAATGTCAGACACACATTAATGATCAGTTCTGCTTTACTCAGACCTTTTATTGCTCATCAACATGGGTAATTTATTAGTCACCCAACCAATACTCACCTAAGCTTTTCCAAAATAAAGAATGAATTGTGCTTTAAGGTCAACAACATTGAGTTACTGTATATTGTAAGTGACAGAGACCCTGCGCTGAACACTGCCTTGCAAAAGCACTTAGCTCTTACCACTTGCCCTTCTTGTTGGTTTCTGTACAAAAAGGTTAAAATGTAGTTTTTCTGTCAAAAAATCTAACAATTCTTAATTTGTAGCCAAGATACAATATGGAACATGTACTCTATATATTTAAATAATGGCCAATTCTGATACTATAACTAATTCATGTGGAATGACTCAGCTGTGCATTTAGACACAGTACGTACTCCAAAGTATGTGCCCAACAGACCACTCAGACCATCACACAACTTGCAGGCTTTGCTACCTAAACAACATAGTAACAAAATCAACTTTATGTTGTTATTTACAGCAAAATGCTGAACAGAAATAGAATTTGATTAATAGAAATCAAATATATATTCTCATTAGAAAGTATTAAATAAGCAAAGTGAGCAGAACAGAGATCTGTAACAGTCTGTAAATACCTTATTTTAATTAAAAAAAAACAATATTTCACCTAAGGCCACTTATAAAAATATGGATTAAATAAATGTCTTTAATCTCCTTTATGACTATAATGGGGTTTTGAAAGGTAATTGTAGAGAAATAAATGCATTTTCATTGTGCCACCAAAAATTTAAAGCTCATACTATTTGTTAATATTCTGAAAATATTAATGATGTTCGGGTATTAATAAAATTATGGGGAGAAATATGGTTTTCCATAGTTATGGATGAAACTGGCCTATCATAAACCCAATTATAGTGCCCTAAATCTTCTAATTTTGACCAAACTAAACAAATGTGTTTGAAATTTCACCACTCTAGAATTTTTCAGCCAAGCATGAAGTATCTCAGACAAGAAATCCAGGAGATTAAAAAGAAATCCTATGACCTCCCTTTTTTGATGTTTATATAGGTGTGGGCTGTGGGGTGGGTTTTTTTAGTTCACCATACTTCCAAAATGTCTTGGCAAAGAAACTCTGCAATTGTTTTAATCTATTGGTCTTAGAAAGAACTAGTGCTATTGACTAGGTATGGGAACTTTGTTGTCGTAATGTATTTGTTAAAAGTGGCTTGTGTATACCTTATGGGGCTGGTGGAACATTTAACTCTGTCTGGCACCAATGCTACCTTTACCTAGTCTTCATGGACTGTCCAAATACAGTAAATATAATGGGGGGAGTGACAACATGAAAAAACATGAGAGGGTATTGGGGGCCATTCTAGGGAGAGCAGGAAGGAGACAGCCAGCTGGGTGGTAAGGGGAGTGGTAGGGTCCATTTAGCTGTACAGAGAGCACTCTCCAGAGAAAGACACTAAATCCACTTTACATGCCGTTTCCCCATAGTAGGGGAAGCAGATGAGAAAGAGAGAAAGGACCATTCCTGAGCAGCTTATGAATTTTTAAAAATAATTTTCAATGTTAAAGGATGGTTAAGGGATCAGTCTTAGCCATGTCCAGTCCATACAAAGTCAAACTTTTGAGTGCACAAGCAAAGTATGCAATATAGTCATTTAAGATGCCCACAGGCACAGGAGATGAGTTTAAAGTCCTTATCAAACTCTTCATTGAAATATTTCTATTTTACATGCAAATTGTGATGGATGTACAGGATAGAAGGTTGGTGCTGAAAGAAAGGCACAGTTAAAGATGTTTGGATCTTAGTTATATTTTCACATATTCCAAACTGTTTACAGTGTCACCTTAAATTTGAACTTCTAGAGTAATGTTGTTTTTTTGAGAAAACTAATGCCTAATGTGTTTTCAGAAATATCTCCAAATGAAACCCCATCTTAATTAAGAGCTGTGCTTGTGAATTATTTCCAGGAATTCTTTCCTATTTTTGATTTTGGCCTCTTTGGGGATCCAAATTATATACCGAAGCAAACCAAAATTTGTTTTCATTATATGAGACACCCAGAATAGGTTTCCTGATATGTTGTAGTCTCTTGCTTGTACATATATCTACCTCTAGATGATTTAAATTTAGAGGGAAGGTTAGTGGAAGGTTGTGCCTTCCTCTCCAGAGTTCTGCTCCTATTTTTTTCATGATCAACCTACTTTACCTCACACAGAAATTATAGGGTTTTTTTCTTTTCATTTTCACTTCATAATTTCAGCACTTATTTTCCTGCAATCATAGTCACTCTGTAATTCTGACAACAAGCTATGTTCTTTTTATTCTTTTGTGTCTAACAACAGCTACAGTAACTAGCAATCTGCTTTTTAAACTGTAGTTTATATTGTGAAAAGCACCGTGAGGTTTGGGAAAGAACACTTCTAACGAGGCTGATTATTATTTGGAAGCTATTCACAGCTTTTATTTAAAAATATATACATAATGTTGGAATTTGTGAGAAGATCTATGCAATTTTCAAATTGAAACCTCTAGTTGACTATAATGTACACACTGAATTATTAATGCAATATTTTCTTTTCGGGGAGAAAAAAATCACAGCTTATGAGAAATTATTTTAAATACAAACAAAACAGATTCTGTGAGACACAGCCTCCTGGTTTTACAATCAGAGCCTTTTCAGATGTACAGTGTCTTTACTGCTGATGTTCTTTAAAGTTAAGTATATTCTTATTTCTGATGCAGTACTTGTTCCAAGCTGGGAAGACTGCTGTGTTTTGATGAAAAGCTTTTTCCTTGAATGCAGGAAAAGAACAAACATCTACAAAAGACATTTTGCTTCAGCTGGTAAAACTGTATCTAAGGATGCAGCAACAGAATTTTTTCAGTTTGTAGACCTGATTGCTGCACCTTCAATATGCTGCTGAGTTCATTAGTATTTATCACAGTGTTCATCTCCATTTCCTTCCTCCCCTTCTAGTATTTCATATTATTTAGAGCATTCAGATCTGATGTGATAGCAGCAGCAGCTTATGCTAATCACAAAGTAGGGAGGGATGATGAGCAAGAAGGGTGGCTTTAGGTAAGTATTTGAAGAAGATGGTCTATCTTCTATGGTATGACCAACTTCATTGTATCTTTAGGGTCATTTTGGTCACTGGGAATGGTTCATGTCTATATAGTGTAAAGACTAGTCAGAGTAAACTAAATTCTAGGAAGAATTAAGTGCAGTTCCTATATTCAGAATTACAATATGGGAATTTAAATTACACTGTAATTGATCTGAGCCAAAAAAAGAGAGAAGTGATAGAATATAAATCCACCACAAGACAGGTTTATTTTAAAACATATAGGGTGGGATTTTCAACAATGCATGTTGTTGCCCTATCTCTATTCCCACTGAAGTCAATAGCACTTCTCCCCACCTACTGACTTCAGTAGGAACAGAGTTATCCTAACCAATGAGCACTTCTACAAATATCACCCCTAAAGGGTAACATTTTCAATAATACTCAAATGACTTAGGAGCCTAAGTCCCATTTACAAAAGTGACAGACCGATAGGAGCCAAGGGGTGAATTCCTGGCTGCATTGAAGTTAATGGGAGCTTTGCTATTGACTTCATAGAATCTTAGAAATGTAGGACTGGAAGGGACCTCTTGAGGTCATCTAGTCCAGCCCCTCATTTTGAGGCAGGACCAAGAAAATTGAGACCATGCCTGACATGTGTCTAACCTATTCTTAACAGTCTCCAATGACAGGGATTCCACTGCTGCCCTTGAAAGCCTATCCCAGTGCTTAGCTATGCTTATAGTTAGAAAATTATTCCTAATATCTAACCTAAATCTCCCTTGCTTCAGAGTAAGCCTGTTACTTTTTGTCTTATCTTCAGTGGGCATGGAGAATAATTGATCACCTTCCTTTTTATAACAGCCCTTAACATATTTGAAGACTGTTATCAAGTCTCCCCTTAGTCTTCTTTTTTCAAGACTAAACATGCCCAGATTTTTAACCTTCCTCATAAGTCAGGTTTTCTAAATCTTTTATCAATGGGCCAGTATTTCTCCCTCTGTTTCATTCAAAATCAATAGGACTTATGAGGGTTCAACTGAGCTCTTCATAATAATTTCAATTGTAACTAAGAAATTTTAACATAGGTCCTCAAAGATTAAATACTATTGTCTTAATTAAACATTCACCTAATAAACACACACAGAGTTTGGGGAGGGGGAATCAACCTCTCTTTTTTATTTATGAGGGGATGTATTTTTGTTGATTTCTTCTATGCATTAATTCTTTATTAAATGTCACTAGTCAGGACAAGAAAAAGGAAGAATTAACATATGAGAAACAGGTAGGTTATGAAATGGCTCATATAAAAGTCAACTTGCGAGAAATGTATTTGTTATGAAAAGCATGTAGAGAAGCAACAATTCTAGACTTCAAAAATAGTGATGAAGAAATACAATATAAAGAGATTTCACTGATGGTTAGGAAGATCAATCAAGTTAAATTGCCTACAGAAACAAACCAAAAACATCTCACTGCAAATCTAGAAAATTAAATTTGTAGTTTCTTGGGAATGTTGCAACTATTTGTTTTTATTTCCTTGACTTCTCTTCATTTATGTTTTGACATTTGATCATTATTTGGGGAGCCAAACAACATCAAAATTTGTTCCCCAAAGACTCCAGGTGAAAGTAATGTTTACCAAAGTAAAGCCAAGTGAAGAAATCAAAATGGGGTCCAGTACTTTCAAAAAAGGAAAAGGGAGAAAAAACTGGATAGTAAGAATAGCATGATTTTGCAACTGTTTCTTTGACCAAGAAGCTTCCATGTGATAATTTTTAACCTTACTGGATAGCAAAAAGCAGAAATGGAAACCATACTAAAAATTGACTTCCAGTGACTCTGACCTTTGTGTATTTTTACTTTGACCATATTTGTCAGAATTCATTAGCAACATAATTTCTCTTGATATCTATGGGCCCCTGAAAGTTCAAGGGGAAAACAAGTAAAATGTTCACCCTATTCTTTGCTTTTCATTCATTTCATGTTAACCCAATATAAACAAACTACATTATTTAGGAAACTAAAACCTACAGAGAAATAATCTAGTTGCTTTAACACAATATGATTTGCAGTTCTTTGTGTTGAGTTTGGTAGCACTGTTGAATTGAAAGAGAGTGGGATTAAATATGTTGGTGTGCTTGGTATTACCATGGCAACAAATTAATGCTTTTGGTATTGTGTTACACCTGAATGTTACCTTAGCCTATGACTTCCTTAATTTTTAGTGTTTATGCTTAGGGGATGCAAAAGAATAGAACTCCACCTGGGTATGTTCACCAGCCCTGGGGTTGTCAAAGCTGGGTTGTGGGTAGCCAGATGTAGTGGTCAGAGGCAGAGTGTACAGTCAGGAGTCGTGAGTCAGCTGAGTCAGGATACCAGGTGATCAGAAGCAGGAGACAAACTGGAGTGAGAATGCCAAGGTGATCAGAGGTCAGGAGCCAAGCCAGGTGAGAATGCCAAGAAGTCAAGCCAGCAGAGGAGTAAGGGGTGGGAAAGGGAAGAGCAGGAGCAGGGTGGATCCCAGTTGTTCAGGCACCTTCCTGTTCCTATTGCTGGCTTAAGAAGGGCTGGTGGGCCAATTGCCTGCCCTGAGACTCCGCCAATGGGATGCCATGGGCAGCGCTTCAAACTAGGGCTGGGCGTCATGGGTCCTGGGTCAGCAGTCATCAGCAGGCTGCTAAGTGGAGGGTTGAATCATGCCTGCTCCTGTGAACCTGGGGTCGAGACCTGTGGGTTATGATAGTGATGAACTAAATACAAGCAGTCCTTGGACTTACAACACAATTGGTTCCTGAAAATTGCGTTGAAAGTCAAAACGTCGTAACTCGGAACCGCAATCCACTCCATTGTGGGACCAAGTGTTGTAAAATCAAAACCAATTGTTGTAAGTCAAATCAGGGTGTCAATTCAGAAACATCATAAGTACTGTTCATCCTAAGTTGAACATCGTAAAGTCGAGGATTGTCTGTACCTCCCACAAGCCCTGCAGGCCTTGTGTTTCTGACCCTTCTATGAGCCCTAGGAAAGCTTGGAGACATGAGGAGGGAATGGAGCTATGAGGTGGAGAAGTAGGTGTGTGATACAGGATGCCTAGAGTAGAGAGGACTAGGTGGGGGAACAGAAGAGTAGTGGGGATGCACTAGTGTTTCCTCAGCTTCTGAAGCATATGGACCTACATGGTTTGTCAGAGGGAAGCTCCTGTGGACTTATTTTCCCGTTATTTCTTGCACCATGAATAAGGATAAGAGTTTGTCACGGAGGTCACGGATTCTGTGACTTTCAGAGACCCCTGTGACATTTTCCGCTGAGCCTCAGCCCCAGGGTGGTGGGGCTGGAGCTGCCAGCCAGTGGGGACCCCGGAGCTCTGATCCACCACAGGCAGCGGGGGGCCCGGAGTGCTGCAGGTGGTGGATGCTGGAACCCCTCCCCCCAAAGCAGGGTTTGGGCTCTCATTCCTTCCCCCACCACCCCCTGCAGAGCTCAGGCTTCAGTTGTCCCTCATCAGCCCCCCCCTCCACCCACCCATTATTTTTAGTAAAAGTCACAGACAGGTCATGGGCTTCTGTGAATTTTGTTTATTGCCCACGACCTTTTACTAAAAATAACCATGACAAAATCTTAACCTTACCCATGAAGTATCATGTACTTTTCTTTCCCCATGATGTTTGTACTGGGTGATTTGCATCTTTTTATTTTTATCTTTACTATTGAAAGCTACTGCTGTTCCAGCTGCACTGAATGTTGCAGAGTTTGCCCCAACATTAAAGCTGAAAGCTTCTTGGCTAGAATCCCAAGTACTCGATTGTCGCTTATGTGTTCTTTCTTACTGATTGCAAAATCACTACATTCTGTTTGTTCACATGTGGCCAGTTGTGAAACTACTGATTCTGCCTCAATTTCTCTACCCTGAGTCTGTAAATAAATCCAAAACACTCTTGTATCAAAAAATGCCTATTTTAATCAACAGAAAAAACATCCCAAACAGGCAAAGACCTTCAACTCAGGTCCCAGGTCCCACTCCTAGCTTAGGAGTTCCATAGCCTTTAGATTTTCTTGCACAGCCTTTACATTTTCCTACAGTAAAGAAACTCCCAGTTTCTCTCTCCAGAGAAAGGATAATTTTCTCATCCATCCTTCGGTTTCTGTTACATAAAGAACCCCTCAGTCCTCCTCCGCATCCTGTGGTTATCTTTACCTAAAGCCTTTTCAGTTCTGCCACCCAGAGCTGAGGTTCAGATCTCACCAGTCCATCCCACAGCTAGACTGGGATGTTATCCCTTTGTTCTCTCTTTGGGGTCTACTCTGTCCAGGAGCCTTGCTTTCTCAACTGATCACCTTTCCACTCCCTTCAGACATAAGTTCTGTCTGCCTTCTCATTAAAAGTCAGGTAATCGCCTACCAATTAACTCACCTGGGCAATCAATTAGCTCTGAAGCTGGCTTACCAGCCTTGGTCATAGATAGACTGGCTTGGATTCTTCTAAAGGGACAAGTTTCTTAGGAAAGTTTCCATGCTTTATCTGGGCCTCTGTACCCTTTAGTAGAAACATGCACATATATTGTTAATTATGTATGTATTATATTCCTTTCTGGACTGGAATGCTCATCACATGTAACAGGTGGACTAGAGGGCTAAGCAGCCTAGTGGTTAGAGTGCATGACTCTCAGCCTCCTGCTTGGTTGAGGAGTCTCAGTCTTTAAGACCAAGGAGTAGGAAGACCCAGGCCCTCCCTCTCCACCAGGTCCCAGCCCAGGTCTCTGTGTACATCAACCCCTGAACAGGGGAGGCCCCTTCCAGCAAGGATTCAAAATCCACTGCCCTAGACTACTTCTTACCAGTCTGTTCAGTTTGGGGCATGTCCCCTCTGCTCCAATTTGCTGGGCAGCTTGCTTTCTGTATGGTCCTCTCTTGGGTGACACCTTGCCGCAGTCCCAGGCTCCTTTGGGCACGGCACCCACAAGTTCGGCTGAGCCCCTCAGTGTCTCTGGGGTTCACTCAGTCAGGTATTTCAGGTGCTAGATGCTCCTAGGTCTCCTCCACAGCCTCCATGAGCTGGGGAGACAGTGTTTACTCCCAGCTGGCTGCCTTGCCTGGCAGGCTAGTGCTCCTTCCCCTCAGGTAGGGAGGCAGCTAACTCCTGCCTCTTCACCAATCAGCCCCAAACTGAGTCAAGCTCTCTTTTTTTCTCCCCCCTTCCAGGCCTGGCATTGGCTGCAGGTACAGCGAGGCAGGGCTAGCTAGGCTCAAAAGCAATCTTTAACCCTTGCTGTGCTGACTGGCAGTTTCCTCTGCTTCATCACATCACACTTGAAGAATGATGTCATCATTCATCCTTATCCCCTTTCTCAGTAAAGGTAAATGATCAATAAATGTTTTTAGTTTCACTCCCTATTGCATCATCTGGCCTGCACTTCACAGCTCTCTGTGTTAAGCTTCAGTGTGGTTTGGATGATAGTGAAACACTCCTTCCTCTCAGGATATTTGGTGGACGTAGCAAAGTGAAAGCCTTGTGGAGGGCCCAACTTAGTCATTTTTCTTTAGCTCTGATTTTTCTGCAAAGGTAGGATGCTACTGGACTGCTACCCAATCTTTTGAAGCACTAGGAACTTTCAGCTTTTCCTGTTCTTTCTTTTCTCTCGTGTCCACCAGTGTTGTCTTGTCTTCCATACTGAAAAAGAAAATCAATCCACAAAATCTCCTTTCAAATCGTTTAGGTTTTGTACATTCTAAACCAGTTCAAATTTCTTCTAGTTTCAGTTTTCAAGAATATGGGAATGCACCACGGGATTGGTAGCCCCACATGAAGTATCTACATCAGGAACCCCATTCTTTGAAGCCAGTGAAATCTTTGCCACTAACTGTGACTAGTGTACTACCCGTATTAACACCTGACTCTGTTTCCTCTTGTCCTGTGTGTGGTACTGTGTAGTCCAGGGATCGGCAATCTTTCAGAAGTGGTGTGCTGAGACTTCATTTATTCACTCTAATTGAAGGTTTCACGTGCCAGGAATACATTTTAACATTTTTAGAAGGTCTCTTTTTATAAGTTGTGACAAAGTTCCTCCTCTATCTTGGTGGATCCTGCTCTTATTGGCGGATTTTCTTGCCTCAGAGATTCACCATGTGGGTTGGGGAACAGCCCAGAGACCTTCCCCTCTGGAAGAACCCACAGTCCAGGTCAATTGGGAGGTTTGGGGGGAACCTGGGCCCACCCTCTACTCCGGGTTCGAGCCCAGGGCCCTGTGGACTGCAGTTGTCTATAGTGCCTCCTGTAACAGCTGCATGACAGCTACAACTCCCTGGGCTACTTCCCCATGGCCTCCTCCAAACACCTTCCTTATTCTCACCACAGGACCTTCCTCCTGGTGTCTGATAACGCTTGTGCTCCTCAGTCCTCCAGCAGCACACCCTCTCACTCTCAGCTCCTTGCGCCTCTTGCTCCCAGCTCCTCACACTCGCACCACAAACTGAAGCGAGCTCCTTTTTAAAACCCAGGTGCCTTGATTAGCCTGCCTTAATTGATTCTAGCAGCTTCTTCTTAATTGGCACCAGGTGTCCTAATTAGCCTGCCTGCCTTAACTGGTTCTAGCAGGTTCCTGATTACTCTAGTGCAGCCCCTGCTCTGGTCACTCAGGGAACAGAAAACTACTCATCCAGTGACCAGTATATTTGCCCTCTACCAGACTCCTGTACCCCACTGTCACAAAGTCTATAATATATAACTAAACTATTGTTGTATGTAAAGTAAATAAGGTTTTTAAAATGTTTAAGAAGCTTCATTTAAAATTAAATTAAAAAGCAGAGGCCCCCGGACCGGTGGCCAGGACCTGGGCAGTGTGAGTACCACTGAAAATCAGCTCATGTGCCGCCTTCGGCACACGTGCCATAGGTTGCCTACCCCTGGTGTAGTCTCAGCATGCTTGACAGTGGCCTATTTGAACCCTCTCTGAGCTCATAAGTTGAGCACTGCTTGCTTCATTTACCAGCAATCAGTAGAGATCACCAAAAGAGGAACGGTCCTTAACATATGCCTGTTATCTTTAGACTGATGCTCAACGAGCAGGAGAGGGTAAGATTTCTCTCTGACCATGCTCCACTGCTCATTAATAGCAGTGTTGCACCTTGTCAACGCCACTCCTTAAAGCTTACCCTAAAATTCAAGTGTAATATATGCCTATGGCCCGTGTCAGCTGACTCAGGCTCGCAGGGCTCAAGCTGCACGGCTATAAAATTGCAGTGTAGATGTTCGGGCTTGGGCTGGAGCCTGGGCGTGCACCTCTACACTGGGATTTTATAGCCCCGCAGGCCAAGCCTCAGAGACCTGAATCAGCTGACCTGAGCCAGCCACGGGTGTTTTATTGCACTGTAGACATATGCTTACAGGCCAAGTGCCATGACACCTGTGATACATTGAGAATCGCATGATGAAGCACATAAATTAGTAGCCAAATAATTTGAGCAATCTGGCTGGGCTGCTACTTTCTGATAGTGATTCTTGGGTAAGTCTGAGCCAATATCTCAGTGACAGATAATCCATAACTCACTCCTTGATTATCCAGCTGAAAGAAGGATAAGGTCGGTAGTTGTACCTCCAAGCCAGATATAAAGGATTCCTAAAAGAAATAGGAAATCTGGTTGCATCAACATTGTTGAACTATATGTGCATGTATCTTCCAAAGGCAATCTAAGGAATGTGAACTCCTCCCCACAGCATTATCCTTCTGAAAATCACGCCAGATTCTCTGCAACTGATTTGAAATTATAAGAGGGAACTTTTCCAGAACTGAATCCTGCGGAACCTCTGAATCCACACTTCCATGGCAGCCACTGCGTGCTGGTAATGTGTCAAAGTCAGGCTTTGGTTGCATGGTTCCTATGATTTCCAAAATTTGCCATGAAATTATCACTGTGGACAGATTCTTGGGCCCTGCTAGTCACACTTGTCTGAAGACATTGCAGGAGCGTGGGTTCACTGGCTAGAAATTCAAATGTCAGCACCCTCTTTGCCTAAGAAGCTGCTGGATTTGCTATATTCTCAATGTTCACCGCTTGGGGGCCAGTCAAACCCACACTGCAATGCCAAAGCTGTCAGTATCAGCCACAGTGCTAACATGAGTGCCCACTGTTAATCCACAGTTGCACAAATTCCCTCACTTGACCCACCAACCGATTGGATTGGATGTGAAATCAGTCAGTCATACTTGGCACATTTCTGCAATGACTGGAACCAGCATTGTCGTGGAAATTCTAGCATTTGGCGAAATACTCTAGATCAGAGAAAAGTTGTGAAACTTTTAAAACTTCGCAGAGAAGAAAGGGAAAAATGACACTTATGAGATCTTCAGGGTCCCACAGCTCATAGAGCATTTACATTTATTAAAGTGACATGAATCTAAACAATAAAAATAAATGCTTTCAAATATATTCATGGATACCCTATATTCTATATTATCTCAATCCACAAGATGATTCTGTACATGCAAAAAAACCCACAAATCAAGATGAGACTGTACTATAAAGTTTTATTAAAGGGAGTTTCTCTGGCATATTATGCATGAATAATAAATATTATATTTGTAAATATATCAATGTTTTGTTTAATTACAAATATGGCAAAAATGGTACATGAATAAAATTGATTGTAATGGTCTCTTCTGGCCTGAAAAATCTATGAAAATCATTATCCATGCTCCTGTATCTATATACAACTATTCAGGCCTGTAAAGAACTAGTTTTGAGTTTTGTGTTACAGTATACACATACCTCAGCTGATGTTCTGAGGCACAAGATTTGGAGGCAAATGCTCCCAACATCTGAAAAATTGCACATATCGCATTATGGCCTGTCATGTATAGAACATATATACAAGGTTGGCAGTGGCATTTCTATCCTAACTGTTCAAAAGGGAAGTCCGGATTCAAAGCCAGATGAGCAAACATGCCTGAACACTCATTTGTAATCAGGGGAATAAACTATTTCTAATAGATGCTCTTCCAAAATATGAAGACCTACATAATACACCAAGATTATGAATCAAATCCAGAAAATCTTTGACTTATAGCATAAGAGCTTGAAGACTTGGGTTTTTCCCCCAAAGATCAATGGCAAGCAAGGTGGAAGGACACCAATATCTCCAACTAATACCTTATTAAAGACCAAACAATCCAGTGGCTTTTCATTCCCATGGAAAATATGGTCCACCTTGAACAGCATCCACACCTCACATGGCAGAAGCACCTACCTTCTTCATAAATGGGGACGGATACAATCCTATCTGTGACTGCAGAAATAGACTTCTAACTCATCAATCAATGTCCCAAATGATCATATCCCAGCAGTATCTCTGACATCCACTCTGTATCACTTGAAGTAATCAATTGGATTGCCAACCTAGACTTGGACATCTAACATTGCTGATTTTAAGCCATACAAAAGAATAAGGTGGAGTATAAATATGGCATCCCACTGTCCATCAGTTTGTATCTTATTTTCATTACAGTCTTTGTATACACACACACACACACGATGTTTTCCAGTAGTCTCCTAATATATGTTCATTACTTAGCTCTGTTTCATTTTGTGCTCCCGAAGAAAGGGGATGAACTGTTGAATGCTGGCTTTGCCCATTTCTTGAGGAGAATTCTGACACTGGTAAATCTTTTGAAGTTTGTGTAGGAAAGCATAGAAAGAAATATGACAGACTCAACTGACAAAGTCACTTTCTGTTTTTTGACCTTTTGTCTATGGGAATAAGATACAGGGGAGAGCAGATGTCATTATTTGTGTTTGGTTTTTTTTTTATATATAAATTCAGATTAGGTTTAGGAGCATCATGGCAAGGTGACAGAAGATAAGCAGCAATATATGATTTTGGATAAGAGCATGTCAACATGTATAATCTTGAAGGGAACTGTCAAGTTAAATACTTTATATTACATGTGTTACTCCTACTATCTAATATGCTAAATTCTGTTGTAATATGACACATTCTGGTCAATTAAATCTGGACCAACTGCATTGATTTTAGTGAAGTTTCTCTAGATTTAGAATGGCAGAACAGAGCAGAATTTGGCCTTTAGATTATTATTGTTGAAAGTATTATTAAAATTGAAGTTACATATCACCATTTAGGGTGCTTACTTTTTGCATTTCACTCTGCTACACTAAGAGAATCAGACAAGTCTCATGCATTAGTTAGAACAATGGTGTTGTATTAACGGTTTCCAACAATGCAAGGGATTAAATAAAAAAAAAACAGGAAATTGTTTTACTTAGATATAAAGGTGACTATTCTTTCTTCTGATTTACAGAGATAAATATATTTAAAACTTAAAGCAACACAGGACAAATCACTGGAAATTGAGTGGTCTTCTCTCACTGGAGTAAGACTTCATGAGTTTAATGTGTCTTCCATTCATTTAACCTGGAAGAACTTCCTTCTTTTGAAAGACCCATGCACTTTTAGTGGTCTGCACTCACCAGTCACACCATATTTACAGTAAGTGAACTGCACCTGTCTAAGCAAGATACTTCACACATATCTCTGAGCTACACATAGCTAGACACACATCAGTGAATTCTGGTAGTAACATCCAGATAACCATCAAAGCAAAGCTTGCAGAGTGTGGGGTGTCATAAAACTTCCAAGCTGCATGTGTAGGCACATTGGCCATTTATTATAGTTGGTATATCTGTGATGAATCACACAAAAGATTCCCTCTGTCCTTCTAAACTCTAGCTCACTTCATCCTGAAGTATCAGTCTGGCACTTTAATGAATACAAAATGCACATAAAAATTAGAGCTGGCTGAAATTTTTTGTGTGAACCATTTTTTCCATGAAAAAAGGCAGATTCGACTGAAACAATTCATAAATTTGGGTTGATTTCGGCAAATTGTCGATTAAAAAAAAATGTTGACAGCTCATTTCTGCCTTTTGGAAATGTTTCACCTTTTTTGTTCAGAAAGACATATTTCAGAATTTCATTCAAACATTTAAAGAAATTACAAACCCTCAAAAGCAAAATGTTTTGATATTTTGTTCAAGCCAAAACAATTTTTTCCCCAAATTTTCATTTTGGCCACCAAACTGAAAAATCAGTTATTTGCATTACATAAAACGACAGCATCTATGTAACAGAGTGATACTAATAGAACAACATGGTTTCACACCATTGCCAGTATGAATTTTGGGACCTGATCCTGCTTTCATTGAATAAATGGGATAAATAAATGGGATTTTTGCCATTCAATGGACGTAAGATTAGGTCCTCTCTATGTTGTTATGCTGCTCTGTTTCATGTGATTCATCAGCTATATTACTTAAATCAAATTGGAAGAAAGTTTAAATAATGAACAAAGATGAAAAATATATATACCCAAAAGAAGCAGCAGAACAGCAGGACATTAACATTTTTGGTTTAAAAGTTGGCCACTTGCAGTGCTATACAATACACACTTCATTTTAATGGTTCATAGAATCATAAAAGTAGTGGACTAGAAGGTGCCTCAATAAATCATCTAGTCCAGCCCTCTGCACTCAAGGCAGGACTAAGTAATAACTAGACCATTCCTGACAGGTGTTCTTAAAAACCTCCAGTGATGGAAATTCCATAACCTCCCTTCGCAATTTGTTCCTGTGCTTAACTACCCTGACTGTTAAGAAATTTTCCCAAATGCCCAACCTAAACCTCCCTTGCTGCAATTTAAGCCCATTCTTCATTTTGAATTCTTTGGGGTCATTATTTAAATTTAATAAGTAGATTTTATTTTCTTAAATTGTAAGAAATACATGAGAAATACCTATGGAATACGTAACTTTACTTGGAGGAAATTGCAAATTTCAAGCAGAAAACAGAAAATCTGCAAAGCATCCAGACCGACTCTAAAGTATTTACGTTAGATCTTAACAGAAATAAGCTCAGAAACTGCAAGGAATATGGAAAGAAGACACAGGACAGTTTACTCCTCGGCTGGTATAAAATGGGCTAGCTCTATTGACTTCAATGGAACTATACTGATTTACACTAGATGCTTTATATAATTTATTGTTATTGTGGGATCTATTTTGTCCTCAATGCTCTCATAACTCCAGTTGACATTAGTAAAAATTTACATAAAAATCAAGGGCAACAGCAATGTGTTCCTCATACATATAGTAGCTCTCAAACCAAATACTGTCTGAATTCTAATGCTAGAGACTAAAAAATAAAAATGAATTGGCTTAAAATATTTATTAATTAAAAAAGTTAAAATATTTGTTTATACAAAGATGATGAGAAAATGCTCATGCAAAATCTTCACATACAATAAAAATAACTCAAATATTAATATGATAGTTTTACAAGACAGCTTCTTTATAGTAACTTTGATGGGGAAGTGTTGCTGTAATCTGTGTGCCTGAAAGCACCATTCAAAGTAATTCCAAAGCCATATTTGAAAGTTATAAGTTTTTCTATGGAACTTATGCCAAGATTTACACACTCGTCACTATGATTAACAATTAATACCCTATTACGACTACTCAGAAAACTAGACATAGACATATGAACATTGAGTGATGAATTCCTCAATACCACTGTACTTCTAAACAATTTATGTTAATGCAGAAAGTTGCCAAAAAATAGATTTAGATAATTCCCTTAAATGATGAACATATCTTGAAATTGTAATGGATGACATCTGTTTTCTGCTTAATTACAAATCTGCATTGAATTTATAATTTGTGTATATTACAAGTAATTTGCATAATTAAAACAATTAAGGGATTGACATATCATGGCAATTAGAAATGCATCAAACTATGAATGTTGTACAAAAGAGAGCTTCAATATGAAACATTAATTCTCTGAGAACTAAATATCCTACAGGTTCCTGCAAAGGAACCTGAACAAATTTAACTTGTGTTCACTGAACCTCAGTATGAAAAGGTATTTCTCAGGGATATCTGGTTCTTCTTTAAATTGTTGGAACTTGAATCAGAAAAAGACAAAAAATGCTGTTTCTTCATTTCATTTTCTATGGCAGTCACAGTATTGACTTGTGTGTTTATTGCAGATTTCAAGAATTCTTATCTCATTTTCCGTAGCCTTATTCTGTTTTCTTTGTCCCGCTTTTTAAGAATAAGAATGAACTGGTTGAAAAAATGCTCTTGGTCTTTTTTCTTCTGAACAAGTCGAAACCGCTGATCTCTGCCATATTTCTCTGCAAACTCTTTAAATGTTGTTCTGCAGAAAAAAATCATACAGGAGCAAGGCATCATTTAAAGCTTTGCACTTTTGAATATATCATCAGATTATTTAGTCCTTAGTTTTACATTTTACTTTTCATATGGCTCTTAAAAGTACCAAGATTGTTCCTCCTGAAACCTCAAGAAGGTCAGTGTCACCACCGTGACAGAAGAGGCAACACCAAAGTCAAAATCAGCTTTGCTCCATGATTAGAATCATAGAATATCAGGGTTGGAAGGGACCTCAGGAGGTCATCTAGTCCAACCCCCTCCTCAAAGCAGGACCAATCCCCAACTAAATCCCCAAATGGCCCCCTCAAGAACTGATTTTTTACCCTCAAGTATTGAACTCACAACCCTGGGTTTAGCAGGCCAATGCTCAAACCACTGAGCTATAGCTTGAGTTGTCTATACTAATCATTATTCCCATATTCGTATACTGTATATTTATTGATTTTTTTACCCTGGTGATGTAGAATCATGGACATAGTGGTTGCTAAAATATGTTTTTTATTTTCTATTCTAGCTACGTAATACTCTTTGTTGCTGAATGATATTTTTAGAGAGGCTTATCCTCGGCTTTCCCATGATTATTCAGCATCATAATAGAAAACACTACGATGTCTAATTAATAGCAAAAAATATTTTTCAGCAATACATGGTATATGATACCTGAAGAAAGAACTCTAATTTGATCTCTTCTAATAAGACACAAGAAATTTGCCTAAGGACTACATACTGGAATCATTCCAATATTTTCAAATGTGATTGCTACATATGAGAACAAAGCTGCTGGATTATATTTGACTCAGATATTATGGTGCTGAGCATGGTAAGCACCTGGATAAATAGACATTTGGCTGAACAAAGTCATATGATGTGTCAGTAAGTTACTGCTCAGAAATCGCCAATAGCAAAGTCAGGAAATATGTTAATTAGTTATATTGGCATTCTGACTCACTCAAAGGTCATTATTATGTTATTTTCTTTTCCTGGATATCTAACTTGATATTTCCCTTTTTAATTTTTTTTTTTAAATTACACTCAAATTATTTTGAAAAGTCTTGGAAAACTACAGAGGTAACAGAATATTGGAGAAAAGTAATTATAATATGTAGGAGCTGGTTTACAGAATCTGCTGTGAACGGGAGATGGGCGCAAACTGCAAAAGCAATACTGGGATCTAACTCTAGTTCTGCCATTAACTTGCTGTGTGACCTTGCACAAAGTTATTTATCCTCTCTGTGCCTCAATCTCTCCATATGTACAATTTGGATTGTGATACACTCCTTTGTGAAGTGCTTTGAGATCTTCAGATAATTGGTATTAAACAAAATAAAATATCTAAATGTCACAAAAGTTTAGTTGGAATAAGATCCAGAGTTTTGTCTTAATATCCAAGTGCTGTATGGATGCATGATTGCAAACTTATAAACATAGAATTGTGTGGGGTGAGGGAGGAGAGGGAGTTGTGACATTTGGATCCAGAAAGTACAAGGGTGTTTATATCTAGAGATGGTTTAGGATCATCTCTAGAATGAATTTGGGGAATTCTGGAGATTGGTTTGCTATCTGCTCCTCTGTGTCTATTGTGGCAATACTTGTGGCCGGTTGCTTTACACTCCAACTGGTTTATTTTGTCAATGTTGGGGCTGGCTTGCTGCCTACTTCTTTATTTCAGTTACTGTTCACTCCCATATGAATATTGGCAATGATGGTTGTTCACTAACTGTGTGCTGTTGATAGTACACAGATTTGTAATGTTCATTTTGGAAATTATCTGTTCTTTATTTGATAATACCAGAGACTGATCAAGGATAATTTAAAGGGTGAGATTATTACTGCAGTTTGGGTGTCACAGATGAATAGGGCAACCTGAGAAAGTGTAAAATCCTCTATACTCCTGTAGGCCACGAATATTACAACTATACCTAGAGTGGTTTTGTTCTTGCAAATTAAAACACAATCGTTTGAGTAATTATTAGTTGTCACATTAGCCGGGAGTATTCTTAGTCCCATTGTCAAAGAGATATTTTTAATTATTACTTCAATACAATCTGAAAAAAAGGTTTACTTCTTTTGTATGTGAGCACACAGTGCCATGTAATTATCTTCAATTTTTAGTACAAGAACTGTAATTTCTTCTTTATTTCTAATGATTTACCCAAAGTCAAAAAATAAAGAAAAAAATATTTATCTTCACATGATTTACAATGAAAAAGCAATGTCATAAGAATTTCATTTCTTATACTGTATATAGTTCTTGACCCTATTACTTGAAAATGGCTTTGAAGAAACAAGCAATAGCAACTTAAAATCTCATTGAGATGCACAGATACGGCATTAATGATAACTTCTTTAGCAAATGTAATTTCTTTTTTGTCAAAAACCAAACAAATGGAAAATGCTTAGTGATTGTACATTAAAGACACTTCTATGCTTGTTATTTTTATCACACTTGTGGTATATTCCCCTTCCCAGTAATGTCACAAGGTACTAAAAAGTATTATTGAGAAAGAAAGCATAAGATAACCTTAATCTTTAGGGCAACAGTAAAAGAAGGATAAGCCAATAGTGTTATCCCATCCACAGGACTCAATTTGCAATGTAATATTTTTTTCTACAAAAATTGACTTTGAAATTTTACTGGATGCCAAGAATAACAATCATAACCTAATGTTACTATTTTTTGTTTTTATTAATAAGAGACAATAAGTATTAATTGCTTCACAAAGTAGCTCCATACCTTGGTGACAGTTTGGATTCCTCCAGAAGTTTTTTAAATTCTTCTTTGGCTAGCAATAATTTATTTTTCTTTTCCTTGTACTCGTCTCTTATTCTGGTCTTGACAAACTGCTCAAATATCTTTTTTTTTTTTAAGGGAGACAAATATAGAAGTATTTATTAACAAACACATTGGGGTGTGCCTGATTGATCTAATGGTTACAGACTTTCACAACTGCAACGCTTTATCTGCATAATGGGTTGGAGGTGCCAATTTAGGCAGTTAGTGTCTGCATCCTAACACAAAGTGCAACCTTAATCAGAACTTCTTGTCATAGATGTAGATCACTCATCATGCTCACAGCTAAATATTCATAAGATTCACATTGTATTTATTTGGTTTGAAGTATGCATCTTCCCTGAACTACTTGAACTCCTGACTGTGGACCAGAAAACTGTCCATGATGCTCAGATAACAATTTCTGGAAGTTACATAAAGAAAGATTGAATGATCCTTCAGCTCAGCTTGATGCACTGTACACATGTATATGAAGCCAATAATGCCTATGTGAAATCAGTGGGATGCAGGCACCTAGATTCTTTAAAAAATCCCTCAAGATGCCCATCTGCATCTGTAGGGACCTAAATATCTCTGTGAATTGTGCTCGAAAAAGAAAGGGCTGTGTAGGCACAATAAACATGTAATGTGTTGCTTACAAATATTTACAATTGTTTAACATTGAAATGATGGAACAAAAGGAGCTGTTCATCAAAACACTCTCAGTTCTCTTTATCTGCCAATTTCTTGTTTGCATTGTAAAAAGTACACAAACCTAGTCTGGGTACTAAGGAGTTTCCATTCACTCATGAATGATGCATCTGTGCAAATCTACATTTCATGCAAAATAAAGTGAAAAATCATTCGGTCTACTCTATGAAACTGAAATGAAACTGGTATGTAGTAACATGGATTCTTATCCGATGCTCAGTTAAGGGAAGAAATAGATCTGGTAAAGTGTACACTCAAAAGTGGTATAAGAAAGAGGGACCAAGAAACTGCCAAAAATGCAGTTCTTACAATTTGTGTTCTTACAAGTAATTGTTCTTACAATTTGGCTAAATAAGTGCATGATAGGATCAAATGAAATACATAAAACCAGTTGATGTTGCCTTTGCAAGTGTTACTACCATGCTTTCACCTTCAATATTGGCAAACCCATTATCATTTAGTTCTATCTACTGCAAAAGTGCTGGGCTAGCAATCATAATTGTTTTCTAGAAGTACTAACATATGAGAGAGCTTGTCAAAGAATATATAATTTGCCTCTTGGGGTTCCAATGGAAGGCACTCCGATCATACTGCTTACACAGTCATTATTCTTGTCCAAATCTCAACTATATAAGTGAAAAAAATACAATAGAGAGTGTTCAATCTCTCCTCTATCAACAGAGAATTCCAATGAATAATGGAGTTTTTAAGCAACCTCTTTGTTAGTGTTACAGAAAAGGAGTGCCTAAAATGACACTTGGTGATCTTAATAAATCAAAATTAATAGATCGCTCATTATCTAATACAATATCTCCTTCGCACATCACTATTTCTTGCCATAGGTTTCCCCATACTCTAATGTATGATGCTGTCCTTCCACTGAGTGGTAAGAACCCCTTGGGAAATACTGATAAGTAAATAGACAAAACATGTAGTATTCCATAAAAGATCATTCCATTCCTCAGACAGCACCAAGAAGCTACACACAAACATAAAAACAGAGTTCACATCACGATCAAACTAATACTAGCAAAAGATCAAGTCAAGAGACCCTAGTCTTTCAGACACCTGCAGATAAAATGGGTTCCTGCCCTTTCTGGTTGTGGGAAAAATTAACCTACACTTTTCAAGCTTCCTCTTTGTCTGAGATCAAACGAAGGAGGCCACATCAATTATTTATTGTATAAAAAGCCATCATGTGGACACTGATTCCTTTATTTAATTTTTATGTGGTCTTCACAAACTCAACATAGAGTCTCCATAACTTGGATTAATTCAGATAACTCAAACTGCATGGACATGCATCTACCTAATGCCAAAAACTTACAGATTTACAGCAGAGATGATTTTTCTCCCCTACACACTGATAGTTTAACCTGAAATAAGGCTCCGGAGTCAGCGTCAGACAAGGCAAAATTTCCCATGCATCTGATGATGGGGGAAATAATGTTTCTTACTAATTTTAGCCATATTGAAACTAATATATGATGATTCATTAAGTCAGTCATCTAATCTTGTCCAAGGCCACTCTCCCGCTCAGGTCACTTGAAATAAAAGAGAATGATGGCTAAATAAATGTAATTGCCTCCAGTCTGAGGCCACAACATCTAAGTATCTATAATTCCAGTATTCAAACCACCTACTAAAATATATTAGACCCATGGCACCTGGCTCACAGTTCAATATTTCTATCCAGCAAGTCATCTAAAATTGGAAATCTCTTTTTTGATTGACCTTTACTTACAATAAACTATTTTAGGTAACGGTCCTCAAAAATGCATGGATTAGTTTTTAGTATATGCATTTTTAAAAATAGTTCCCAGACTGGTTCATTTGACTGCTGGCTCAGAAAATCCACGGCTCTCTCTCTCTCTTTACCTTCTCCATGCTTTTTAACACGGCGTCTAATTATTTTCCACTTCTACATTGATTTTAAGCTTGAATTATTTTCTGTCTCAGTACCAGCATTAGCATGACTTTGATCTTCTCTATATAGTTATGCCAAGTCCTTGCTTTTCATAATCATTTTCCTTGAGTATTTAATATATCCCATAAATGAGGCCCATGTCAGCAAGACTTCAAGCTAAAGCCTATATGATATGTTTTTATTATGTGTATTCATTATGTTTTTTTATTGTATCATGCATACGCTTGATAGAAAGAAAGAAGCAATAAAGCTTGATTGATTGAGCAAGGTCTACATTGTGCCCTTGTTGAGTCACTGAAGGAAATACAAAGCCTTCTTGCTATGTCATCCCGTCTCCTTGATCAATTACTAAGCTCCCATTCTAAACGTTTCTCTCATATTTTCACAATCAAACATTATAAAACATTTAAAGAAAAATAAAACTTGGAAACAGATTACATGGAAAGGGTATGTTAATATATTTTTAATATTAATGACAAAAGAGTATTACTGTATATTTATTTAAATAAATGGAGATATCCTCTCTCCTAGAACTGGAAGGGACCTTGAAAGGTCATTGAGTCCAGCCCCGTGCCTTCACTAGCAGGACCAAGTACTGATTTTTGCCCCGGATCCCTAAGTGGCCCCCTCAAGTATTGAACTCACAACCCTGGGTTTAGCAGGCCAATGCTCAAACCACTGAGCTATCCCTCCCCCCCTAATTCCATAGGTACTCCGTATCACAGGCAACTGTTCCTCCCTATAGAGCCCCCCAAAGTTCAGTGCTCTTCATATCCCATTCAATAACTATATGAAGCCATTTGGGGAACGATGGAGATAATATCAGCGGAAGCATCAGCAATAAAAGGACAACACCCAGTTCTATATCTCTTGTATGACAAAAGTTAACACGACCATCTCCCAGCTTCCTCAAGCTCTTGGATGATGAGCATCTGATTGAGAGCTAAACCCAGAGTGACTGAGGCAATGATAAGATGGAAGCTTTTTGGAGAACAGACCTTCTTCATAACATTCCTATTATTGGGGGCAGTTGCCCTCAGTTTGTTAGATTGGTTTGAGCCTTGGAGTCCTTTTGGTACTGGATACCCAAATAACCATGGCTACAAAAAAAAATCCACTTCCATTCACAGCTTGCCAGAAAACTGTGCTCATCCTATCAGACACAGACCTAGCCATCACAATTCCATTCATCCATTAACTCCAGGGATGACTACTGCAACATATCTCAATGAATAAAGCCAAACACCCTGAGAAAGTTTTAGCTGGTACAAAGTGCATCAATCCATCTGCTAAAGTAACACAAATCACTGTAGAAACATCACTCTATTGTCCACCCTCCCTGATTTTCAAAGCTATTTTGGGGATTGGTCCTAGCTATATGAGCGCCCATCTATCTGTCTCTACAATCCTGGCCAATAGTGACAGCTATGTTCTATGGGTTGATCAACATGGAGACTTGTGAGTACAGGAAACAGGACTTTCACAAGAACAGCGCCTAGACTCAATCTCATTCACAATTTTTTTTTAAATCCTTAACTGTAGTTAACATTTTAAATCCAGGGAGGAAGATAGGGAGGTTACTCCTGTTTATTTTTTAATTTGGGAGGCATACAATTACAATGGTAAGTGTCACCAGTAAGATACTGGATAGACAGATAGCATGCATTACTAATTCTCTTTTGAACTCACCTGTTTACGTTCTTCAGAGTTTAGCAGAAGGTAGCGTGGGTCAAATACTATTTTGTGTAATTCTTTTTCCCATGTAGAAAATGCTGAGACCTGAAGAAATACATGAATGCATCTGCTTTAGACAATATTACTAGAAGGCTCTGGAATAAAGAAGTGTTCCAATTTCCAAAACAATGTTTAATTGCATTGATTCCCCTGGCAAAATATTCACTAAAAGGTGACCGGGGTAGAATGTTTCTGGAGGGAAATAAAATGAAGAATCAAAGTTAAGGGGAAAACTGGATGAAGAAAACTAACCTGAAAGTGAGAGTACCATTTCAGAGACTTGTTAACTCAAACAAACAAGATAGCATTCTGATAGTGTGGGAAAATATTGTACCCAACAGGACAAAAATAAGGAAGCAAACATATATGAGCAAATAAACAGGGGAAATTATTGTAATTTTTCAATCCCTTGGGTTAATTTTAATTGATTTCTCACCTTCACTGTACATTATTTTATAATTTCACTTACTAGACACCTCTATTTAGACATCTCTGCTTATCTCCAGATAAATATATCCTTTGATCTTTATTTACCTGTAATCTGACCATCTGACTACTGATATTTCCTTAAATATAACCTTTAATTCTATTTTTACTGGAAGTTTCAGTCTGTTTATGTGAAAATGTTTATAACCATAAGCCCCTAAAACAGAAAGAGGTTGGCTTTAACTAAGACAAACAATAAAAACCCCTCTTGTTGTGGATGTGGTGTGGGGCAAGCACAGTTGAAAGCTAGAGAACAGACAGATAGTTAATGAGCACTCTGAAAACAGGTTGGTAAAATATATTGTGATTGAGTGGCAAAGGATGGTTGAATTCTAATCTGTGTGTGCGGAGTGACAATTTATCTGATTAGTGCCAGACTATCAATACTGATTGCTAAAATAAAGTGTAACCATTAGGTAGGACTGCATAAAAAAAGGAAATTCCACATGCCTTCTCTCCCTCCCCCCAATAAAAGATTTCACTGAACATTTTTAAAAACGAGTGAATGAATGACGCACATGATTTAGTGGATTAAGATATCATTAGTTATTTGCATAATGGTAGTGAATAGAGGCCTGAGCTCCATTTGCTAGGCACTGTACAAATAGATAACAAAATAGTCACTGTCCTGAAAAGGTAGCCCCCTCAATGCTCCTGCAGAATACTCTCCGCCAGTAAATCAAATCAAACTTCAGTTAATTTAACGCAATATATATCATCATCTTTATCCAAATAAAATTTAAGGGCCCAATTATGGCTGTTTATGTGAAGGTGCACTAAGGAGAGTTATAATAATTGGGCCTAAAAATTTACCCTAATTGTAAGCTCAACTTGGGGGGAAGTGGATAAAAATTTATAAAATGCCACAATAGCCTTTACCAAAAATAACGGGTGGGGGGAGAGGCTGATGGGGAATGACTGAAGCCTGAGGCCCACGGAGGGGGAAGACAGCCTGAACCCCGCTGTGGGCGGGAGGAGAAGGCTCCAGCATCCACTGCCATGGCAGCTGACAGCTCCAGGCCCTCGCCGCCCACGGCACTCCAGGGCCCCCATTGGCTGACAGCTCCAGCCCTGCCTCTCCGGGGCTGAAGCTGCAGGGCAAAATGTCGCAGAGGTCTCTGAAAGTCATGGAATCTGTGACAAATGCTCATCCTTAACCATAACGCTTCCTTCCACCACCCTTCTCCAGGTGTTCCAGCAGTTCCATCCTGCATTGCTCTCATCCCAGTCCCCACTGACCCCCCAGAACAACCATTTCACCCTAGATTACATATATACTTTAAAAGGGCTTAATTCAACCAAACAAGAGCCGTTTAGTAATATTATGAAAGCTCAACTCAATCCAAACAAGTATATACACAAATCAATGGAATGGAGAGAAACATTCTAATGGGGAGCATCTGCCTTGTCTTTTAGACTGTATACTCTTTGTGGGAGGGACTGTGCCTCCATCTGTTTTTGGAAAGCAGCAGCACTTTAGGTGATGGAATAATCTAAATAATAATAATAATAAATTGTAACAAAAAGACTTCCTGATGTTCTCAGAAACATCCCTGTGGTTCCTCACTCTGAATGTGTTATTCTTTTAGGAAGCCATCAGAGGCAAGCATGCAAACGACTCCGCCTCTTTTGGTGCAGAATTATCTTTCTAGTGCCCCAGGCGGACTCATTTTGCTGCCATTAGCTCAATTATCAATCAAGCATTTTCCTTTGCAGCCAAGTCCCTGATATCAGAAGCATCATTAAATTCATAAGGCCAATGGGGACAAAACATTAGAGATGAGGATCTTTTATTTTCTTATTCACCTTTGCCCAGAAACTTTTTTGATGTGGCATCCTCAATACATATGCGTTAAATCTCTAGCATGGCTTTCAAATTCCTACATCTAATTATAAAGAAGAGTAAATCACTAAAAATAAAATAAGTATGTGAAATATTATTTAAAAAGAATAGTTAACAATCAACCAGGAAACTTTTGATTATGCAAAATGGATCTAAAGGAATTGGCTTTGCTACTAGAAAGCAATGGGAGCCAGAAAGTTTCAAAGTTATCTCAAACAAACTTATAGAATTTAAAAAGATTGGTTAACTTAAAAGTTGCTAGTTACACTGTTACTCTCCCTTGTGTCCTTCTGTAACATGATGCCCCTGGATGGGTCGTCATCATCTGTGAAGATTGAATGTGGATCCCTGATCTAGAAGCACAAATCTCTAGAGCCCTGGGAAGTTTTTTTATTTTTTTATAATATTTTATTTTATTTTTTGGGACTTTCATGTTATTTTGTTTAATCCATTTTAAATATACAAGGGGGGTGTATGTGTGGGGTTGATGGCCCTGGATAGGGCGGGGTTTGCAGAGCAAGCTTGCCCCGTACACCCTGCACATTGGCAGCTTCTATCCCACGGGTGCTAGGCCCAGTTCCTTGTTTCAGGTGTTGCAACCTCGTGCATGGGGTCACAGTGCTGCTCAGGTTTGGCTCAGCCACTCCGCCATCATGATGACAGAATAGAGGCTGAGCCAAATTTGAGTGAGTGATACTGTGATCCCATGCACCAGCTGCAACTCCACTCACTCAAATTTGGCCTGTCTGCCCCCTTTTCATGACAGAGGGGCAGTCGGGTCAAACCTGAGCGGTACTGAGACTCTGTTCATGAGGTCACAAAGCCTGGAGCAGGGTGCCAGGCCCAGGCCTGCAGGATACCAGCTGCAACTGCAGGGTGAGTTTTTTGTTTTATTTCATTTTATACATTGATTATGCTTTCATTTCATGTCATTTTGCATTTGCAAAAAAAAAAACCAGGGCTCTAAAAATCTCTTTTGCCTGAGCCTAAGAATCAATGTAATTTAGTTCAAAGGCTGTAGCAGCCCTAAACCCCTAGATATGGAATAGCCACTGTAGGGGACAGAAAGCCACATTATGTTAGTGTGGGTAACACTTCCAGAGTTTCCTTGTATCTTGTGATTCAATGTCAAATTAGACCAGGTGAAGGACTTCTCCATTCTGAGTAATCAGCTCTGGGGATCTACTCCTGCAACTGTCTTCTGGAGTTTGTCTATGGCATATGACTTAGGGTTGGTTTATCATTTACCATTTTGTCTTCCCTTTTTATCCTTGGTATTTTTTAAATCTCCCCTGAGTATATACACAAATTCTCTTTTTTGGAAAAAAAAAAAAAGTTGGGCTATTAAAGTCATTATTGTTTTAGTTGCTGCTATAGATCTCTGCATGCTGTTCCAGCTGTTTGTAATGGACATTTTAGAAATGAATTTGAAACAGTAAATATCCTGACTACAATAAACTAAACTCCATGTGAACATTGTACTGTGGTCTTTCTACTGGTTACATGCTACTTTGTGAACGAACTGGAGAATGCAGAGTGGAAGACAGGTAGAGATACTCTGATGACATCCAGAATTCAAGCAAGAAAATCCTCCCAGAACAAACCATGACCTCTGCAGCCTTATCCCCTAGCACAGAAAGAAGAGAAAGTAGAGATTTGAGTTTGCTTTTGCTTTTTAATAATGCATTTGTGCTTTTTACCAGTGTTCAAATTCATTAAATTCAATATATTGAGTTGGAAGAGTGTGTTTAGAAGTTTACGGAAGTTGAAATAGTTCATGTTATTACCCTTAACTAAGGGCCATAAGATACATGAATAGATTCCAAGGCTGTACCTTTAATACAAAAATTTATAAGAACAGAAAAGAGCGAAGAGTAAAAGATTCCCAGCTTTTGGTGACTCATCAGACCGATGAGAAAGAATGCCACAGCATGACACCAGTTAGTGAGGCCAGGCAAAAGCGGCAAGACATAGTTAGCTAGGCTGCCTGTAGGAGATACAGTTCAGGGGATGTTATTGTTCTGGGCCTGTCTGGAAAAGGCAGCCTTGGAAGAAACTGTACATTATAGCATAGTTTTAATTCTGCTGCTCAGTTACAGCAGGAGCTATCTATTTAAGTACATGTATGGGCCGCTTACCCCGAGTGCTCTGACGTCTTCATGTGTCTCGTTCCCAAAGCCAGCTGCCATCAGCAGCAAAAATTACATCCATGTGTGATGACTACTGCTATCTGTTGCATGAAATTTCAGGGGTGAGTGTGTGTGAGAGAGAGATCATAGGAACTCTATTGCCTAAATACTACCATAAAAGTTATTGACATTTTAAACTGTGTGCAATCCTGACACTCTTTAATAGCTGAATCCCATAGGACTGTAAACTCTATTACTTCTCCACAAACATGAACAACATGCACGTCCTCTGGTATAATATTAATAACGTTAAATCAGCAAGAGCAGCATGCCTCATATAAGGACAAGGGGGCCAGAGGTGTTTTTCCACCCCCTTTCCAGCCTCTGAATACTGGGGATGTAACTTAGAGTAGTCTCAAGACTCTCTGAATTGTTTTGCATTGTATCAGCCCCCTGTAGGCCACTACAGTTGCAGGCGTCACTTGAATTGAGAGCACTCCACTCATGCTCTAGCACAGCCATGACAACCAGGGGACTGGCAGTGGGTGACAGAGAGCCAGAGTAGTTACTTCTGTGTCTGCCAGGGGTTTCTAGAGTGTTTCTCAAAATCTGACCCTTCCTCTCCAGTAAACCTATAACTGCATTAGTTTGTGTCTATTAGTGCCTTATTTGACATGCCTTCTTTCATCCAAGGGGACAACTACAGAAATTGAGGCACTGGATTACACAGAACCGCCATCCACAACCTAGCAGAAAATGAAATTTATTTTACTAATGGTTAATATGAGTAGGGGTATAGTTCTGCAGTCCCTAATAAGGCGAAACTGCCTTTGACTTCACTCTAAGTTTTGCCTTTGTACAGAATATTCAGGACTGGGCCCTGGAGCTGACAAAATTAATCCTAAATAGGAGATCATATCATTGAGACTGGGCTTTTATATAGGAAAACTTGTCATACACTTACATGTAGTGCTATTGTTTTACACTATAATAAATAAAATCATATAACTGAAAACTATATTTATGTTTAGCATTCTATTATTCACACACGTATATAAATATTTTATATATGTGTGTACACACACACTCTGTGGTATACAAACAGAAGTCTTGATTGGCCGGTGTGCTTTGTATTTCTAAAAATGCCTGCAGCAGCACTAGTGCTATTCAAAGAAATCATCTTTGAAGAAACAATGGCACTGCTGGAAAATGGCAAATGATATTTAAATAATCAGTGTGAAATAGCAGTAATGACCTCACTCCACTGCATTTCTTGAGGAAGTTATAACCAACTGGGATTAACCATCAACTTGCCCTGGACAGTTAGTGTTTAGTAAGTGCCTTGGGCCTCAGTCATTAAGCAATGTAGAATCAATATATATTTAAGTGATAACAGAAATGGCAAATTTCTGATTGTTCCAACAAGTTAATCTGAATTTCAGCAGTGTACAGCAATTTCAAAATGCCTTTCATATAACAATGCTGGTACTTTTAAACTTTGACCATGCCAGAGGAATCCCTGAATCATTGCACATTTATGGTGCTATAAAAATGTTTAGTAATATTTTGAAGTATTCTGTACATTTTTGAGCATAAATAATGAAATCTTAATAAGATAATTTACTGCTAGACTGCAGACACACATACCTTAAATTCTGTCACCCCCACAGTGTGTGGATTATTGATTAAAAACTTCCCCCCACCCTACAGTGTGTGTGTGTGTGTGTGTGTGTGTGTGTGTGTTAAGATATGTGCCACCACTTTGAAATGCTTTTGCTTAAAAATCACATATTTTCCTATAGGAAATATATTTGGGGGCTCTATCCTCCTTTCGATGCAGGGAAGGTTAAAGGCCCTGATTCTATAACACTTATATATCTGAGTAGCTCACTGAATACAGTGGGACTATGCATGTACATAGTTATGTATGTGCATAATTGTTTGCAGGATCAGGGCATATATGTATAATGTCTGTTAATTCCAACAGGATTTTATACTTGAATTGAGAGCAGAGGAGACGCTGCGGGTCTAATTTTGTGGGTGCAATTTTTTGGCCATAATATTAGACAGATCTGTAATTCAGATTGTGGCGGGGATTATGGGACTGATATGTCTGATTTATTCTAGCTGTAATTTAAATGTACACTTTATCTACCTGATCATAATGTTGAATATACAACATTAAAATGGCCTGGACAACTCCAACTACTTCAATAACTAATAATCATCTGGGGTCCAGATTCACTGGTCTAGATGAGGTGTGCTCAGCGCAAGATTGGAAATGGGGGAAAGACGGTTTTATGCCACTTTTGCATTCCCTTGACTCTGTGGTAAGCCTTAGGCCACATAGGCTACTGCCATAAATCCAAGTAGGCTGTTCTAATTTACAGCCAGCAACCAAAGGCCCTAGCATATGGTCAACAGTTGAGTCTCCACACCTGAAACCTGCACAACTTTCAGGAATTGTGTGGATTCCAGGGGATATTCTGCAGGAGGCAAGATGCTCCTTGCATCCGTGCTGCTGCCCAGCTTCACTGATCCCTGGTAATTCAGCTCTTGTGCTTTCAGGGTCTTCTCTCTTCATAAAAGTGAGTTATCCGGTTGTATTAACCTGTGCTGCTTTCCCCTGATGCTTTGGGCAAAAAATGGTTTAAGCCCAGCCAGTCCCACCTGCCTTTTAAACTTCAGCTATATTAATCTGGAACCAGGCCAAGTTCCTATGACCAGAGAGAAGAGCAGACGTCATAGTGCCCTGTGGCTCCAATCTCACAATCACAAATAGTCATGGAGGGAAACATGGAGCTATTAATGCTTGTGTCACTCATCTTTGCCTGGTGTCTAACAAAACTCTACATAGGAAGTGTATGTACTGCAGCTGCATTTAGTGCAGGCACCTAAGCTGAAGCCCCCTCCTTCAGTATAGGAGAGAGTGCAAGGCTGGCAGGGTGTTCACTATTAGAACCCTGGACCTTTGGAACTCTCTTCATCCCCAGGTTTGTAACAAGGTGAAGTGTTGGCTTTCAGGGCAACCTCCAAGGTCTACCTTTCTCTTTGCCTCAGGATGAAATCGGTGTTGAGCAGGGCTGGATATGGGATTCTAGGGACTGTGTGAGGTCGATTAATTTCACTTATATTGATGTTGTTGCTGAGTATTTGAATTGATGAGGGGGAATTGACGGATCTTTTAATTTTGGTGTATTTTAAAAAAAATTCTCAATAGTGCCTACACATTAGTGCTAACATAAATCTAAATGAAGAAATAAATAATAAACATTTGCTGAACATCACTGATCAAGTAAAGTAAGGAAAAATAAAATGTATTTAAATAAAAACATCCACTTTTTAAAATATTGCAGTGACAAACTGTATCTTTGCCGGAAGCTTTTATAGGCCATCATGCCAAAGCAAAACACAATTTCATGACAACACTATTTCATTGCCAAAATGCTGGGTTAAGACCATTTACTTTGGTTCATTTTAGGTTACAGAGCAGGAAATTTTCTTAACAATTCTTTCCAATTTCTCTTTTCTATGGTGATTCCTTCATATACAAGTAACATGAAAACATTCCACAATGCCAGACCTTTACAGGAAAGTGACATAGCATGTCAAAAAGCAAGCAAAAAAAATATTCCAATTAATTTGGGGGTTAGAATTCCAAGGTGCTTGCTATAGATTTCAGATTAGGTATAGTATTTCCATAATTTACAAGACTCAAATAAATAAAACCTGTTTCTTACCCCTCTTTCCAGAAGCATATCTCTGAAATGGGCAATGCGTTCTTCTAAAGGAAGAATAATCTGATGTGCTGATGTTTTCACAATTTTCTGTTCCACTTCAACCTTCTCCTGATCAGCATTCTGGGGATCTTCCGTTCTTTAACAATGTAAGATACGAATGGTTCAGTAAATACACTGTGTACATTTTTTAATCCTCTACTTTCTCTAGAAAACGCTTTAGGAAAGAGGTTTAAATGCAGGATTTCATTGTAAAAAGTATGTAATATTGACAGCTAATCTTTTGTATTTAATTACTAAAATGGAATTGTTCTTGAGGACCCTTCATTGAAGATTAAGACAAATATTTATATTGAAGTAAAGTATTTCTGTGTGGTCAGAGCACATGATTGAACATGAGACATTACACTGCGCTTCAAGTGATGGGAAAACTACTATTCTCCATTATGTTTGACAATGAGTGAAGATTTCAGAGTAGTGACTGGAGAAAATAATCTTATTGCTTTTAAGCTTAAAAATCAACTCTAATCTTTATTTTAAGCTCCCAAGAGTCCCTTAAATTCTCTCCTAGGGGAAACAGTTTGACATATTATTACATGTACACAACCTGTAATGAAACATCAGTGAAGACTGCCTCTATCAGTGCAAAAATCTTTACAGATATTTATAATAATTTTCCAGGATGACTTCATTTTAGAATAAATAGCTGTTTAAAAGAAACTAATTACCACTTTGCTTTACAAGATTCACTGGAGGATGACAGACATTTAGCATGACTGTGTTGATTGCAGGGGATTACATGAAGTCATGAACATTTTTACTTAAATGTATATCAATAAGATATTAAAAATACATGGACAGATTTTCATCAGGTGTAAATATGCAGGGCTGTCCCTAGGGGGCCCCGGGCCGGGAAGTGACAAATCCATCACTTCTGGGACCGACTGCACTGACCAATCGCACCGGCCCGTGGGGTCCCCCAAAGCGCGGGGCCTGGAGCGGTCGCCCCGATTCGCCGTACCCAAGGGATGGCTCTGTAAATATGTATAGTTCCCTTGGAACCAGTGGAGCTACACCAATTTACACCTACTGAGGATCTGCCCCATATATTTTTAACTGAGTCTAGTGATCACTAAAATTACCATTAAAAACTCCAAAACAAAGCAAAACAAACAACAAAACAATGCACACCATTTGGAAACTAAAATTCACTATTTTTCTAGTGTGTAAGTGCAGCACTGATAGTACAAGCTCTGCCTGAACACTGGATTTGTGAGGAGCACCTCCAGCAATAGGCTAATTAGAAACTAAACTTCAGTTTGAACCTGTCAATAGCTCTGTCAATAGCAGTTTTGTTTGTTTGTTGTGAAGCAGATATTTGTCCACATGGACAAAAGTGAAACCATAAACTCATGTCACAAAGACCACTGAACATCCTTGAGTATAGAATGACTTTTGGTCTCTACTAATACATTGGATTACAGTGGCAGATAGGTCCACACTAAAGCCCTGGATTTGAACACCCATAATTGAATTGTGGAAGTATAGACCTAGACTCAATTTTTTTGTCTTATTCCCATCTCTACTATTTATCAATATCCTGATCTGTGTTTAAAAAATAAGGGCCAAAAGATGTGATAATATTGGCCAAATTTTTCAGACCTCAATGCTACAGTAAAGCACTTGCATTTTAGGCACCTTAATAAAGGTGACAAGATTATCAGAGGCAATGCAGTTCTCATTGAAGATAACTAACTTTCTGCATCCAAATTTGAAACTGTTGAACAACGAGTGGGGGAGGGAGGAAATAATATCCAAAGTGCTTTAACTTGCACAATTTGAAAATGGAAAAAGTTAAAATATTCTTTTCAGCTAATAAATTACATCAGTCAGTAATGCAATACGAGTCCAAGCATATTATCTCTCTTCTATCAATAATTGCATTCTACTTAAATCATACTAAAATTGTATTATAGCATTAGCAGTTTCAAAGGCATCAAATTGTTACTCTTCATATTATTATGGTGATTTTTATATTGTGTTAGCAATTTTCATTTTCCCTAAATCATAATATTTCGTAATATGATCCATGAATCTTCCATTCCAATTTCTAGTATCCACAAAGAACTTTTTCAAACTGAAACTGATAGAAACCCACAATGCTACTCAATCAGCTAAGACAGCAGGAGAGACTGTTTCTCCTTTAGTTTGGTTAATTGAAAATGATCCTTCAAATCAGATGGATTTTTCATTTATTCTCAAACCAAAAACTACAATAAAGGCAACAAAAGCAGTGACAGAATGCAATCAAATATGGAAATTCATAGTTAAAAAGACACATTTAAATAGTCTATTTTACTTTTTACTCTAGTCCTATCACAGTTTTTGAAACCTACAAATCTCAAAATAGATAGGAAGTATTTTTTTTACATAGAGTTCTGTTTCTTATTTGTACTGGGATTTGCAGTTGAATATTACAAACTTTCTATGGGGACAAGAATCACAGTGAAAGCTGTCACTCCTGATAGGGGATGAATCTTTCTAGATTTCTACACTTTCCAAATTATCACAGCTGATTTACCTTAATATGTTCTTTGGATTACATTCTGACCAAATACAGCAAGATAGCAGATGGGACTCAGTTTTGAAGATGACCAATTAAAACCTATGACATGAATGGTGCTGATGAATTTTTAAAGTAGACCAAAGCCTTAAGGCAAACTTGGTAGGCAAATGTGGTTGTCTGTATTTTAAAAACCCTGATCTTAAACCCATGCACTTGGAGTTACAATCTGGACTCCCAGAGCCTTTAAAATCTAGTGTAAAAATTGCATTGGATATTCTAAGCAGATAAAGGTATTAAGCCATATGCTGCCTTCAGCTTCTATTGAAGTAAATGGGAGCCATGTGGTAATCCAGAGACGGAATAGGTCACATTACATTGCACATTCTGTCACATGAGAACTGAAAATTTTTCACACGATCTCACAAAAACAATGTAGTAGATGTACTCACAATTGCCCCATATTTTTAAGCAATTAAGAATAGGCAATTTGAAGACATTACAGATAAACGCCTGCTTCTAAGTAATCTCTTTAGTAGAAAAAAAAAGATTTTTGCTGCCTTTGTATACAGTATAATTAGTTGCTTGAGTAAGTATTTGGCCTGCATACTTTAAGTACTATAATTAAACTGTATTTAAATATAAATTAAACTACCGTAATAGGTACAGAGCTTCTTACAGACAATAGCTTGTTGAATCCAAAACTACTGAACTGTAAGTGGGAAATGTGAAATGTGAAATAAGGAAGTATGAAATAGACTTGATCCAAAGTCTATTGCAGTAAAATGGGTATCTTTCCATTCACTTTAGTGGATCAGGCCTTAAACCAGCTATTGAAAATATATTACCATTGCAAAAAACAATGAAAGGAAGAGAATTAGAGTGTGAAGTATAAACCATTTCTGCTAATGTGCACCTGACCTGTCCATGTGAAAATCAGGAAAGGCAACAGTCATAAATATATAAGGATTAGCAAACTTTAACACACACACACATATATATATATACAGTAACCTGACTTGCTGTGCTCTAAGTATAATGAATTATGGTTTAACTTTGATGAAAGTGGATATTAACTTTAGAATAAGACTTTCTTTGTATCAAATGATTTATTGTGTGTCAAAGGAATAACATAATTTATTTAGGTAAATTTACTTTCAATGATGGAAAATAACTGAAAATTCAGTGAGGAACAGGGCAGGTTTTCCAAACCATTATGTTTATGTTTATCACACTCAACCAAATTTGACGTAGTATTTATTGAATGGGTATTTCCTACAACATGTAGCTACAAGGGGTCTGATGCACAAAATGTGCTTTATTTTATTCTATCATATGATGATTTGCTGTACATAACATACACACAGATGGACTGGGATGCAAGGGTCCAACAGACCCGCTGACCCTTCTATTGGTTGGGGCACAAGGTACTTGGGAGTTCCCAAGTTCAATTAACTGTTCTGCCAGACTTCGTGTGTGAGGTTGGGCAAGTCACTCTGGGGCGGAGTTAGGCTCAGTGTGGCAAAACTAACTTTAGTTGCTATGCCACCTAATGGAATCCACAGTCCTGAGATAGGTGTCCAGCTCCCTATACAATGCATGGGGAAAGTTAAGCGCCTAAGAATAGGAATCACTGAAGCCAGCATACTGAGTGGGGAGCTGCCTGAGCTAGCAAATATGTGTAGCCCAGTGGGCTAGTTTACCTCTATTATATTCACTGCTTTCTATTATATTCTGCCTTATTATAGTCAGCAGTACTGCAAGGTCTTGCATCCTGTAAGACATTGGCTTCAGCAGTTAGCATGAGGCTTGAGGCCTATGAATTTTGGCATAAATAAACTTAGGTAACCCCTACATTTTGGGGAACTGGAAGTAGAGTGTAAGAGGGAATTTTGTCCATAATGATATTCATCCAGCCACAGAAACGTGAACACACACCAGCTTCTGGAAGGTTTTGGACGGATCATCCAACTGCAAGAGTGCCATGGGAACGAATTGATATATATGATAATGGGGTGAAATCATAAATATACTAACCTATAGAAAAAGGACACCTTAACATCGGTAAGGGGAGGAAATAAAAATAAGGAATAGGGAAGAAACCCCCACTGAAAATGTATTAGACATGGTAATGTCAGCGTAACATATGATAAAAGTGGCATCACCACCTGTGGGCAGTAGGAGAGAGAGATGTAGCCTTTGGGAGGGACCAGAGGGACCAGGGCCACTGGTGAAGATGAGGAAGGGGATGATGATGAGGAAGATAATGGCTAACATTTCAAGTTGTTCTGCAAGGAATGGTGTAAGTATGGATGTTCAGATGTACTTTCTGTATTATATCTACCTTACTGAGTTAGAATGTGTGTGTGACTTTGCTAAATGTATTAATAACTTATTTATTTGTAAAAATAAAAGAGATCCTATAGTGTGAGTGTTGCACCCGTGCACATCGGGGTTCCCAACTGTATAATAATTCTAATAATACTGGGCCTGATATCGGGACAAGAACCTGTCTACCCTCAAAGTGATAACTTGGGACTCTCATACATAATCTATAGATCAGGCTACATAGGAAATGTGGAGAACTGAGTATGGCATAAACTCCACTCCTCAAAGGGAGTTAGAGGAAAGCACCTATCTCCACTTGGGACTCTCAGCCATCCATGAACCTTCTCCTGAAGGTAAGCACCTAAGTCAGGACCCCAAAAAAAAAAAAAAAAAAAAATAAAAAAAGTTGTTGTGGTAGTGGTGCTCCCCCTAATATCCCAGTGGTTAAGGCACTCACTTGGGCTGTTGGAGAATCAGGTTCAAGTTCCTGCTCCAATTAATAAGTATTTTATACAAAGTGGAACAGCCTCAACAGGAGAATTGAAGAGACATTCACCCCAGAAGACATTGGTTAGGGCACTCACTTGGGAGGTAGTAGGAGCCAGAGTTCAAATGCCTGCTCTGAATCAGGCAGAGTGAATATTTGAACTTGTGGGTATTCTCCCACATCCCAGTGGGCTATGGGGCATAAGAAGGGAGGGCTCCCCCAACCACACACCCCACAAGCAGGGAATGCCTGGTGGGGCTTACATGTTCCAAGAAGGGACTCTATCTATTTATGAGCCCAATTATCCTCTCACTTACAACTGTATGGCAATATCTCCAAATGAGTTGCCATAGTCTTACACAGATATGAAAGGCAGAACCAAGACTACCGAGCCAAATTGTCCTCTTCATTCTGGACTCTCTGTGCTACTCAAGCAGCTGAAAAGGTGGATAGTCTTAATTGGGTAGAAAAGGTAGAGATGGCTCCAACATCACCCACTCTTAAAGGCTCTTGTGCTCATGATATTCTTGGGTGGCATAACAGGCTTATAGCTAGCTGGTATATTTAGAGAAGCCCAGAGACTACTGTAAAATATGCTAGGGCTGGGGGCCAATGTAGAACTAGACCCAGGATTAGACGCTGCAATTGGTTGTTCTGTGGCCCACCCCTCTCCAACAGCACAAATGAGAATCTGAAATAATGAACAGTAATATCCTAGTGCTTCTAATAACAGTTTATATCTGAGGCATTACTACAAATATAGGTAGAAGGACTTTCCAATGGCATATATATGTCATGACCTCCAACCCCTAAGAATCTCTAGAAGACATTCATAACCCCAGTATTATGGCAGGAGAGCTAGTTAAGAGTGTTAACTATTTCAAAATATTCAACAAACTTTTAAAGGGGGGATAACTGTACTATATCTTTATTGATACAGATTCCACGTGGCCCTTATGTGGGCCCACAATGTGAGGGAGGGAGACCATCAACCAATACTATGAGCAGCCCAAAAGAGTGCCAGCCACAATTCCTGCCCTTGTGCTCAAGGGAACAGGGACAGCTCCCACTGTACTACCCTGATGGCACACACAGCCCAAAGGGAACAGGAGGAGGTGGAGCCATGACTCTGTTGCCATTACCCACAAGCCAGTAGAGCTGGCTGTGTTCATGGAGTTAGGGATGGAGAATATGCTGCAGCCTTCTAAGTAAGAAATTTGTAGGAGGCATTCTGCCGCCTTGAGAATGCATCCTTATGCTATCTCTGAGATGAGGTATTTCTGCCCCATCCCTTACTATAGGGCAGGCTATGTGCCATCATTTTAAAATAAATTCTAATTTCAGCTACAGTACATCTTGTACACATAAACATGCTGGCATAGGGAACCCACTGCACTTAAGCAGTTGTATTTCAGTTCCAGGTGCTGCTGGCTTTTCAGTGGTTCCTACTGCTGCAGAAGCAACAATTATCAGGTATCGGCTTGAGGATACATAAATTTACTTGTTGGAGCAATTATCTGGAGAGACTAGAAATATACAGAAGGAACATTTGATGAGCTTTCTATCATCAGTGAGGTACACAGAACATCAGAACAATGACTAGTACTACAGTAAAGTCATCTGGACCATTCTCCTATGTATCTAATTAATTTAAAAAACCTAATATAAAAGAGAGAAACAGAACTAAGAAAGGAAGATAAACTCCATTTTATGAAAAACTGCAGTTTATTTCTTAGAAATTCTTTGAATGCTTTAGTTTTTAATGTCATAGCTTTGCAGCTACAATCCAAATGTTGATATATTTAAAATATATATTTAGACTAAATGTCTTTAAAGTAACTGTTGAAATATTAGCTTTCTAAAAATCCATGTAAGTACTGATTTTCCTGTAGGATAATTTGACCATGTCAGGAATTCCTTATATATTACTAGAAAGAAAGTAAAATTCAAAAGAATACTGCTTAAACCATATAGTAATTTGTGCATGTTTGCTATGACTACTGAGATATCAACACATTAGGGAGGTCAAATCATTGCGGGATTGAGATCACAGCAATGAAGTTTGAAGGATTACTAAATTTTTTAGTCAACTATTATTCTGTTTACTTATATGAATCATGTAAATAATGTCTTTGATTTACTCCTTGTGAGAGTAAGGCAACCATTCCTCATCAGGACAGTTATTTTTAAAAAGTGGGAAATTTGAAGGTAGGTTTAATTGTGGGCCTCTCAGTGTCTTTTAAGATATCTTGTCACAAATTTCAAATATGATAAAAATTGCACTATTTGTTACACTTGAGCAATATATTGTTTCAGGCAAGAGTGAGAAAACCTTGCTATCAAACTAAAAATTCAATATTTAGGCAGTGTATTTTATAGACAGTATGTAATGCACTTTTACTAGGTGCTATTTTGACTTCTACTGCTATGTAAATTTACTCCTGATAGCAGTCTCTGTTGCTTGTGAATCAAATTACCCTCAGAGTAAAGAAAAAAAAAAGATAACTTGCCATCCTTTATGTACAATGCAGTACAGGCAAAATTCATTTGTGGTGTGGATAGCCAATATAAAGCACTCTACAGTAATTGTTCATCACATTGGAGCTTCCCTGGTCCTTGCTCACTCTGTGTTTGCTGTGGAAGTGGTCTCTGTACTGGCTGCACCTTGAGAGCTGTGATGGAGGAGGTAAGCCAGAGGAGCTATATTTATGCAAGTGGTGCAGACACGCTGCCCTAGTGCATTGGCTGCGGAGGGCTGTGGGACAATTCAGAGGCCTGGGCCCCCCAGGGCTGCATTTGACTGCCTCAACCTGAATGACATTTATGTATTTTTTTTAAACAAAAATATGTATTTCATGGACTTTGCAAGGAAAATATAGACAAAAAGGTAGGTCAAATTTGGGGTCTCTCAATTTTGACAGTGCCCTTTTGAATGTAAAGAAGATAAGAAACCATAAAAGAGTCACCTTTTAAAAGATGAATAAGTAATGGAAATCCAACCAACATGGGACAAATAATCTCTATTCACAAGTAGGCAGTGGAGAAGTCACTGTTTGACCTCATGACATTCTGGGTACCAAATTTTATATTATCAACACACAGGAATGGAATAAATATGGTTTTCTTGAGATTACTAAAGAAGAACAGTCTGTGTCAGGAGTTCCTGGAACTTTTAGTTCGGGCATATTAACAGTCAGAGGTTTTAACACTTTCCCACCCTGTCTTTTAAAAAACCCATCTTACACTGATAGGATGAAACTATGACCTACTGAAGAAGCAAAACTGACACTGACCTCTAAAAGGGCAGGTATAATCTAGAGGAACGCCAATGAAGTCAATAAAACTACAGTGCTAGAAAAGCAGCATAAATGGGAAGATAATTAGCCCCACAATGTCCATCTTGGAAATTTAGAAACACTTTGTCTCCACTGTTCAAAATTTGCTCAAAGCATATCAGTTGACATCTATACAGACTCTATTATGCAGGAAATCCTTATGTCATCTTATATAGACCCAGCATTGTTGGAAATAACTACTGTTTGGGGTAGGAAATAATTCCTCACTAACCATCCTCCAGAATGCATTTATTTCCTTTTTTATTTTTTTGCAAGGAAGTATTTTTGTCTTATTCTGGTGTGACGTGCAAAAGAATATTGGATGAAAACTCGTAATGAGGGACAAATCCAACAACACTTAGCAGAAACATCTTGAAATATAATTTAGGGACCAAATTCTCTGCTGGTTAAACAGGCACAGCTTTGATGGAGTTTTGCCCAGTTAAACCAGCAGAAAATTTGACTCATTGAGTGAAATCCTGGCCCCATGGAATTCAATGGCAAAACTCCTATTGATTTCAGCTGAGTCAGGATTTCATCTAATGTTTTTAACAGTAATCATCTTTCTTGAAAGCTTAATTTAACCATTTATCTGTTCTGATGTAAACAATTTCCAGTTACAAAACGAATAGATGGTATATATGGAAAATGGCTCTTTTGAAGCACAAGGGGTGCAAACAAAGGAATAGACATCTTGAGGATTGCTGTTACCATTGATGCATACAGATGGCATAAATTAGTTTCTTCTTAGTGCCATATCCATAGTAGACTTTGGCTTCCCTATAGAACATATGAATTAAGAAAGAATAAAACTTACTTATTTCTCTTGGTTTTGGTGCTATGGTCATCACTTACTTCCTCTGGACAAGAACTATCACTTTTATCTGCTAAAAAGAAATGCATAAAATTGGAATTATTAGACAGTTACTATCTACATGAGAACAAAAGTCTTAGACATCCCCCTTCGCTTGTCCTTTTGTTCTGATACTTACTCATAATATTGGCTAATTTCTGCAATGATTTTTTTTTAACTTTAGAAGATACTTTATAAAATCCTCCTAGGTGAGCTCATCAAAACAGAGTGATAAATACCAAAAAATGACACTTTTTTTTATTTTTGCCCTGAAGGGCTTCTCACTGTAAATTTGTGATTTTTTAAATATCACATTTGCCTGATAAACTGAAAAATATAACCACAAAGATGTTTATGTTACATTGTTATTTCAATCCTGACAGGGTGAATGATTTGAGAATGCCCATTTCCATCACAACTGCTTCCTTTTTCCTATTTTTCATTCCCATTTTACTGCTTTCTTATTAAATCTGACACGCTGTGTGGGTATGGAAGCAAAGTTAAGCAGATATTGTGGACTCTCAAACTCATAATATACCAAAACCTACTTTGGCCTGGATACTCTCCCAAAGAGGGCTTTGAGATGAGATTGTAATTCATAATGAATGTGAAGGTTATTGAGAGGACATCTATTTTTACAATTTCAAGTACTTCATTGTTTTTTCCACATACAAATTACAATCTCCAACGTAACAGTGCTCTGAATTCAAATGCACTGGCGACCAGAATTTACTTCCACTCAATGCCTAGGTTGATTTTTGGAGTTTTAAGCAGTTTACTGGAAAAATATCATCCTATATGTGCTGAGCTCCTAGTATATTTAAACAACAGAAAGACCAACCCTGAGCCTCTCTGCAGCAGACTGACAATCCTTTTTTTCTGCGTGATATGAACACAGAGCACTATGATGAGATGAAAAAAACACAATTTCATTTGTGACTTTAAAAATAGATCTGAATCCAGATTTCCAGATCCACAGCCTTACATTGATCCTTAGGACTTGTCTACACTACCCGTTAGATCGGTGGGCAGCGATCGATCCAGCGGGGGTCGATTTATCCCATCTAGTATAGACGCGATAAATCGACCGCTGCGCGCTCTCCCGTTGACTCCGGAACTCCACCAGAATGAGAAGCGCAAGCAGAGTCGACGGGAGAGCGTCAGCTGTTGACTTACCGCAGTGGAGACACTGCGGTAAGTAGATCTAAGTACATCGACCTCAGCTACGCTATTCACGTAGCTGAAGTTGCATATCTTAGATTGACCCTGCGCGGTAGTGTAGGCAAGCCCTTAGAGTATAATCCTAGCTGCATTGAAGTCAGTGGCAAAACTCAGGATTTTACCTCTGAAGCCTCACACTAATTAACATATAAATATTAGTATGATTTCTTAAAGTATATTTAACAATATATATTATTAAATTATTTAAACCAATAAGTCCTTTGTATTTGTGCTTAATACTAAATTTACATTATGGGTCAAATCCTCCTTATATTGAGACCAATTGGAATTTGGCATTTTACTTCAAAGGGAGCAAAGTCTAGTCCTTGATTGTTTTTGTCTCCTTGTTTTAAGGAATATTAATTGTGTTTCAATGAACAGAACATAAACCAAACTACAGCATAAGGCAGAACTACAGTAATATAAAAAGCCTCAAAAACTCTGATCACAGTATTTGGAGGTTAGGGACAGGAGCAGAGACCCTAACAGAAGGAAATATATACCAGGTTAAAATTATTTAAACTCTGCTGACTACAGAGTAAATTCAGGGGAAGCAAAAATGAATGGCACTTTAAAATAAAAAGGCTATGGCCTATATAATACTTATAAATACATCAGCACAAGTATTATGAATATACTTTGATATATGGTAATGAACCTAAGTAGTGTTTTCAGTATCTGTACAATGCATGGAGATAGTTATCCATAGCTGCTAAATTCTTCTGTAGAGAAGCCTACATAGAAAACAATTTAGGGACTCAGAAGATAGAGTAAAATAATACAGCCTTGCTATTTTAAAGCCATTAATCAGGAGCTATTCATCCTGCTGAGACAGCAGTGATCTTAACTTTAATAAATTCCTAAGAGAGTAATATGTAATCTTTTAACAGCATACTTGATGTTGCTTTCAAAGAGAATTCAAGTTAAAAATGACCTGAGGTTCAGAGCTGATTGGGCAAGCACAATCCTATTTCTACAAAATGGCACCTCTAGTAAAAAAAAGCCATGCTCAGCAGGCATCAATGCCAAATAAAAATCAATTGTCTCTTATCTGAGTTAAGCTTCAACATGTTAGCAAACATCTTATACTGAATATCTACAAAACACTTTATCACACCATAGATAGCCCTCTCAGAGTTGACTAGAAGATAGATACTGCAAATGTTATTAATCTCAATGTGAGACCATGTTTCTTGAATAAAGAATGTAGGGAAAGCACGTAGAAATAATATGAGTCCTGTCTGAAGTAGTAAGATTATTCCATTCTACATCTGAATAGGGCCAGGAAAAATATTGATCAATGACAGTCCAATGAATATGCGAAGTTCTGACGCAACTGAAAGTTGGATATATAAAATCGACTGAAAAACAGTTATACGACCCCATCTAGTCCTCTAAAGAAAGCCATCTCCCTGTTAATCATTGCTATGAAACAGATATATAAACTGTAAATCTAAGAAACATAGCAGCAGTCAAAAAAGCTAACAGAATATTAGGAACCATTAGGGAAGGAATCGATATTAAGGCAGTAAATATCATAATGCCACTATATAAATCCACCTTTAATACTGTGTGCAGTTCTCGTTGCCCTATCTCAAAAAATGTATATTAGAAATGGAAAAGGTACAGAGAAGGGCAACAAAAATGATTAAGGTATGAAACCGCTTCCATATGAGGAGAGATTAAAAAGATGACTGTTCAGCTTGGAAAAGAGACAATTGAGGTGAGGGGGCATATAAGAGAGAAGACAGGATACTGGGTTGAATGGACCATTGGTCTCATCCAGAATAGTCATTTTTATGTTCTTATAGTTACTGTATGCATTTTAGAAAGAAAAAAAGCTGAAATCAAATTAGAATGTATCAGTATTTTTATGTTCTGTTTCTGATGCATAGCCTCATCTCAAACTCTCCTATCGTCCTGCTTGTCTTACTCGAGTTATCATGTTAACTGCAATGGGACTACTTGCTTGAGTAAGTTGTGCAAAATCTGTCCCAAAATGTTTAAAGTAAACACCACCTATGCAAATTTTAAGTGGCAAACTCTGCAACACAAGACAGAAACTATCCAAGGTCTCCCACAAAGAGATAAAAATCAAATATTGTATTATTGTTGGGCCCAACTGCAGGATCATGTTCTTGGGAGATGAGGGACCAGAGGAAAAAAACATCTAATAAGGGATTTATAACTTGAGAAACAATATTACTTGATTATAATCACTCTGTATAGTATTAGGAAGGAGTGCTACACTAAATCTGATGGACTGTCAAGCTTAATTCTAACTAGTTCATTAATTCTTTGCAACACTGAAAAAATATCACCACATCACTAGTGTTAAGTTGGTTAAGGATTCCTTGACAACAAAGAAAACATCACTCATTATTTTATAAAAATAATTTAATTTATAAGTAAACTTAATAAATATATTCCACTGGTGTGGGACAATGTTTTACACATCTATTTAATAAACTTGTACTAATATTTTTTGCCTGAATATTAATCAAACCAAATTTCTTGCTGAATTCTTGAGGAAAGAGGGTGGATCAATTCATATTTGGTTTTGAATATGGCTCCTGTCCAAATATGAGAGCTAAATATGGAACAGAAAACAGTTCTGTGTGCATAAAAACTGCCTTTCTATTCAGCTAAAAAAAAATCCCAAAGCCTGATTTCCATATTATGGGGCACCACAGGCGGTGTTGTCAAAAGAGATTGAAAAATCCTTCGATTTGGGTCCTCCTCTCATCCCAAACTGCCTGGAGTGTTTTTTCTGTGACAAGAATTCTTATATCTAGTTCTATCTATATGGTTTCAATCTGTCTTGCTAGTGGCTGAATGAGAAGGAGTAAGCCAAGAGCACAGCCTTTGGCTGGAAACAAAGGCGGGGTGAGGGAAGGCACTGGCCTGAAGACATGGTTTTCTTTCCTTGGTTTCCTATATGTGCCAAGTTCCATTCTTCAGTTTCCACCTCTGTAGGCTGTTCTGTGTGGGAGGACAATGACTACAACTCTACTGAATCCCTGGTGTAGGTTTCATTCCAACCAACTTTTTAAAAGTACATGTTTCAATAATAAGTTGGTAATAACTTAACCTTGCCTCATTAGTCTGTGGGACTTTTAGTCAACTGCTCCCTTTCAGGCAACCACTGGACTACTCAGATGATTACTATGGGGTGGAAATGGACATTAGATGGACATTTATGGTGGTATTGCTTTTGTCCTGGTGTATGGGACCTGTAAGACTTATCTCTTGTTTAGTTTTTTTAAGGTAGGAATGGACAAGAAAGAAGGGATATTGGTACAATTTCATCCATGAAAAAGTTTGATTTGATTCATATCAGAATTTTAGACCAAATAGTAGATGCCCCATACTGCCTTGTATCCAATACACTCTTTACAAAAAGCAAAATATTATTGCTCATAACCTCAGTAGCCTTTCCTGGCATTCCACTGGGTGATATTTTTTTCTAGTGCATTTAATATTCTAATAATCTGGGTGGTTTTATGACTTTGGATACACAAACTGAAGTAGACACATGTTTCTGAACACACCGTTCCAATATATGAAAATGTCATTGCCTATAGAAATAAGATGACAAAAATCCTCAAAAATCTTTGAAAAGAGAAAGGGATATCATGGTTGGTATCTGATCACAATATGATACAGTGGAGTAATGATACACAGTGCCAACAAAATAGTGCTATGGTCAAAATGAGTTACAGCAGAGACTCTTACTTACAAGAAATGACTGGTCAAGGATATGCCCTCTTATATGTGTCGCCTGATCTGAGAAAGTTAAAGTCTATAAATTGGCCATGAACTTTGCTGTTAATGATTCGTACGTGCCTGTAAAGATCAGTAGGAGTTGAACACGTCTGCAGGGCTACCAGGCAAACAACAGCCCCACATTGCTACCCAGCTGTAACCTGGTCACTTCCTTGACCCACAATCCAGAGGTTCAACACCATGGGAAGTTTAGCCTTCAGTGGTCTGACTGACAGTGGTCTTAGCAATCCCTGATTGGCTCATTGTCCTGATATAAACCCAGAGGAAGTACCAGGAAGCATTTAGGCAACAATGTGGATCCCTATCTAGCTAGCTGCCTGCCCTGACTCTTTGTTTCTGAACTCCTGGTATTGGTGTCAGCTCTGAGTTAGATTATAACTCCTGATTTATCTGTCAAATCCCAATACCTGATTCTGACCCTTAGCCTGATTCCTCACTCTGACTATGGCTTGATCCTCAGCTTGACTCTTGACCCTGATACTGGCTCTGATCCTTGGCTTCAATTCTGGAAACCCAAGCTCCTGCCACTAACCTTGCTTACCTTCGCCCAGGATCCTGACACTACCTAAATTGATATAATTCCAGATTCTCCATTATGTTACAGAGGTGTGATGCTGGTGTAACTCCATTCAAGACAACTGAGTTGCACTAGTGTAAAGCTGGTACTGAGGAGTGGAAAATGAGGTCTTCAATCTCTAAGCAGCTGAGTATATTGTATTAAATCATACATTCCTTATTCCATTCTTACTCCAACTCCTCCCATAGATTTCAAAGACAATGGAAATTTTGCCCACCTTTGGATTGAGAGAAATGGCCCAGTATGAACCCATTAGTAAAGAATCATGACACCTTCATAAATCTCTATAAGAACTAATTTTAACAAAGGTGGAATAATTGATAAATGCCTAAATGTCATTCCTGAATTACAAATGCACTTGATCTTTTAGTTCAGTGATGTGCTGATAACCTATGATACTCTGAAAATAATTATGCTTGCTCACATTTTTGTGTGCCTTTGATTTAAAAATTTTAATTAAACTCAACAACAGCAACTAAACTAAGTCCATTTGGCAACTATCTCACAAACGTGTAGCTTATTTGGTTTATTTATTTACTCAAGATTTTCAGCTAATGGGTATGCTGCAAATAATTTATTTGACCTCATCAGCTAATATACTCTAAGTATAAGCTGATTTTCTGAAATACTCATACAAATCCCATTTATATCAATGGAAGCTGCAAATTATTAGCAACAATGAAAATCCAGCTATAATTCACCAGAATAACCTGACACAATAGTCAAGGCATAATGTGACACACACACAATAGCATGTAAAGAATAGGACACACAACAGAAAAGGAATTTCTTAAATAACACAGACCAACAATGGCATTGGCACAAAGATGTTTTGAGGATTAATGATAGGCTATGAATAATGGCCCACAGTTTTGTCTTGGGCTATCACCCCCACCTACCCAGTCATTAATTAATCCTCCAGAATGCCCTACACTTTTATTGCTATTGCTAAACAAAACTTATGTTGCATTGTGCTTCTGAACCAGAACTTCAGAAGATTTGGTCTTGGAGCCTTTGGTCACTGTGTTTATCAGAAAGTTATCTGCTTCACATGAAGAAAGCTTTGATTTTGTTCCAAGTCTCTTTTAAAATTGAATTTATACCTGCAAAGGCAAGAAACTCATCTCTTAAATGATGTTAAGTGATATATAAATATATCTCCTATAGTAACAATGAGGAGTCCAGTGGCACCTTAAAGACTAACACATCCCCTATAGTAACAGTCTATGGAATTTTTTCTATCAAACATTTACAGCAAGGTCCTGACTATCACTTACTCATATCAACTTGCAAGAACACCCTTTCATATCCTCAGTTCATCCTCACAACTCCTATTTAGGAGTAGCCCGTTGGGAATTGTTTGTGGATCAACAACATACACTATGCACTTTAAAATTTACTGTGTTTTTTACTTTCATCATAGATGAAAAATAAATCTCACTTGATGTACCTTCATGGGAAATGTGGGGATTGTTTTTGCTTAGTTACAATATATTCGATTTTCAAAAATAATTTTTAAGTTTACTTTTCTTCTTCATGAACCTCACCACTAAAGTATAGACATGGATTAAAGGAATTTTGTAAGTGTAACTATACTATGAAATACATTATTCAATCCATATGTGCTGGTGGTGATGATCCCCCAATGCAATCAGCTAATTAAATATGAACAGTGCATCAATTTGGTCTGCATGTAGACCTTTTCCTAACAAGGGCAGAAAAGTTGTTGTTCACCCAGTCCTAATGTCCAGACAGCATGGCTTAATCTTTCTAGTGGTTCCCCACTTCAACAAAAAAAAAAAACAACCACCTGTCAAAGTACCACATTGGGGAGAGGGAAGAAGAGGGAAACAGCTGAGGTCTGTGTTGAGCCCAACTCCCTCACAATAGCTGCAGCCAAGAATTATTACACAGATTAAGAAGCAACACTAAATGGAGTGGAAACCAGTAATAGCCCAGGGCAGACAGGCATCAGCTGGCAAAGCAGGTTTTTAGGGAGCAGTATTTACTTTTATAAGGCTAAATAACTGGTAAAGGGGGAGATTGAGGGCCTACCTCATGTTACTGAGCAAATACTGACATGAGTTGTCTCAGTGGGGACTACTCCTATAAGTGGCCACTAATGTAAGTAATTGCTGCACCACTGCAGGCTGAGCGAGCAATTAAATAGGGGGTGGTAGATTAGAAATACAGTGAGTGAGCTGTGAGCAGGAAAGCTGAAAGAAGTGTGTGGGATGGGATAGAGATGGGCAGGGGAAATTAGTTCATCAAATTGACCTTCTTCATGGCAGACCAGATGGCAAATCGTTGTTCTCCAAGAAGTGAACTTTAAAAAAAAAATACATTTGAAACACTTAACATGCACTACTGCAAAGCACGTTCTCTCTTCAGTCAACACTAAGAATGTCATTCTGAAATCTACAGTGCTTGAGGGTTGATTGGCAAAGCCATTTTTGGATTGTGGTACCCACATGTCCGCCAAACCTTTCAGCAGTCCTCAGAGATTTACTTTTGGGATTATTTTCTTACAGCTGGGTTAAATAATCCTTTATTACTGTACAACTGCTTTTGGTAGCATGGTCAATAAGACATTTGCAGAAATCATGCTATCCTAACGCATTCCTAATGTATGTTTTGGAAATATGAGTGCATTAAAGGTAAAGACAAAGTCTTCCGAGGTGTTATTTTTTAAATCAAAGATTCTTTCAACATAAGAAGCCACCTATTTTTACTTCCTTGCTAATAATGAGAGAACTTCAATACAAATGTTAGAATTTCAGTGTAAATAAATATTTTGTAAGCAGCATCACTTAACAAAATACTTTACACAAAATCCAACAGGAAAATCATCATTCTGATAATTTTCACTTAATATATTTAACTATCAAGTTTCATTTAGCATTTGATTTTAAATAGATGCAAATAATCACAGCTTTAGTTACTTGCTGAAGTTTCCAGCTTGCGTTTATGAGGTGGATCTTCAATGATTCTATTAATATCACCACGATTCTTTAGATCCACTGGTTTCTCCCATACTGACAGCTGCATTGTAGGGTTGAAGAAGAAGACTCGGTCATCTCCAGTCCAGACTACACACCTATTTTAATTAATAAACTATGCTTAGATAATCTCACATACACATAGAAACAAGATATTAAACTCATGGCTAATTCAATATTCTCCATAGTCTTATACAGCATGGGTGAAATTCACCTCAGGCTAATAGCCTGGCCAGGCTGATAGCCCTCCTATCCAACTTAAGCCCTCTGCACTAAGGAAATTTCTCCCCATACTAATAAAATATCATTATCAGTGGTCAGAAAAGTACGCGGGCACATGCACACACACACTCTCTCTTTCTCTCTCCAACAGGGAAAAAACAAACAAACAAAAAACAGGACCAAAGTAAAACAATGATGCTTATAACAACTGAGGCCATGGTAAAGAATTACATTTCATATTTTCAAAATGTATCTGTGAAGGTGGTGAACCACAGAGGTCTCAAGCTGTTTTGCATAGTCAGTGCCTACTCAACACCCATATAAGATAGATTCAGGGAGGTTGCCGTTGGGTAGAAGGCAGCCACAGAAACCTCATGTGGCTGCCTCTGAGGTAGAAGGCCTAGCCAGAATTCCATTAGGCCTCCATGGCTATGGATCCCAGCCAAACCCTACAGGGGTTCCATGCTACAAAGACAGAAAGGGCCTGATCCAAAGTCCACTGAAATCAATAAATCTCCCCCCCCCATTGATTTAATTGAGCTTTTGGACCAAATATGCAATGTGCCCAAGCCATGACTGCTATGCAAACCAGAATTTCCTGACTTGTTCAATTTAAATGTCAGCCTCAGCATTGCATTAACTTAGTTCCTTGCATTACATTTCCTTTTTAAAACAGGAAAAATATTATTTTAATAAGAGGTATTATATCACAATGATGGATATTCAAGTAAACCTGGATGCACTTGATTAAATGTATAGTTTTTACAGACATATAGTACCATATATGCATCTGAAGCCTGTACTTTGTGCATACTTAAGAAAAGTAGTATACAACACATATGCATTATGCCATTCTAAAACACATATAAAGGGCCAGCTCCTGACCTCCTTAAATCAGAAACACCTGGCAAGAATTGATCTTATTAATGCAAGCTCTCCACCACTTGGTAGTTCTCAATGGCACAGGGGAATAGAGCTATCAAAGAGACATGCTTAAAAAGAAACCTGTTCTGTGTAAAAGACTGAGAACATAAAAAGTGATATATAAATGCTAAGTCCTATAATTGGATAATTTGAAGTTTTCTGTGAACTAATAGTAAGAGAGCACCATTGATTGCCTGTCCTGCTAATAAAAAATATATAACCTTTGGAGCGGCCTAAAGGGAGACTGTATAGCTTTATAGTGCAGAAAACAGAGGCAAGAAGTGTTTTCTATTGGTAAAAGTAAGAAGATAAAAGTAATTAAGAATGCATTGTAAATTATGTGCATTCCCAAGGTAGAAGACAAAGTTGGAAGTGAACACAAAACTGTTGAATTCTCAGTTATAGTTATCCCTTCTACCTTTGGAGTTAAAATAGTGGGGACCTGATTAATATTTTAATGATTTTCATATTATAATAATATACAAATGCTTCAGCTTTGAAAATAACATCCCAGAATGGCTGACCTATTCTTTTATGTGGTAATAATTAGGTGAAAACAACATTTGGTACTTTGTGTCTCAGAGCTACAGTTCTCAGTTCTATCACAGACACTGTTAATCAGATCAAGAACTCTAAATGTACCATTAAGCATTAGTCTTTGGCTCACAATAGATCAGGATAGAGTTGATGGAAGACTTTAGGAACAAGAAACCAAAGTACCATAAATATCACAGTCCTACTGGCAGGCATCTTAGAAGCCAAGCATTAGGGGGAAGAAGGGAGTAATTAGCAGTTAACTGATTTATTTAATAATATGGTTACATTTCTCCCTTTACCTAAATCTGTGGATAATGGACCCAATAGTGTCAAATGGTGCATGCATCCCGCAAAATGCTGAGCACTCTCAATTGTAATTAGCTTTAATGGCAATTGAGCTCATTCAGCCCTTTTGCAGAATCTGTCCCTGTAGGAGTACTATGTGGAGCTCATGGTGTGCTTCAAAAGTAGGAAGCCAGTATACTGTGAGTGTCACAGTCATGCCATCATACACATTTAGGACAGTCTCAGCACCTGCCAATTGTGCACATCAGCATCTCTGGCCAGGAGGAGATGAGAACAGGGCTATTTTCAAAAAGCTGTTGATGCTGCTCTCTAATAATTTAATAGTGACTTCTCCCATGCACAAGTTCAAAGTCTCTGATCTCACACACAGTTTCTACCACTTTGGGTGATGGGAGACCACATTTGAGGCTGATAATGTATTAGTCATTTGAAGTGTACTGCTAGGGCCATCTGGAGTCTCAGCATTTATCTAATAAAAACAAGGTGATTGCTAAAATGGAAATGGCACATTTCCACACCTGATTGAAAGACCAAGGAAACATCTCTAGAGAGCTGTACAAATGGATCCAAATGGCAGGTCCCTCATGAAGCCTTTTCATTTTTCCATAACTAACCCAATTTGACATTTAATTTAAAATTAGTACCCCCTTCCCCCACATTACATATCACCTGTACCTCTTTGGCATAATAAAAATTTCATTATCCAAAAGGGAAAATATGGTATTTGGTTTCAGTCACAGATCACAAACTGAAAGTGCAGATGATGCTATGTTCTTTAACTAAAATAACGACATTTAAATATGTAAGAAAATAACCTTAATATAACATATACTGTATTTACATGGTAGTTAGGCAGGGTTAACTAATATTTCTGAGAACTGTTTAGTCATATAAACAAATCTGGCTAATTGTTGCCTTGCTCTAATCTCTCCTTTTTATGGGAATTTATTCATCAGGTGGAGGCCAGGAAATGTTTATGAGAGCTGAAGTCCTTAAATTCGCTGATATCTTTTAGTCAGACATTAGTGTTCTGGTCTCATTAATATATGATCTCCTCAGAGCAATAAACAATAGTTGGGTGCCCAAGTTGCCTCACATGTGCCATAAAATCATAGATTCATAGAATCATAGGGTTGAAAGGGACCTCAGGAAGTCATCTAGTCCAACCCCTTGCTCAAAGCAGTACCTAATCCCCAACCAAATCATCCAAGCCAGGGCTTTGTCAAGCCTGACCTTAAAAACCTCTAAGGAAGGAGATTCCACCACCTCCCTAGGTAACCCATTCCACTGCTTCACCACCCTCCTAGTGAAAAAGTTTTTCCTAATATCCAACCTAAACCTCCCCCACTGCAACTTGAGACCATTACTCCTTGTTCTATCATCCGGTACCACTGAGAACAGTCTAGATCCATCCTCTTTGGAACCCCTTTTCAAGTAGTTGAAAGCAGCTATCAAATCCCCCCTCATTCTTCTCTTCTGCAGACTAAATAATCCCAGTTCCCTCAGCCGCTCCTCATAAATCATGTGCTCCAGACCCCAAATCATTTTTGTTGCCCTCCGCTGGACTTTTTCCAATTTTCCCACATCCTTCTTGTAGTGTGGGGCCCAAAACTGGGCACAGTACTCCAGATGAGGCCTCACCAATGCCAAATAGAGGGGAATGATCACGCCCCTCAATCTGCTGGCAATGTTCCTACTTACACAGCCCAAAATGCCGTTAGCCTTCTTGGCAACAAGAGCACACTGTTGACTCATATCCAGCTTCTCATCCACTGTAACCCCAGTCCTTTTGATACCATCAGAGGTCAATCAAACTGGGGAGAAGAAAAGAGTGGAAGAGGTCCCTTCCCTTTGCCTCTCCCCTCTTCATCTTGCTCTTTCTCTAATGGCCTCTTGTACCTCCACCGACTGTTTCCCCTTTCCCCTGTCCCTAGCCCTTGAAGCTCTCTCACTCTCTCCCTGCTTCTCTTCCATTTCAGGCCCTGAAAACACTTCATGAACTTTATGCACTGTCCATGGTCCTTATGAAATCAACGGATTTACTCAGTGCATAAAGTTAAGCATGTGTCTTTGTAGGATTGGGGCCTTAGTAGCTAACCTTTTCTTCTGTCCTCTTCCCATGGAGAATCCCATTCAGATTGGAAATTCTCCCTAGGAGTTATGGAATGAAATTAAGGAAGGGAAAATTCCGGCTGAAAAAATTAGGCAAAAATTCCTAATGATGAAGATTCTGTTAGGCTGTGGAAAAGTCATCCATTGCGAGAGGTGAAGGAAGCGTAACTTCTTGGGACCTTTAAAAATAGACCGGACAAACCATTGGAAGCATAAATATAGTATAGGGAAACAAGTGGCCCCAGGGGATGCATAAAGTGACTAAGCAGTAGTTTTCCATCTCTGACTAAATGTGGTATCTGTGGGTAAGTAAATTAGTGGGCTGTTTCAGTTATAATGCATCACTTTAATAGTTAATGTTGTCCTTTAAATTGTTATTGTTAGGCTTCATGATTAACATCCCACTGGGACTGATGAAACAAGTTCATAGCTCTCATAGCTATTTGTAATTACTAACTGTCTGAAGACAAAGGAAGACAGGGGTGAATAGTTACAATTTGAACTGCTGTTTTTGCAGACACAAGACATATCCTCTCTTTTCTGTGATTCCATCGCCACTGAATTTTCCACAGAATTCAGCAGCACTTGAAACAGAATTCTACATCAGAACCTAAAGCTTTCATTAAAAGATTTAAAGTAGAGAGTCACAATGTGCTGCATCTCTTTCAAGTCACTTTGATGACAAAAAATTAGTGTAAGCCCAGCTTAACTCGCCAACTAAATTTAGTTGCCCAAGCAGTGCAAAGCAGCCAGAGTGGACCGGTGAATTTGGGCCTAAATTTCTAGCCCTTATAGTTGTGAGGTGTATAAACTTCCAAACGCGAGTCACATGTAAACCAATGCTGTGTTTTCTGCCTGAGTCTGTGTACAGATTGCCTGCAACAACAGCTCCAAGAAGCACAAATTGCTCTTATTCACTGTAATGTTAACTTCAAATAATATGCTTCACATTTATTTGTTATTCATTCTATGAAAGGTATTATACATATCTTTAAAATCAAAGTAAAATATTTATTTTATTTTGTAAAATTGGTCAATTTCACTGGATATTTGGAGGAACTATATTTATTTAAAATAGTTTTAAATACAACACATTGTATGTAAAACATATTAATGGGATTCAATAGATTTTAAATATCCACATTACAACACATGTACATCAATGCTTTTACAAGGCACAACAAGTGGCTTACTTTTCTTCTTTTCAGGTGACCAGCCAAAGGAGGGCTTCACTCTATTTTGCAACTGTTTTGCCTGAATAAGAAGTGAAGGATGGGGCTCAGAATTAGCTACATTCCATTACCTTTGGCACTATGTGCTGAATGCCCTACAAGGCTAAGAGGGGCTGGCAGCACATTAACAATTGAAAACTCACCTTTTGGTTTGTTTTAAGTGGCACAACCTCCAGCCCCACTCAGGTTTCTCCAGTATGACACCCCAGCATACACCTAGTGATGTTACATCAACCATGGAATCCTGCGGAAGCATGGAGCCAACCTATAGGTGGAGAGGGGTTGAGGTAAATTCCAGGCTTTTGTTGAACTTGTTAATGTATTTAGCTATTCGGCATGGCTTTGTAAACCTGTTCTTAAAGAACTATTTTATATCCCAAAGGGTGTAAATTATATAGACGCCCCACACAGGCATGCTCCATGTTCCAGTGTGATTCATGGTGGATCTGAGGGCATCAGCATTGTTCATGTTGGGTATTCCACATCAAGCAGGGGACAACTGTCAGTAATAGGGCTAGTCATTGTGGGACCTAATAAAAAGGACCAGATTGTGATACCATTACTCACTTTGAGTAATGTCTTGCTCATCAAATAGTCTTACTGAAATCAATGGCACTATTAGAAAATTAAGGTATTACTCATTGTGAGTAAGGGTATCACAAATCGGGACCAAAGAAATGTGCAATTTCAACTGATGTGCTGAATGGCCCTTTCACCATTCAACACAAGCTGCTAAAGATGATGGAATGCTGTAAATTCCTTTTGCAGGTTTCCAGTTGATTACAGACTCTACTATACAAGAATGGATCGCTAGGATATGCTATAAATGGCTTATGATACTGTTGGGTTTAAATGGTTACAGTTCCCTAGGTATCACCATTTTCACCATTAGCAGATGTCATGAAGAGGAGTGGTTATCACGGATCTTAAACATAGGTCATAATGATGACATTATGCTGCATGTATATCATGTTGACCTGCAAGAAGACACAATATAATAATAAATCATAATTATAGATATTTACATAGGACCTTTTATCCAGAGATCCCACAAATCTCTACAAACTGAAGAAAAACAACAGGGATCACTTCCTCTGCCACTAAAATGTAGCCATGTCTGGGGTAAAGAAAAGAAACACACACACACATACACACACACACACACACCAACCAACAGTTCAGGACAGAAAATAAAGAATTATCTTTGTCCAGTTGAGACCACAGAGCTGAATTGGGATTTGGACAGAAAAACAAGCTCACAGGACACAACTTACTCATAAATATCACCTGAGATCTATTACAAACGTGTAAGACAATGAGTTTCCTCAACTCCCACTGAAGTCACTGGGAGAGGAGGATGACCAGGCCCTAAATAATCAATAGCATTTCTTGCAGTACCAAAGTTTTCTTTTCAGGTCATTCAAGCACTAACCAGAGCTGACCTCCTTATTTGTGAGATCTGATAAGATCAGAGCTCAAGCTAGTGGTATGAACTATCAAAAAAACACAATCATTACATTCTGCAGATAAGAATTGATTCTTAGCTTGAGTTGGTATCAGGTGCACACTCAACCTTTCTTATAAATGCTTGATAGCTGTCTTAGACTGCACATGTGGCTATGTCCTATCATTTTGTGTAACTATATGAATAGTGATGTAAATCTACAATGCCACTTTGTACAAGAAAATAGTGCAATATTGTTAAACATCCAGAATTGTATTACTGTTGCTGCTATGCACTCATAAAGACACAGACCATTAATATATGTTTGGCAATAACAATGATATTGATGATTCATTATTATTCATCCTGAATATACTTACCATGGTGATCCTGGTACAGGAGTAGATGCCACAGGCTTGTTGCCATTTGAAATGCTATCATCTTCATTTACTAGTTTCAAAGGATGATCCTTGACACAGAAAGACACAAAAATTAGTCAGCAAGTAAAACTGATGCTCAGGAGTGCTACTATTATACAAACAACTCTGTTTAAACTGGAGGTGGATTATTAAATCATCATTATACCACTGGAGACCATATGGACAACCATCTACCTCTAAACCAGCTAGGTTAGATTGGAAAGAATATAAACACTGCCCTATTTGGAATGTTATGCATGCAAAGCTTGAGAGATAAAAAGTCTTCCATATACTGCATAGGTGATAGGTCACTTGGAATACTGTGTATAATTTTGTGCATTTCACCATAATTAGGATAGACCACATCATCATCAGAAAGAAAGAAATCAACCAACCATGTGGGTTGGGATACTCAGAAAGCTCAGGATCAGGTGGGGCTTTGGAACCAGAAGGCCAGCTAAGAGTGCAGAGTGCTCTGAGGGAACATGCAGGGGCAAAGAAAACTTGCACATCTGGACAGGTGTGAGGAAAAGGCTAGAAGGGAAGGGGTGCTGGTGCTTGTGCCTTGGGTTGGCAGCAAAACACTTTTGTTTGGCAGTGAAGAGCATGTGGTTGCAGGAGGCAGTTTGCATGGTAAGCAACTGGAACTGCTGGAAGTCAGGCATCAGGGGGGTTGAGGGTGCCCTGCATAAGTTAATAATTCAGTTATTTCTATTAATAATTCAGTCATCTACTATTTGTAGACAATTTTGCCTTACTTTGCTCAAGAATAATGCTGTTGAGAGTGATTCTCCACTGGCCTGTGTGTATGTCTGACAACAGTTCTTATGATACCAGCCATTGCACGGAGAGATTTTTGCCCTTTAGCTGGAAGCCTGGCATATATAGACCAGTTAACTATTTGAAAATTGCAGACAGGCAATCTCCTAAACATTTATTTATCAGGTAGTCTGGAAAGCTACAGGTAATAAGTGTTTTAAGGGTTAAAAAAATCAATTTATATCAGTAGCTTAAAGAAATGAATGGAACGGAGGAAGGGGATGCTATGATAGCTCCCATGCAGTGTCAATGCTTGAGAGGATGTAATATGATTAAAAAATAATAAGCACATATACAGAGCTCTTAATCTTCAAAGTACTTTACAAATTTTAAGCACTCAATAATGCTTTTGAGAACCAGTGCAGCACTCTGGAGCAGCTGCAGTCTGAGGGATGATGGACTGAGACATTATGATTATATAAAGCATAATGTCTCCAAGATGCTGAGGGCGGGTGGGATAGGAATGGGAGTGGAGAGAATGAAGCACACTGAACAGCGGCACTTGCTATATCTTTCCAAAAGGTTGAGGGTGTTCTCTGTGCAGCGCTGCCTTACTGGGGTAAACTGGTGGGGCAGGGAGAAAAGAAAGGAGGAGAAGAGGCTGGCCACACATATCACCTTTGAGTTGTGTGACACTGCCAGTAGTTGGAGTGGTCTCCTCTTGTTCTCAGCAGACTCCTTATTGTTACCTACAGCATGGAGGTGTGGAGGGTGAGGTGCTGAGTATAAGGGTAGGGCTGTCCCACGCCAGCACATTCATTACAGACATCCCTAATTTGGCCCTAGCTATTTAATCTCCATATTGTCTTCATGAGGAAAGTAAGTCTTTCCACAGATCTTAAAAGATTTTGATTCAGGCCTTATATCATAGAATCATAGGACTGGAAGGGACCTCGAGAGGTCATTTAGTCCTGTCCCCCACACTCATGGCAGACTAAGTATCATCTAGACTATCCCTGACATGTGTTTGTCTAACCTGCTCTTAAAAATCTCCAATGATGGAGATTCCATAACCTCCCTGGGCAATTTGTTTCAGTGCTTAATCACCCTGACAGTTAGGAAGTCTTTCCTAATGTCCAACCTAAACCTCCAGTGCTGCAATTTAAACCCATTGCTTCTTGTCCTATCCTCAGAAGTTAAAGAGAATTTTTTTCTCCCTCCTCCTAGTAACAATCTTTTATGTACTTGAAAACTGTTATCATGTCCCCTCTCAGTCTTCTCTTTTCCAGACTAAATAAACCCAATTTTTTCAATCTTCCCTCATAGGTCAAGTTTTCTAGATCTTTCATCATTTTTGTTGCTCTTTTCTGGACTTTCTCCATTGGACTTTACAATCCACTGAGAAAGAATTTGGGTATAAAAAAGCTACACAAATACTACATATGTACAATGCCAGTGTTGCTGTTAATCTCTAATCTTACATTAGATAAAAGTTTAATGATCATGAACATTTGTAATCCATATATATAAAATTATCATCTTTATGTAATGACTTCATTAATGATCTTTAAGAAGAGGTAAAAGTATATTAATTACATACACAGAGGATATCAAATTTAGAAGTGTTGCAATGACAGTGAGGTAGGGCCCTAAAAATGAGTCCTTCTCTCTCATGGCTTGTGGACATTTCTGCACACACATCTGGAGTTTGGGGATCTCTAGATGCTTGATGTTGGGGCCTTGGGGATCCTGATTCTCCAAGTCATTTAAATTGGCATATAAAGGGACAAAAAGAGCTGGTCTCTATTAAAGTACTGCCTTAATGTCCCCTCTCCTTCACTCCCCAACACTATTTAGAACGTACAAGGTTACAAAACAGAGAGATTGGATGGGTAGATAGAAAGAAAGTCTCCCACAACATCTATGGAACTAAAACACTTTCAGAATTATAGGGAACTCTATTCTTCTCTTTAGTTTTCCATCAACTGCGTTTCACACATAGACATACCCCACACCCACTCACTCATGCACAAACATAAACAAGTAAATAATAAATAAATGACAACAAGTAGTCTGGTGAAGAAGAAAGTCAGAGATTCTTATTTCTGTATTTAAATACTTAGGAGGCACTCAGATGCTACCGTAAACGAGGCAATATATAAAGTACCACAATGGACAGATTTGACAGAAACGTCTAGAAAAATAGAGTAGGGAACAATCCTGACTTGATAGGAAGAGCTCCAGATCATATGATAGTCCTTTACTCAATCTCTGATTTCCGCAGTTCAATATTTTAAAAATGAGAACAAAATCCATAATGAGAATCAGACCTTATCCTCATCATTCTCTGTTGGCTTGCTTTTCCTGTCGGTATGTAAAATCAATGTTGGTGGGCAGGAGGCTCTGCTTGATTCTTTGCCTTTATCTGTAAGGGAAAAAATATATATATATTTAAATTCACAATGAACATATTTCTAATGACCCACTGAGATATCTCAAGAGTTTATATTCTATCACTTGGGAACTTAGAGTTTATCTGTAAAGACAGAGTCCCCATTAGTGAATAAGCTGGATGGGGAGACAAAATGTTCCGTTATTTAAAATGAGTGATTGTGGTGTTTGGTAGAAGTGATCTATTCAGTTTCCAAGCGAATGCGGCCACATCACAGGACCTGCTTGAATCCTCTATAAGATGTTGGGGTGACGTTACGCTAACAATGCTAGGTCAGGGATAGAACAATGAGCCTGTAGTGCTGGAAAATATAGGAAATATAAGCATTCATGGGCTGTCTGGACTGTGTGTTTATGAATTCCACCCTAGCACATCACCCAATTCAGGACAGCATGTTTTTTCTAGAACAAGGAATATGGAGAACTCCATGGAGATCTGAATCTTCTCCTACCCACCTCAAAACTCCCTCCCCACACAAAAGGAAAGGACTATATTACGTTACAAAATGTTGACATAAATTAATACATTTTACTGTGATACATTCAAACACACTGTAACTTGCTGATTATTTACTGTACTGTAGTCTCCATCCTGCTTCTATGGAAGTCAATGGCAAAACTGTCTTTGACTTCTACAGAAGCATGATCATTTGTCCTTAGCTGCTTAGAGCATGGAAGAAGCTGGAAAATCTTTTGGAAGTTCATTGTCTCCAAAGTTTGTTGGGCTATCGTCTCCTCAGTACAGTGAAATTGTTTTAAGCAAACATTTAAGGGACTGACCGAAGTCTGGCTGCTTAATAGAAGTGGTTTAATAAATGGGAGTATAAAAATGCATTCAATAAGTTTGGGGATATCTTAAAGTTGTTCTTTAAAACAGGAGGTTCATAATTAGAGTGGTCTTCAGTACTACAGATTTCATTCTATTTACTGCTGTGTACCTTAATCAATTATACCCATACAAAGTGACTGCAAATTGGGTGTAAAATAATGCCATATCAGAATAGTGCATCTTACACTCACTTTTGTATAGGGGCAAACAGCAACATAAGGAGTACAGGCAGTGGAGAAATAGCCCCTGACTTGTGTGATAAAAAGTGTTCAAAATGGATGATAGGATACTTTGGCTCTTTCCTACAATACTACTTTGCCACTCAGTGAAGACAATGAAGTTACACTGGTGAGTAGCAGAGTGGACAGCCAGGCCTATGCGCACACACACAAATTTCCCCCTGTTAATGGACAAATTTAGCTCCCGAAAAGATAAGATCTGGACTATTTTTGATTGTTAAAAGAGAATGTCTCTCCTCATTCTCCTTTCCCTGATATATCTATTTATTGATTCCTTCATTATTAACTTGCACTCCCTCCGTAATCACATTGTATTGGATGTGATTCTCTTCTTACTTCCAGTAGCTTTAAGCTTTTGAAACTCAATTGACTTAATTGGAATTACCCCAGTGTGAGTGAGTGAGTGGAGATATATGCCCTATACACTGTATTACACAATCTGAATTCAAGATTGCCACTTCTTACTAGAAATTTTTAGCAGTAAAGGTGATTAAACACTGGAATAAACTTCTATAGGAAGTGTTGGCTTCTCAATCTTTGGTTGTCTTCAGATCAAGATTGGATGCCTATATGGAAGATATGCTTTAACCAAACACAACTTATTGGGTTCAATGCAGGGATGAAATTCTAGGGTCTGTGATATACGGATCAGAATAGATGATCTAATGCTCCTTTCTGGCCTTAAAATCTATTAATCTATCAAATGGACCTGTAGCGGGGTGGTCACCCGCTCCTCCCTGGGAAGGTTTAAAACAGCCCTGGGAGAGGGCTGTGGCAGGGGAACAGCTGGGCTGATTGGGAGGAAGCAGGCTCAGCTGGGGCCATGCCCTAATCAGGCCCAGCTGGCCCCTATAAGAGGCTGGGAGCCAGGAGCTCAGCAGAATCTCTCTCTCTGCGTTCAGAGAGAGAAGGGCCTGGCTTCAGGGAGCTAGAGACAGGGTACCTGAGTGGAGCAGGGTACCTGAGAGGAGCCGGGGAGCTCCAGCCTGGAAAGGCCCAGGCTGCGGCCCAGCATAAGGCTATTAGGTACTGGGTTGCAGGGGGCAGCCCATGGGTAGGCAGAGGCAGCAGGTCCGAACCCCTTTGCCTGTGATGAGTGGCTGATGCTGCAGTCTGCCCCAGTGAACGGGGGCTAGATGGAGACTGGGCAGTAGCCAAGACTGAGGCGAAGTGGGGATAGTGGGTGGGGGTTCCTCTGGGTGGGGAGACCCAGAGTCTGGGGGTACAGCTAGGGGGGCAGCAACCCAGAGAAAGGGGCACCGGGGTCCTGAGAGGGACATGGGGCCAGTGGCAAGGCGAATCACCAGCCTGCAGGGGGCGCTCCAGAATGCTGGAAGAGCTAATTCCCAGAGACAACCAGCAGGAGGTGCCGCAGGGGTGAGTCCGCACGCTACAGGACCCCACACCAGGAAGTTCAGATCTCCCAAGTTCAGGGATATTTAGCTGTAAGGTTTCTCTGTTTGGAATCCTCCACTACATCTGACCAAGCAGTGATGATGCTTCAACATATCCGAGCTAAAATTTCCTGCAGTAGTATTTACATACAAAATAAACATTACCGTATTTTCCTAAATTTGTAGATGAAGAGCTCTGATCACGAGAGCCCTGTACAAATTATGGAAAGGAGAACTGGATCATGCAGAAATGAGTCTTCTTACAACACACCCTTTGGGACTATCGTGCATCTGAGAGCCCTTAGGAAATATTAAGCCTGCTTCACAATGAGATAGCCATTTTATATTTTGTCATTTACTAATATTAACAGATTATTCATAGTTCAAGCAATAGCTTATACTTGAACTCTCAAAGAGATCTGTTAACAATATAACATAAAGATGAGGAGATGCTTCCATCTTAGATCCAGCTTGGTGGGATGAGGGCAATCCATAAGGGCATTCCAACATCCTGGTTGCCAACCACTTTAGCTTGGAGTCCAGGAACGGGTGTCAATCTGCAAACTATAGTCTCTGACTTTTGTTCAGTATCTTACAAAAGGTATATTTGCAATGATTATTGGAGAATTCATTATAAAGTACGATTATTGCAATGCTCTTTCGAGAATGCATTATAAAGCAGAACCACATACAAGAATACTACACACAAATAGTATGGATATTACTCAGAGTCCAGAGTGTGAACATGTTAGCAAGCACATAACAGAAAACAAAATGACACAAACAATCATGCACAACAAAATTCCAGTCGTCTGACCATTACTCTCCTAGTAAGTGAATAGAGACATTCTCCTTTTATCTATGATTTCTCCAGTGAAGTCTTCCCACTGGCATTCTATTTGCCTTCATTCTTCACAGGAAGAATGATTCCAGCCAGTGCTGGTGTGCTTCCCCTCAGCACACACTTCTCAAAATCACAATACAGCCATTATTTTGTACATAAATGAATAGGTAGGAGAACCTGATTTTTAGAGTGATTAATCTCACTCACATTGTTTTTGCTTAATATTGTAAAATGAGATTAGAGCTGCGAACAGCCCATCTGACATAACAGCCTCTCACAGATCCCCTCGCCCAAGTTTAAGGGCTTGGATCCCATACTTCTAGGAAACAAGAAGCTTGACGTTTTTCCCAGATTGTATTAAAGCCATGATGAACGAGAAATTTTAAAAAGTGAACACCACTCTGGAGAAAAAGTGCTGGACGCATGTAAATATTTGACACTGCTCCACCAAAGTGAAAATATATATTTTAGGGGGTGATGGAGAAATCACTTTTTCCAGAAAGGATTTGGATTAGGTGTTCTCTTGTTAAATGTTATGGGTAATCAGGAGGAAGACTGAATACATTTATCAATTGATTTCCCCATTAGAGTAGGGAAGAGTGCAGAATGGCTATTACATATCCAAATAATTTCTAAATATATTTTCCTACACTAGACATCTGTTAATACTGGACCAAAGCATTAAGGGCAAGATTCATGTCTGGTATAATACAATGAAGTCACACCTGGCATGAATTTGACCGTAAGTATTCCAAACTATGTTTCACCATATTGAATTTCTCAACATGCTAATCTCACAGACAGAAAGTTTCCCAAATCAAAAGGAACACCACAGTGATTCTGGTAGATGAAACTTCAAACATGCTGAGAAGGAGGCTGTGGTGTGCATATATATGTAATTGAAGAGAGATGTCTTCTTAGGGAGGAGCATCATGGACTGATGCATGACTATGCTTTTTGTGTTTTGGTTCTGTTGCTGATTGTAATAGAGTGAGTCATGGGTCTCTCTCTCTCTCCTGAAGATTTTATTTTTGTTTTTATTGTTTGTCCTTTTCCTTAATCTGAAGTAAAAGTTCTCATTAGACTGAAAAATATATTTTGTTCTTTGTTTTGAAAAAAAAAAGATTAAAAAAAACCTTCAAAACCTGTTTGTTAACAAAATTAGAGAGAAGTGACATTTGAGAATCCAAGCTGACTCTCACCATCATTAGAGAGATTTCCAAGATGACTCTCACCATCGTTAGAGAAATATAGAGGATCCACCTAAGAGAACCTAATCCAGACTCAACTCTGATATTATGTTACCACTGTTCTAGAGTTGACACCTCTGAAATCTTTCTCAGATTTGCAATTTCTTCTGAATTGTTTCACAAAGTCATTCCTGTCCATTAGCTCTGCTCTATGATATCCTTCCATTAGTTTGATTCTCTCTTCAGTGTCAGCCTCAGAGCCAACTTCTGGTTGTTTGTCTTCTCTTTATTTTCAATACCACAATAGGTTTAGTTCTCTGCTTGTATTTTACCAGTGAAATCCCAGACGTTCAACTTTTTATCTGAAACTGCAGAAGCAATGGACAAACAAAATGTGTTATTCATAAATTCCTACCCCACCGATAGGGATTTTTAAATTAAATATTCTTAATGTGCCTGCTGAAAAAGCTGGAGAAATTTCCTTTTGTAGTAGGTACTTCTTTAACAGACATTGATTTTGCTGCAACTTCAGAGGCGTGTGGATTAACCTGAGTACTCTAGGCTTTTTACACACATAATTGCCTCTGGTGCTGTGCCTATTCTAGCACAGCAGAACTTATTCTATAGCTCTCTGAGGGCTAGCGCTAGTGTAAAATATAACATGTCTAAGTACTCCTTGCTTTGTGCTCTTCTACAAACTCTGATGCTCTTGTCATGAAATAATCCCTGTGTGGAAAACAAATTATTTCATGATGGAATAGTCAAGACACTAGATGACTATAAAGGTAAAGTAACAAAATACTCCTAATTACATAATTATAATCAGAAGCAAGAAAACGTGAGGCAAAATCTTTTGTACATGAATGCCTAATAAAATGGGGATTGTGATTTTTTCCCTCCCAGTTTAGGGGGAAATCACAATAGCCCTTCCTCCAGTTCTTCCTTCTGACTTGGATGATCCAAGGAAGAAGCTATTTTATGTTTTATTTAGTATTAATCACTGTTCTGGTTTCAAAATTGGTCAAGATCTCTTTGTTTCTTATTCATATGTATTTATATATATAATATATATATTTATAAGTGTGTGTGAGGAGCTCAAAGGAAAGAAAGAAAGCATTAGTAAGTTTAACCAGTCACAGTTGTAATTTAATTGGTAAATAGAATAAATTCATTTGGTACATATATGAAATATTGTTGAATATGGGATGGGACACTTAACTCAGCAACTCCTCAACACCTTGTTCATAGACCTGAAATTGCAGGAATTAATCAAATGAGATACACAAAGACATGACTACATCCCAAGCAGCTAAGACTGAGAGCACACACTGACATTCGTGAATGGTGACAAGGTGACAAAAAATGGAGGCCTACAGATTCAGTCAATGTTCCTGTATTTTTGTATATATGGGCATCTAACCTTCGCTCCACCCAAATATCTCCCACTCCAGACAGAATCCTGGCACCAGTGCAATATACTCAATTGGAAGATATGTGACTGCACTCTTCTGCAGATAGGATTATACACATACTCACAAAGAACAATGACTTTATGTGAAAGCAATAAGAGGGAGTTGAATGTTAAGCAATAAGTATGGCTTCCAGACCTTTGTGTCTCTCTTTCTTTTCTTCTGTCAGAAGTAACCTGGTTGTTACATTCTACATATATAGCCAAAATGTAATGCTTTTCCTTGTGGAAAGGGGGAATTGAAAAGCTTTAAAATATCCTAAAATTCTATAGTCCTGCTCATGGGGATGGGGTGGTGGGGAGAGGAAGTATGATCCAGGATGGTAACATTCAAGATTAGATTTGTTGTGTGTGTGCAAGATTGGATATTTTTTCTAAAAGCTATGCTCTAGGAATTATTTTGTGAAAGTTCTGGCATCCAACTTGTGGTTCCCAACCTCCAGTTTGTCTTCTGTCTCTGACCCACTGGTATCCTGACCTGACCTGACTCTGGTTCCCGACTCGTGATTCTGATCTCCAGTTTGCCTCCTGCATCTGACCTTCCAGTAACCTGACCCAGCTGACTCTTGACTCCTGTCCCGTGATTGTGGACTCTGGCTTCAAGTACTAGGTCTGCCCACATGAGAGACCCCCATGTGACAATACGTTTGCACAAAACATTTGGAAAACAGTTTTGAATAGTGAAGGAACTCAACATTCTGACAACAGACCATTCATAAACAGGAAAAAAGGCTAACTTCACCAGACTCACTGCATGTTTCACAGATTTTAAAGCCATAAAAAACCCTCATAACCCTCTATTCTAACTTTCTGTACAGCTCAGGCCATAGAATTTCAGCCAAATGATCCCTGCATCTGACCCAAAAAATTGCAGTAGAACTAGAGTACATCTAGCTGAGAATTGTTCTTTCAGCTCAAGTCATGTTGAATTAATGAGGCAGCCTAAGAACTAGAAAAACAATCCATTAGAACTGGATTTGTCAGATAGGAAAGTAAGGTTTAGAAAATCCACTCTACACAGTGGGAAGGAAGCCTGCGCTGCCTATATGGGGAATCTTAACAGAACACCTCGAAAATGTATCTTATCTACTGAAATGAAGGACATCAAACAAGATGCATGTTTACCCTCTCTTCCAGTTGGTACATTTCTCTTCTACAGATTTATTCTTCTCCTTTTAATCAATTCTTTTTCCACTTCAATTTGAAATAAGTGTATAAAATATTCCACAGTGTAACACTAATGATGCCATTATATATTTTCAGCATAATCAGACATTTTTTTCTAAACATATCACCTTAATTAACAATGATATACTGCTGTAGTTGCTTTACTGCCACCTACTGGTATACTGGAAACTGTGCAAAAACAATAACTGATTTCTCCAACTTGTTGCAGATAGAGCTGAATGACTAATATATTTTTACAGTGTAAAAGTAAAAGTTGTATCAGCAACATTATCATGGTTGCTAGTAGTATGTTGCTAATAGTATGTGCTAATGTCTGTACACATTTTATTAACAATAGGACTATACTGAGCTACATATTTAACCAAAAGGAGAAAACAAACCCAAGTAGGAAAGGCAGCATTCATGTGAATGCATGCTATTCCTATCATTTATGCTAATTAACTGTAATGATTCAGGGCCAGATCCTCAGCTGGTGGTAAAGCAGGAAAGCATCAATGAAAACAATAGAGCATGGCCTATTTACACCATCTTATATGCTGACCCTCAGATCCAAGATTCCTTAGACAGCATTATTATCATCCAGTTCTTGCATCTATAAAGCCATATATATTATTTCTCTTCCTACATCTCTTCTCTCATTTCATCATACTACCCCTCTCACCCCCTGGATCCTTCCTACCCTCTTTTCAAGACAGAAGAAAAATAATTCAAGCTAATCTCTAGGCTGTGATTCAGCCCTTTGATAATTCTTGTTGACATGCTGTCCTCCACTCTCTGTGCTGACTTCCAAGACAATATCCAGTTTAAGATACTGGTCCTAATCTTCAAAGCTTTCAGTGGTGTGGGCTCAGGGCATCTTTTAGATCACCTAAACTTCTGGGATGAAGACTGTTGTGGTTAACAACTCTGCTACTCAGGTGCAACAGGACTTTCTACCACAAGAATCCAGAGTGGTAGCCGTGGAGAATACAGTAGGAAGATAGATAGATATATACAGAGAACATGAAAAAATGGGTGTTGCCATACTAACTCTAATGAGACTAATTGATTAAGGTGGGATATTATCAGCAGGAGAAAAAAAATACTTTTGTAGTGATATCAGGGTGTTCTCGGTATATAAATAATCATGTTCTCTGTGTGTGTGTATATATATATATATATATCTTCCTACTGTATTTTCCACTGCATGCATCTGATGAAGTGGGCTTCAGAAAGACTCTGAGTAAACTTTCATCTTACTTTCAGCTTATGCTCAAATAAATGTGTTAGTCTCTAAGGTGCCACAAGTACTCCTTGTTCTTTTTACCACAAGGATAACACTTATCTGTGCAGGAGATAGAGCTTTCTGGTCGGCCGGTCAGACTGTGGAATTAACTCCTCCGGGAATGAAGGGCCATCACAAACCTCACCACCTTCTCTTTTCAGTGCAACATATACATTTTTAAAAAACAAAACTTTACTAAAACAAAACACTACACTGAACACACAATTCTTCCCCCAGGAAGAAGGAGAGAGAAAGAACAAACCACATGTGACAACTGTTAGTCACATTACTTAATACGCTAGAGAAAGGCACTCAGATACTACAGTAATGATAATGGTACAAGAACCTATGTAAAACAGAATAGATTAGAACAGAATAGAATAAAATAGTTCCCAATCCCAGTTGCTAACAGAAAATTTAGAGATATAACTCATTTTGATAAAACATATCCACCCTAATGATTTTAAAGGTATTTCTAGAATTAGATGGGGCTTTACTAGATGCAATCCAGTTGAAATAACTAAGCATACTGTATTTGTGTGCAGTCAGTTATATATCACTTCTCTTAATAAGTCTGATAAATGAATGAACTTTTCAGAGGACCATCTCTCCTGTTTTAGCATTGACTCAAGAAAGTGAGTTTTATTATGCTGTGGCTATCACCTTTGTAAAATTCCTTATTTAGACTTATATTTTGACAGAAGGAAAAGCTACTAATGGGCCATTAAGTGTTACTTGTGATGGAGGAAAAAATCAGTATTATCTATGTAGATTGTTGTACAGTGTTCTACAGAATATTTGTGGTGAATATAATCTGAATTAAAAAATGTTCTAGTGAGTGATGCTAGTGAATCTGTCACTACAGTACAGTAAAATCTGGATTACATGCACTTCAGTTATCTGAAACTTAGTATTTTCTAAAACAGGGTCATATTCCCAAAGTCCATTAATCACATTCAAATTCTCCTCAGTTATAGAACCTCAATACTCTAATGTATTCACCTGTCCCCCATGACATTTGAATTATCAAGGTTTCACTGTATTTTTGCCTACAGACAATGCAGCTCCCCTCTGTCAATGACAGTCACGATAAGGAAAGGTATATTTAGTATTGGTCATTGAATTATTGAAATGTGTGTGGTTATGAAATATAATTACCAGAGAAACATAGCTGTACCAGAACAGATGTCACTGGTTTGTGTCTAACCTCTGATTTTACTAATACATAAGCATATGACTAACTGTATAGATGTAAGTAGCCCTATCTATTTAAATCAATGGAACCACTCATATACATGAATTTAGGCACAAGCTTCAGTCTTTTTCAGAATCAGGGCCCTTTTTTGGTACCTTGGCTACCACAGTGGCAAGGATTTGATGTTTCAGGGAAAAGTTCACTCAGAGCACTAGCTCAGTTATGCAACAGTGTTCTGTGGGGAAAAAAAACATTGAGAAGATGTTCACTATATCTTCCCTTTTGTGTCTCCCCAAATTACACCTCTACCCCGATATAACGCTGTCCTCAGGAGCCAAAAAATCTTATTGTGTTATACGTGAAACCGTGTTATATCGAACTTGCTTTGATCCGCCGGAGTGCGCAGCCACCCTCCCCCCACCCCCACCCCGGAGCACTGCTTTACCACGTTATGTCCGAATTCATCTTATATCGGGACGCGTTATATCGGGGTAGAGGTGTATTTGCCCAGCATGAGAGTTTATAATCCTTGTGACATTTTGACACTTGCACGTCTGGTTGCAAACATTAAAAGATGTATTGCTTTTTGAATTCCCCCAAACTATTTGCCCATGGCAGGGAATTTCCACAGATTAGTTACACACTGTGTAGGAAAGTATTTCCTTCTATCCATTTTAATTATTTGCCTTTAGAGATCACTTCGTTTATGCATTTACTCAAGGTCTGAAAATGTTCAAACTTGGCAAAGATACCAAGAACTACTTCAGTACAGTCAGAATACACAAAGTGCAGCACAGCACAGTTATCGTCCTAGCTAGACTATACATATATGATACATATGATAAGAAAGAGATATCTAGTTCCCCGGAAGGTTTATGTTTTGTTTTGTTTTATAAAGATTCAAATTCTGACCTTTTTAGGGATGTTTTCATCTCAAGGTAGTTTTCTCTCCCCTTTGTTCTGTGTCCTGCATAGATGGGAACTTTTAAAATGGAGGCTCCTCTGACTCCTTTGCAAACACCTCACAGTGGTGTTTTGCTCTCTTTGCTTCTTTCTAGGGTCCAGGCAGGCAAGATCCAATAAGCTCCAGTACACTTTTGATGGAAAAAAAGGGAGATCTATAGATGGAGTTTCCCTAACACATATGGATGGATCTCAGCCAGGGGAGGAAGGGAGCAAAATGGTACACAGGTAGGTGTAATCTAACCTAGAAGCCCTTTCAACAATCAAGAAAGCATTGCACAGTTCTCGTGCATGCCACCTTCTATATTTCTTCAAACAGAAACTTTGATATGGCAACACACTGGAAGGTAAGAGATTTGGGTTCTCAGCTCTGTTACTTAGTCATTTTGTGACCTTGGGCAAGTCATTCTATCTTTCTGTGACTCATCTGCATAATGAGGACAATCGTATTTAACCACTTTTGTAAAGCACTTTGAGATTAGTGGATGAAAGGCCCTGCACAATTGTGAATTGTTATAGCTTATTGTTATTAATTTGATTTTTCCATTGAAGACAAGGACCACTGAAAGTGCTAACTTGTAGTAATCCATGGAAATACTGTTGTGTCATCTTGGATAATATTAAAGAATAACTCATGGCATGACTTTCTTCACTGAAATTACCAGGAAATCAAACAAGAAAAACTGAGAAAATTGAATGAGTTTTATATTTATAAGAAAAAATGAAGCAAAAGTATAATGCTCATCTTATTTACATTACATGGGTAAGTGGGAAAATGTAATGATTGCTGTTCTACACCTATGACATTTCAATGAGCCTGGTGCAATAGTGCTTGTTTGATTGAGGAAACATATTGAACAAATGTCATACCAGCCTCACAGAAAATATTGATAGTCACAAAAAGGCTCTATACAATCAAATCACCAAACATTATGATGGATAAAATGGGGAGGTTGGTTGTTTTTCAGTCTGTCAATAAGAAGATTATTAATGGGGTCTCAGAACAACTATAAATCTTGTTACCCACCTGCAATTGGCTACACAACTACATATCAGAAAGACTCTGAGTAAACTTTCATCTTACTTTCAGTGCATTCCTTAAACAACATTAAAGTCTATTTACTCCAAAGGATTTGCTTTCAACAAGGAAACATAACACAATTTAGCACAGTCCTCTGATTCTTAATGATTCACATGCAGGGTTTTTTTGGGTCTCCAAGCAACATAACTCTGCAGGTGATGAAAGCAGCTAAACGTCTGAAGAGTAGATAATGACTGAAGAAAGACAAACACATTTGAGTTGAAATACATCAAAAAGGAAACACACACAAACTTCTCTGAAGTTTTCCAAAATATCGCTCAATGAAAATATGACTAATACCTGAAAACTGTGTGTGGACATGTGGAAGAAAGACAGACAGAGAGAATATTCAGTGCAATCAAAAATAAATCAGAAGATCTTATTTGGGGACAGACGTAACAAGAAAACAGTCAACTTTCCTCTTCAGGGGAACCTATGATTCCATTAATGTATTTGTGTAGAACAGCCCATAATTATCTATTCCATGGGACAAACCTTCAGTCCAGCCTACTCCAGACCTTAATTTTTATCCCGGGTGTATTTTACCAGCACAATTTAGGTGACTTGAACATGGCTGCACTGTAATTTCTGAGCACAAAAAAGAAAAAAGCACAAAAAGCTTCTGAAATGTGACCATCTCATTCTACATCTCTGAGTGCAACACATTGTGCTAATATTGCTTAAATATAAAAGATCTGATATAATTAACCAGGACTAGAAGCTATTAATTCTTGAATAGGCCCCAGTATTTCTCAAAAAAAATATGCCCTAGAACATGTGCTTACCGACATGTCCAAATGGGGGGGGGGGGCGGGTAGAGGTGAGGTTGCAACCGCTTTCTCTTCCTTTATGCTAGATGGGGGAGGGGAGTTCTTGAAACTTTTTTCTGTTGTAACATGGGGTCAGGGTATGGACAAGCTGGAGAACCTATGGCTTATCTATTCTTCCAGCATCATGAGGTGCCTCAGCTCAATTCACCCCCTCATTCTAATAAGGAAGAGAAAGCACTTTGCTTAGTCCAAAATCAGTCATCCTACACTAAAATGAAGCTGTATTCATGGTCAGTCAGTCAGTATTTCACATAGTTAGAAAAGTATAATTACAATTTCACATCAAATTCCAGTCTCCCTTTAACCATGACTTGCCATATGTAAATATGACTTGAGACAAAGCCTCAAGGATCTTTCACACCTTTGGGAAGGACCAGTTCCCCTCCTTCCAACCACATCCTCTCACCTACAAACACATGCACATTTAGATGGCTGTGGACACAATACTTGGATCAGTGGGGCACATCAAAAAGCATCCTCTGCGGTTTCAGACAGTCTGACTCCGCAGACCAACTATGACAAGGTGGTTATATTATATCTGCAATGCCTGTGAACACTACTGACGTGGAACATGAGAGGCCTAATAATGGCTCCAGAAATTAATCTTTTGCACCACCAAATGCAAAGCTGCTGCCAAGTGCCAGGCAGGGAAATCAGGATCTAAAATATTTTGAATAAGCTCCTAAATAACCAGAGTAAATTCTGTAGAATTTGCACAGCATTTTTTTTTTCACTTTTGCATTACTATGCAGTATGGGAAACATGATTTGGTCACAAGTACACAAATATGGAACATATGGTTTAGTAATATAATAAGTACACTGAAACCTACACACACCTGTTAATGTCTGATCCATGAAATTGGTTGCCATGAAAGTCACAGCTGGTGTAGATACAGCAGCAACCCTGGTGACTTGCGTTGGCATCAAAGGAGTCATATGAGCATCCACTCTAGAAGCAGCACCTGCATACAGACCATAAGGAAAACATTACTTTTTTTCCCCACTAGATAAATTTACTAAAAATTGACTTTGCTTGTGCAATCTGATTTCAAAATGACTTTATTCAGCTGTCGTTAAATATAACTGGGCAAATACTTCAAAGCATTTTTGTGAATAATCATTTGAATGTTTAAACTAATTTATTTTCACGCCCCTTTTTGTGTTTGCTATATTCACTGGCAGGGATGTTCATAGAGACTGAATTTTAAGCAAATATTGGAGAATAATCACAGAAGGTGATTCTGAATTAGTTAACATGGAACAGTTTTGCCAGGAAACAAATTTTCAGGGATACGCTCATCCGATCAAGAAACAGAATACACCAAGTAGCCTATTTGCCCATCATAACTAACCAACACAGCTCTATTTTCTAATGCAGATTACTCACAGTGAACTGCTTCTGGCCAAGAATTATTCTCCAAAATTATTTGGCAAATGATTTAAAACAAGAGTACATCCAAGAAAATCACAATCTTCTCAGACACTTCAAAAACTGAAAAAGTCTAAATGAATCAAATACATTTTTTATGATGAATTAGTCGCTGTCGCTCAGCTCCATTGCTAAATCTATGCTATTTAAAACTGAGCTACTTAGTCCTTAAGATACATTTCAATTTAGAGCTACTGAAAAATTCATTGTTAAAACTTAAGCATTAATTTTGAGCTATGTGTGAGTTTACTCATATAATGTCTACTCTGGCCAAGCATAATGTAGTATGACCAGATTTTTCCAGTCTTTTGCTTCACTGAATAGTATAACTGTATTTGGGGTAGTTGTCAACCCCCCTTTTTCTATATTATACAGTAGTTTGTGGGGAATATTTCTGTAGTACTTGCTCTTTATTGTAACGGGAATCCATAAAAACTCCATAAACACACTTGGAGTCTTTTGACTCTCTGATTACAAGTTTTTGAAGGAAAGTTAATAAGCAAAACTATTAACATATAAAATATTGATCATGCTGTTGACTATAACCACCATTTCACAAAATAAATTATATATCTTAAATCAGACTTATTCCTTTAAAAGTACTATTTGTGATTGTTTATACCATTGGTGGCAACTCAATCGGGTATTTCTTATTCATATCTGAGATGTAAATAAGCATATACAAAAATAATGTTAGGACTTTTACATACTTTTATAATTAGCACCACAAGAACTTTAGAACTCAGTAGTCAAAGATACATAATGCATCCTAGCCACAGACAATTGAAGAGATTTGGCATGTTCAAAGGGTCACACTTCTGGAAACAGTCAATTTAAAGTAACAGAAAGAAACCATTTATGTGTATATTCTGCTGCTTAACATACATATCCCCTAACGGATTTTATATAAGCTGCTCATGCAAAGAGAATAGAATAAACTATTCCCATTGAAAATCCAGTAAGTCTCGCCCACCTCCTCCAGCTTTCATATTCAGGAGACAACAGTGAGATCTATTATTCGACTGAGAGAAACTGCCCCAGAAAGTGGTGAAAGCCACAGTAATTGAATCACTCAGACCTTTGGGCAAACTCTGGGAATGTATTGTAGTGACCTATGGCATGCAATGAAGCCGGTGATTTGATCTGTAGGTTTTGTCCAGCTCTAATTTCTAAGGGACAGATTGTCCTCACCCACCATGGGAAGGGCTAGGATCAAGGGAAAGTCCCATTGATTTCTGTTGCACACTTTACAAAAAATGATCCTGTCACAAATGGGGTTCTGGCTCCCAATAGGGATAAACTGCCAGGGTCTCTTTTACCTGCCACAGACTCTTGAACTACTGAAGGGGTTTCTACAGCACAGAGGAGTCTGCTGAAAATGTAATGAGTGCTCAGGCTGCTTTAACTTTAATTGGTTTCCTGTTGGTGGGGAAAATGCTTAACACCCAAATTCACCTTTCAATATGGAGACTGGAGACTATGCCACTTTGAAGCAGTGAAAGATCCCCATGCACAGACCTGGGCGTGCATGGTCTGGGCCTAGAATCTCTACAAAAATACATCTCCAAGATCACTGACTAATATTTATTGTCTTTTCCAGTTAACAGGATTTAAAGTTGCTATTTTAATACATTGTTTCTTCTATTATCAATTACATTTTCCCAGGTGAACACTGGATTTTAGGCTACAAACCAGCACCATGAGGTCTATCTTGCTCACAGTTGAAAAGGATTTAAAAAACACAGTAAGTCATTTTAATGGTGCTCCATTTTTTAGAAGACTTGATCTTTTACTGCAACAGAAATGGCAAAAAATATATATAATTTATTAAAGTAATAATGCTTTATAGAACTAGAAAGGAAAAGTTCTTATAAAGGGTTTACTAAGGAACTACCTAGGAAAATGAAATAAATAAATAAATAAAAGCTCTGCCAAAAATGACAGGTACTTGAGAAAGAGGTAGGAGTTATTTAAGGCATTAAAAGGATGGGATAGATTTTTGCAGTTCAGTGAATACTGCCGGTGATGCATTTTTATAACAAACTAGTATAAACCAGGATGGCTCCAAGACATCATAACATGGCACAGGATAGAGGTAAAGTGATTTATTCATTTCAACTTTGTTTCATTTTTGTGTTGTGAAAGCAAAGCAGATACCAGTGGCACCAGCCCAGCAGGGATGCTTTCCAGCTCTAAAAGACATCAGGAATATGGAACAACCATAGACCAAATGAGAGTCCAAACGTGCTGAGAGCATTGTGGAACTGTCAGAGTTATTTAGGAGCAAGAATCTGAACCTACGGAGATGGACAGTTATTTTGGGGTCAGAAGTGATGAGTATATGCTGCTTTTGCTATTGGCATTTAAAACTACTGGTAATTACTAGTACATAGTTTTGGAATACATAGTTTCCTTTAGCCACAGGCTCAATTCCAGCCTTTCAACCTTCTGAGGTTGATACATTGCATACTGTGCATGTGTGTACTCTGCGCGAGGGACTTCAGCTTAGATCTTAAAATCTGAGGCATGTCTACTCCATGAGGACATTAATGATCTAATAGCACTTTTCCATAATAGTAGGCGTTGGGCCTGTGTTCTGTTCATGCTGTGGTGGGGTTACCTTCTGATCCAAAGTGGCTGCATGTCAATGGCACTGTTTTTTGAAATACCTTGGGAGCTAGTGCAGCAGGAAGAAAAGGGATTCTGCAAGTCTTCAATATGAAACAAAGATTTACATCAAGCAGGATTCAAACAGAAGCAAAAATACTTAAATCATGCAATACATGGAAAAGGAATGCATTATACATTAAGGTGCACTTTTATCTTTGTATTGTGGTAGCATCCAAAGGACCACATCAGAACTGGCACCACATTGTACTTAATGTTGCACAGACACACAAGTAAGTGTGAAAAACGCTAGGAGGGAAGGGCCCATATATTGTGATGGTAATAGAAATAAGATCACATGGTTGCATAGCCCATGGTGATTCAAAATCATCTGAAATAACTAAATAGAATTAGCTATCCCTGACTGCTGTACAATCTAGCCATCCATGGTTGGCTGATTTCTTGTAGGCATCAGAACAGATGTGTGTCTTGAGGGATATGAAGGATGAGAGGGCAGTGTCATTGTGGACTAATTCAGGAGGGCTTTCCAAGCACAAAGGGCAACATGAAATAAAGCAAGGAAATGCTAGCGGAAGAAGTGGTCAAATGAACAGGCTAGGCTGGAAATGTTTGGTGGAGCAAAAGGGATAGGAGAGTTGGTGATGCCATAAGACCTCTCTGGTCTGCTTAACCTCTTAACAAAAACAGCCCACAGTCTTCTTCCTGCTACTCCCATCCCTTTGGGAGGATAGTTGCCTGCTAGCAATTACCCTTGATGAGCTAGTAGGGGTTACTTGAGGGAAATGCAGAAACGTTTAATTGCCAGCAGCTGTGGGAAACACTCCAGTAAAGAAGCATTTCATTATCCCTTCTTATTTTTAGTCATTAAATCAGTGACAAAAAATTCCTACAAGACATCTGAGTAGCATGAGCATGGAATCACTTTGCAATGTACTGTAATTAATTTAATACAGATACACTCAATGGAAGTCTCCAAAATAGATCATACGGAAGAGATGAATTAGATACCATTAGATAGGCACCTTAAATAGTGTTTTACTAAATATAGAAGCCTTTGAACTTGGCAATCGCTAACAAGATATCAAACCATTCTCCAGTTCGAGGAGATTCAGGTGGTGATTACCTTTTAGGGCCTGCCTCTGCTCCTATTGAAGACAATGACAATACTTACATTAACTTTTATAAGAACAGGGTCTTAGAAGATAAAGTAGCTCTGAGGAACAACCACTGCTCACAAGGGTTTTACCATCTGAGTCTCAGGTGTCTCTGAATATACAAGAAATCTCCACAGAAGACCATTCATATAAGGTGTACCCCATCTTACAAAGCCTTCCCACCATATCCTCTGACATATTGAGTAAAATCTTGTTTCACATTTATTGGAAAACCATTTCTTAAACTATAATTTAGATCTATGCTATGCTATGATTTATACTACATAAGCATGTTTAGAAATTAAATATATAATATTTATTATAGAACAAAGGATGCCATTTTAGATTGTTTCCTTTAGCTTTGTAAAATAGTATTAATGATCACAAGGAGGAAATATTTCTCCTATCACTTTAAACAATTACAGAAACAGGTTACAATGATATTCACTCTTCTAATTTTGGTGAGGCAAGAATCAATATGTACATAATGAGTTTCTTGTTATCTCCCTTAGGAAGGAATAGACAGGGAAGGCTAGATAACTAGTTTGAATTTATTGAAAAGGGTCATTTTCAAGATAATGACAAGCTTCATTTTGAAAGTTAGAGGGGAAATGTCATGCTTTGTTCTCTCATATTATCAACATTTTAATATTTCCCTATAATTTCCAGGCAGACTCTAGGAGCCAAATTCCCTGAAAGCCCATACTACACTATACTGCTGGGTTATTCTCTAGTGGCAGACCATATTCCAAAAGAGAAGGCTGTGGAGGTGCAATGTAAACACGATATCTTATACTGAAATTGGAGCCACTGGCTGGAAAGTGGCCATGCCTAGTGTGGCCGGTGTATCAATTGATTGAGTAGTTCTATGGATATTCTCCACCAGCACAACTCCTACGCAAACACAAGCTGTCAGAACTGCTCCCTAATGGAAAACCCACAGAAGACAAGAACACAAACGATGCTTGACAGTTTTTGCCTTTGACTGAGAGACATCAGAGTGGCGAGTGTCTATAACAGATATCCAAATTCATCCCAGACAGATGATAAAAATAACCTCTGAGCAACTGATGAAAGTCTAGTCTATGAAAAGAATATAGAAGGTCACATTATTTTCCTGATGGAAAAAGGTTTGCAGCTGCTGTTTTTTAATTTTAATTTTTTTGTTTAACATGAGAGTGAACTTAGTGTTCATTACAACTGACTGATAACACTTGCTTGTGTTCCTCCACATAGCTTAGCCTAGGTTCTTCAATACTTACAATGACTTCCAATTATGACAACCTGAGTAGTGGTTCAATGATGTAGACAAATGGCGATTAGGATGAGACCACCTTTTTGCTTGTGAGCTAAGAAAGGGTTTGAACATAGGTATGATACATGTGGCCAATCCCGCACCGCCACCATATGCAACTAATGCATTGATCAGGTGATCTTGCCTGAGATAAGATAACATTTAATGTCTGTATTGGGCTTGATCCTGCACCTCTGAAGTTAATGGGAGCTTTGCCACTGATGTCGACGGGTGCAGGATTGAGCCCAGATCACCTGCAGTATGATATCCTGTCTTCCTTTATATTTATTTCAACTTTGACACCCTCAAACTACAGATTTCTATAAAAAAAAAGTAATCAAAATAACTCATTTCTGATTGCCCACACTGATTTAATCTTTTTAGAAATTCACTGTAGTCCTTAGTCACAGCTTTGCTGCTGTTAACGTGCTGAAATATCATTATAAGCACTTACAATAATTATTCTCATTTCCTATAGTTAAAAGCAATGGAAGTATTTCCATTTGGAGAACAAAATAAAAAAACTATTAGAGATGAGCTTGAATCAGAACCTCAAATCTATCCCTTCACATCATTTATTTTGCAGAGGAAGGAGGAGATTCAGGATCGTATCTGCAGATCTAAACCTTTCTCTGTGGCTTTCTTTCTAAGTTGGATTCAGTTCAGTTACAGCACCAAATGCTGAAAATCTAACAAGAACAGCTAGTCTGAAGAGAGTTCCATATCTCTGGGCCAGAATCGTGAGAGAACAGCAATCTGACCCAAAACCTAAACCCCAGTCATGGTTTAGCCGCCATGACTTACAAGGCAGCCTAAAGAAAAAAACTAGAACTTTATGAAAACTGCTTTAGAATGCATATGAGAAAGTCACAAATGTAAAACTAGTGCAGTGCTGTCCTATGGCTTGAAATTTATTTCATGTTTGCAGGAATAAAGAAGATAATTCCATGGCTATCCTGACAATCACAATTCAGTGCAACTGCACTTGTATTTCCCCTTTGTGGTCCAGCAAGGGCACCCACTCCAGGCTCCTGACACCTCAGCTGTCACCTCTCTTGGGCAGAGACCCATCTCTCTCCCCTCTTCTGACCAGGGTTTTCCCATGCTGCACAATTCCCTATAAACACTGATTTCCCTACCAAGTCACACTGCCTAAGAAACTATACTTCTCGCTCTCTCCAGAGGCTACAAACAGCATAATTATCTACAAGCATAAATTACTACACAGCAGGGCCGCCCAGAGGATTCAGGGGGTCTGGGGTCTTGGGCGGCAGGGGGCCCCCGCCGTCGAATTGCCGCCGAAGACCCAGCACTTCGGCAGTGGGTCCCGGGGCGGAAGGACCCCCCGCCGCGGGTCTTCAGGGCACTTCGGTGGCGGGTCCCGGAGCGGAAGGACTCCCCATCGCTGAATTGCTGCCGAAGACCCGGAGCGGAAGAAGCTCCGGGGGCCTGGGCCCCACGAGAGTTTTCCGGGGCCCCTGGAGCGAGTGAAGGACCCCCGCTCCAGGGGCCCCGAAAAACTCTCGTGGGGGCCTGGGGCAAATTGCCCCACTTGCCCCCCCCTCTGGGCAGCCCTGCTACACAGCCCTTTCTAAGCAAGCAGATTTATTCTTTATGTTACATTACAGAAAAAAATACAAAAGACCCTACACACATGCTAATAAGTTTACCAGAGAACACCTCAACTCCAACCTCGGGTTCTGGCAGGTGTCAGTCCTTCAAACCCCATCAAAGATTTTTTTTCTGTGATCACAAATTCATAACAACTTCAGCTCAGAACAAACATACCTGTGGATCTGTGTGTCACTCCTTTATACAGTTTGGGCCTTTGATCTTGGGACCCTAGAAACAGGTAATCAACAGACCCTCTCCTCAGGGCACAGCTTCAAAAGGCTGGGTTTTGCATAACCGTTGGCAGGAGGGGGAGAATTTGCATTCAGCTCTCCCTAGATATTTCCTAGGAATTTGACTTCCCAAAGTTCATTCTTGTCTGCCATATTGTTCAATATAGTCCTTTGATCATCCAGGTCCACAATAATACATAATCTTTTGATTTAATACAATGGACTCCAAAACTTAATTTAAAAATGCGTCTCAAAGATATTAAAGAAAGCTGCCATATCTATCACACTAACCACAGAGTGTGAGATATAAATGAGCCAGCAATTCAAAGCTAGACATGCAAAATGCTCACAAATATATGCACACAAATGGTGAGATGTCTAGGCACATCAGGCATCTACATACAAAAATTACAGATGCATAAATGCCTAATACAATTATGTATGCCTAACTTTGGAAATCAGTGTATCTGTATTTGTTATGGTATAGATTTCATTATTTCTTTATAGCTTGCCATATGATTTATATACATACACCTTTTGAGGGAGTTCATTCTATTCATTGTCAATGTGCGTGTTGTATGTTCAGACATGATTCTCTATATTTCATTGTCTCTTTAGCTCTTTTCTCGATGTTGATTTATTTTCACATTTAGTTACAATAAAATTAATAGTGCAGCCCTCACCACGACTGAAGAAATTAGTTCACAGCTCTCATCCTATTCATTCAGGCTTTTTTTTTTCTTCATGTGTATGAACCATGTCCCCTTGTTCAGTTTAAGTGTATCTTATGCTCACCCCAATACACTTGATTGATGTAAGGCAATCATATCCTTTAAGGAATAAATATTTGTGATTTTTAGCACTTCATGCTCATAAAAAAGCAATCTTTGCAATAGATTGCTTTGGTATGCAAATGCCAGATAAACATTGAGGATTTGGTTTAATGTCATAATGTAACATAAACTTTCAAAATGAACTTAATATAACCTTCAGAAATGGAGTATTACCTAAGCACAAACCATAAAGAACCGAACACAAACTCACATATACAGTTTTATGATTAAGTTAAGGAATATTGTAAAATTATAATGAAGTGTTTCACATTTATTTAAAAAATACAAGCAACTTATGTGTAAGTATAACTATGCTCAGGGAAACATTCCTGGGAGCAACGAGACCATATCTGCTGGAGGTTCAGAAATCTGAAGAGTTATTGCAAATGACTTAATGTCCTGATTTGCATATTTGATGAATACACATTACCTTATTTACATAAATGACAGCAAACATCCTGAATACACCTCTACCTCGATATAATGCGACCCGCTATAACACGAATTCGGATATAATGCGGTAAAGCAGTGCTCCGGGGGGGGCGGGGCTGCGCACTCCGGTGGATCAAAACAAATTCGATATAACGCGGTTTCACCTATAACGTGGTAAGATTTTTTGGCTCCTGAGGACAGCTTTATATCAAGGTAGAGGTGTACCAGAACTTAAGACCGACATGATTGCAGCATTGAATGAGCTTTAGGGACATAGGATTCTCTATTATCCAGACTGGCTCTGGTGTCGTCTCGGGGCAGTATCCAAGTAACTCTGACAGCTCCTTGGGGCTCTGCCCCTTGTCCAGGACTGGGTGGAGGTCTGCAATTGAGGTGCTCATTTCCTGTCTGGGGGTGGGGAGTTCTGCTGTCAGCTGAGGGATGCTCTGTTTGGGGTGCTGGGTGCTCCTTGCTGGGTGCCTAGAACGGGTAGTGACTTATTATCTCATTGTGGGGGCTCTTGCTTCTCTGTTTGTGTGTGTTGTGGGGAAGTGGTCTGGCTGCCCTGCCTGGTTCTTGTAGCCAGGGAGAGAGTTTGACTGTAAAGCCACAGATGGGTTGGAGAACTATGCTTGAGGCTACAACTCTGAGGTTAGAGTCTTGGAAACATAGCATAGCCCTAAACTGCAAGAAACAGTACAGAGCAGAGTATCAAACATACAACTCTTGGGTTGGATCTGGTTCCCAGGGTGTATTTGAGCAGCCTGCTTGACATATTCGTATTGTGCAGAATAATAGCCTTTTTTAAAGGATTTTTCTAGCCCTCATGGCAGCAGAGGAAACCCTCCAAATGTGAAGTGATTTCTGCCTGAGGCTTCAAACAGTCTGAAACAATGACTCGAAGAGGTGAACTCCAGTGTTCCCTATTAATCTCAAGCTGCGTGAAGACACGTCATTCTATTCTGGTTCCATCCCCCGAAAGATCAGCAAAGAGGGTGGGAATAAAGCTGTCCAGGGGTGGAAATTGGTAGTTGCTGCAGTGAGTAAAATGCAGAGAGAAGAATAAAGGAAACGTGTAAAAACAGAAACGAGGACGAAAAACGGAGAAAAGACATTTGGGAAGAAGGAGAAACAATGAGCAGAAAAAATTCTTGTTTAAAAGAGGTGGGAGAGTTCTCACTGAGTAATACTGAATGTGAAAATAAGGGACTGAACAAATAGGGTGAAATTGCAGTCAATTAAATTCAATGCACATTTTTACTTCAACAAGGGAAAGTTGTCACCCATAATAAATAAAAATGTAGTTATTGCATAAAAACTGTATTCACCCCTTCATCCCTGTGCAAACCTTGCTGTGACATCAGTGACAGATCTGCTGTGGATTGAGAGGAGTATGAAGTCCTGAATTATATATCCCAGCCCAGGGACCATAATTAAACAGGAACCTGGCCCTCTCCTCCGAATGAGTTTGATATCTTTGACATAGAATATCTCCTCAGCTTTCCACAGCTCCAGCTCCTCAAAGCATTAAAGCATGTCCTTAAGTCCCACTGAAAGTTAAGTATATGCTTAAGTGCTTTGCTGGATCAGGGGCCCAAATTAGAATAATTTCACCCCTAGGCAGAAGCATTTCAGAAAGGAGCTCAAAACAGGAGACTCCCAACCAGAATGAGAATGTTAATGGACATATAGGAAGTAATTTCAATGGAAACAAGTAAAGCAGTGCAGAACATATATGTTTACAATCTGATGGGCTCCACTGGCATTTTCCCTAATTAACGTCGGGTGACTTCCCTCCTTTCATTAAAAGTTTATTTTCTACACTCAGACTGTGCTTGTGAGTGGGGAAATATTGCCTCTCAGAGTCGCCCAGGGCTGGTGTGTAATTTTCCCCGGTAACTTGGTCGGAGTCGGTTCTGTGTTGTATTGTTGAAAAGGAACCCCGAGATATTGAACCCAGCCCTGGTTGCTGCTAGCTCCACATGGTAGAAGGGTTACAGTTACAAGAAATTGGGAAGGCAATCTACTACGTGAGAGAATTATAGAAGATATTCTTTTTCACCTTTCACTTCTTGAGCTTTTTCCAGAATAGATGACTCTTACACCATTATTGTTGTTTATAACTAATATTAAAGAGGGCTACATTTTTTGCCCATGAAGCATGAAGATCTATCACCTTTGCCAGGTCTCCTGGCTAATTGCTTGTGGCCCTAATAGACCCTAGGAGAGATAGGATATAAAGGTACTTGTTTCATTATAAAAGAGTAAAACTGAATGCAGGTAAAGTTGAACAAATTAAACTTTATTAAACTTCATCTGTTGCCTGTTCTCCCAGTGTCCCCTCAATAAGATCCCCTCTAAGGAACACAGGCCTTCTGACTCCAGTTCCACTGCGCATGATACATCTTCCCTATTTTAGAAACATTTTAATATAAACATTAAAAACAAACAATTGATATCCAGGCCTCACTCCTTGTCCCTTCAGCCAGAGGTTGCTAGCACATAGACAGCTGGACACTTGTCTTTATCATAGTTAGTTGGTTACATAGTCTTTGAGGTAGTTTGGTCTCCTCAATAGATAACCAAATCACGACAGCCCTCTCTCTGTTTCCTGGTCAATGGTCTCAGAGTTCAGCAAACAGTCTCTTCCCTCCCTGTGGGGTTGGCCTCCAAATGGTTCCTCTTACTTTCTGTTCCATAGTAATCTCTGCAGGCTCTCTCTGGATGTTTTGTCTGCTGGATCATAAGTGTCTCTTGTTCCTTCAGGTCACATGTTCCTCTCTCAGCATATGCACAGTGTGCCCAGCCATTTGATAGAATCATCATCAGCCAGGTGAAGAGTCTGCTGTTGAAATAAGTCAGTGGGTGCTTGTGAAGGATATGTGACATAGTCTGAAGTAGACCGCATCTACATCACGGGACGTTAGAGAAACCCCATTTGAAGAGATTTGCCGCATAATTGCCCTGTCCCGTTTGAAACCGATTCAGGGATGACCGCAGGTGCCTTGGCCGGTCAAAACCTGTGTGCAGATGGTTGGGTCGATGATGAGAGAGTGATTAATGAGTTGTTGCTGACCACTCATTATGGCAATCAGATTCCACCATCATGTCCTGTGGTGGCATAAGTGACCATAAAGGGTATCTAGAAAACAGGTGAACTCATGGGTGGTTGAAAAGGTCTGAATACAGAGACAAGTTGCTGTTGTATCGGATCTTGGTCAGGAGCATGATGGAGGCCCCCTCAAAGTGGATATGGGGCAGAGCTATGTTACTAAGTATTGGAAGCCAGGGCAACAGAGTTGCACATAAAGACCTGGTAACACTGTGCATAGCTTTGTTAAGTTCTACATTGACCAGCCTAGAGTGAGACAAGCGACAGCAGACAGGAACACAGAACTCTGCTGTTGAATAGCAGAGGGCAAGGGCTGATGTTCTAAGAGTCCAGACGCTCACACCCCAGGTTGAGCCGGCCAGTTTTCTGAGCAAGTTGTTCCGAGTGATAACTTTGGCTGTTGTCTTCTTCAAGTGGTGGTCTTCTTCAATGTCATGCTGAGGTAAACCGGGTTTGGGTCATGCTGCAGGCATTCACCATTTAAGAAAATATTTAATTCGTGGTTTGCAATTGAATTATATAGATGAAGTACGCTAGAAACCATCTTGGAAAAACTCAGCTGCAGGCACCATCAACTACAGTAGTCTTCCATGAGCTTCATATCATCATTCAGGACCGTGTCAATTTCTGAGAAGGCCTGAGCTTGATAGCTGCAGCAGATGTTGTCGGCATAAATAAACTTTCATGAGAGCATTACTGGCAAGTCGTTGATGTACATATTGAACAGTATTGGTGAAAAAACTCAACCTTGAGGAAGACCATTAATCTGACACTTTCAGGAACTGAAACAGTCACCATGTGTACTCTGAACCACCTATTTTGAAGAAAGAGCTCTACTATTTCAACCACCCAACGTGGGGTAACTTGAGAGAGTTTAAACAGAAGGCCTCTGTGACAAACCATGCCATAAGCAGTGGTCAAATCCAGTAAGATTGCTCCTGTCTTTTAGATTTTGTTGAAAACCATTTTCAATAAAGGTGGTCAAGGCCAAGAGTTGATCACAGGTGCTACATCGTTTCCTCAACCTTGCCTGCTCAACTTGCAAGACATCGTCCAACTCTGGAGCAATTTGTTGGAGTATCAAGCAGTCAAACACCTTAAAACATACTGACAGCAAGGGTATTAGGTGGTAACTTGCCACGTTGTGGGGGTCCTTGCCCAGCTTGAGAATGGCAATAATCTTTGCTTGATGCCTAGTGTGTGGTAGTTTCTTCTCATTAATGACCCATATATAGAAGTTAGTGAGCCACCGTGATGCCTTTGGTCAAAGATTCTGAAGGAATTCTGACAAGATGTTATCATACCTCGCTTTTGTGCCTGGTTTGAAGGAGTTAAGAGCCTTATTTAGCTCGTCAGCCGTGAATGGCTCTGGTAGACTCCTGCCCACATTCTGATGTTGAAGCTGATGCCAATCATCATATACTTTTCATTTAAATTGTATCTCCAGTGGAACCTTTGCTACCTACAGTAGATGGTTTGCAACCTCACTGGGCTTAACCAGTGGGTGATTTTGGCGTAGTGGCCATTGGGCAGCACCCAGCCAGCAGATCAGGTTCCAGCACTTGTGCCCAGAATAAATGAAGTCAAGCTTCTCCATACATTCTTTCTACTGCGTGAAGCTGGCTCTGTCCAGAGACCCAGATAGTCTCTAATGTCTGGATCTCTAGATATTTCAAATTTCCTAAGCAAGGCTTTGTAATCAGCACTCAGGCAGGGTATGTAAATCGGTCACAGCCCTGTGGTATAGCTGAGCATGCAGCTTTGTAAATGGCTCCTTGGAATCAGCAGTAGGCTTCATCAACTGGGGTACAACATGACGGAATGGTAACCACACAACATTCCAGAACATTGCAGAACTTTTCCCAAATCTGCCTTACAACAATTCCACCAATGCTTGATTGAACTTTGAATGATGGGTAGCTGGAGTCCAGCGTGGATGAGTGATGATCTATGTTGACTGTGAGGAAAGTTATCCAGTACCGTATGACTCACTAGTTGTGGATGCCCATCTACTGAACTGATCCAACAAAGATTGGGAGCTGAGAGAAATGTGCCACATTCTTTTGCATCATGAATCAACATGAAGTTGTTGTTAATTGCCAGTCAATCAACTGCTCACTGTCATCATCTGAATCAGCATACCCCCACTCAGAGTGATGACTGTTGAAATCTCCAACAAAGATTGCTAGATGATCAAGTGTTGGGAGGACCTACTGGTCCCAGTGCATACTTGGAAGCTTACGTAGGCAATCCTAAAGCCGCCATCATGGATCAGGTCATAAAAACTGGAGGAAGAGAGAGTGGAATAGCATCAGATATGTTGCACAGCCATGTTCGTTGCACAGCCATGTTTAACATCTGGGTAGTGTGAGATGAGGTCAAAGCCATCAATACCATATCATACTACACTGCTAGCAACATGAGTTACTTGCAAACAGATGATGTCGATGCTGTGACAAGTGGCTAAGGTACTTGTCCCTCTTGTTTAGTCACCTCATATGATCTGGGTGCCACTGTATCCACATGACTCCTTTAGTCCATTCTTTCTGGTGTGTCTTTAATGGCTGAATCCTCACAGGACTGCTTGTCTCCAAAGCTGGTAGATTGTACTCTAGTGTCTGCTTTCTCTGATTGTTGGCCATCTCCTCTTGGTGATGGTGTGTATTCATTCCAGGCCAGTAAACAGACTCTCAAGCCTGTCTAAGACAGCTATCAATGCCCAGGCATGAGGCATATTTTTTGCAGTACATCGTTACGTAACAAGTCAGGGACAACAGCTCTCTGTTTGCAATATGATTCCTTTATGAACACTCAGCTTATCTTCCATTTGAAAATACAGTTCTGCTCCTACCAGTACTTGGCTTTTGGTCTTCCACACTGCTAGTATCACTCTCGTGACTGAATATAGTTGGATGACCCTTTCATAGCCCCTTTGATGTCCATCAGCTTGGCTGTTCAAATTGGGAAATAGTGCAGCATGTTAATGGATTCAATATCCTGATCCCTTCCCCCAACTCACTGATGCTGGCTACATCCCCTGATCATGGTGTCAGCTAATATCAGTAATCATCTTGGACAATAGCCACTCTCTACCTGGTTGTGCTGGAGACATATCAGCATATGCTGCAAACTCTTTGGAGTACTAAAAAGATACTTGACATGATTGTCTCTAGGGATTTGTGGTCTGTTTGCACTATCACTGGGTGGCCATTGGTGTACTGATGCACTCCAAATACCACACCCAGAAACTCTTTTTCTATTTCTATCCAAAAAACACACCGGAGTGTGACTGGCTCTCCTGGCTGGTAGTACCTCAGGATGGCACATCCTTTATCATTTGTTTCAGTGTGTCAAATGCTTGCTGTTGAGGACCTGCCTAGTCCCACTCAATATTCTGCCTTATGAGCTGATGTATGGATTCTGCTACTGAAGACATGTGTTGACAGAACTTGGACAGAAAATGTATCATTCCTGTTCAGCACTGCACTCCTTTCACATCAACTGGTGCTGCCAGGTCTCTGACTTCCTTGATATTGTTAGGATCTGCTTTCAGTCCCTGTCTTGTGAGTAAATGTCCAATGTATGTCACCTCATGCTATTTGAGTCATTTTGGGGTGGGAGGGGGTTGTGTTTTACGTTCCTGTCCCTGCATCACTCGAGAAAAGCATGTAGTTTTTCTCATGGTCTCGTTCAGCTTCTGTATCATTGTTCTCTTTACCTCCAATAAGGATATCTGAAATTATTTTCACCTCAGACAGTCATTCCAGCACTTGGATGAGTCTTCTCTAGAACACCTCTGGTGCCGGGCTTATGCCCATTGGCATGCACAGCCAACTCTAGCAATCAAATAGTGTTGCAAAGGTTGTCCGAGTGCTGGACTCTTTATCCAGGATTAGTGCCAAAACCTTCACAGAACAGACAAATCCTCAGAACACACCATTAAGATTTTGGTTTTGGACAGTTCTGTCAAGATGTCATCAATTGTGGGCAGTGGAAAGTGGCATGTTTTCAATGCCCGGTTCAGAGTCTTTGAGTTTATGCAGAAGTGTAATTTGCCCAATGGCTTCTTTACAACCAACATGCTGCCTACACAGTTTGTACCAGCTTTTGCAGGTGCTATAATGCCCCTGCTCTGCAGACTTTCAAGCTTGTTAAATATTGGATTATACTGCCACTGGTGAGCACACAGGATCCATGGCTTCCAGTCGCTGCTTTCTTTTGAAGTACCGATCGCATTTCAAACTATCCTGGTGTGCTTTTAAAATTGTCTACATTGTCCATGGGATTTCCCCTTTTGCTTCTTGCACTGCAGCTATGAAGTTCTGAAACTGCATCCTTCTCAGATCCCTGGCTTGTATGGCCATAGTGCCCAAGAGGGGTCTGTTGTGGTTACCATCCACCACCACAAACTTCAGATGGCACTGTCTGTTATTTTTCAGGTGAGTTACTATGAAGTCACATTTTCCTACAGGTTGCATTATGCTCTCATTGTCCATTATTAGATTGCGCCTGCTTTCTGTAATGGGTGTGTTCAAGTCAAATTCACCCTGAGGACTGCAGGAGGTCCTGCTATCCAGCTGAAATTGCGCAGTGTGTTTCCCTATTAACATTGTCACATGCACAGAGGTTGGCATTGTCCCTTGTTGTTTTTCTGTCCTGACAGCCTGAACCTAATATGTTTTCAGACATAAGGAGAGAGTCAGGATGTCAACTCCACTGTTTGATTTGCCATCACCCTCTTGTACAAGACCAAATCTTTCCGGAACCTTTCTCTGCTCTTGTGCATACTGCTTAAATGGTTCAACTTGCCACATTCCTGGAAATGCTGTCCTAGTATGGAGGACTGCAACTTTATCCACTATGGTTATATTCTGCAGAAAATGCATCTCACTATTGGTATGGAGCCTGGCCACCTGCTCTCCTTTGCTGCTGTCTCACTGCATGTATTTCTGGGGGTGTTCACGGGCTTTTATCTGTTCTCTTATGGTTTCTGCTGCAAACCCCATGTCTAAGGATCTGTCTAATGTGAGGATGCCTTCCTGGAGCAGCCGCTCGAGAATATCCTGTCCCAAATCAGGGAGTCTATCAAGCCCCCAAAAGTGCATGCAGCAGCCAGTGTGCATAGGGCAGTAACATAGGGGTCTAAATGCTCCCCTTCGGATTGGTCTGTAGTGAAAAACCTGTGTCACTTCACAATTTCTTTCTGCTTTGAGGAAAAGTAGGTCCGCAGGGCTCCTAAGACTGCTGTAAGGCTTGAGGCAGTCATGAGCTTCAGGGTGGTGCAGACTTCTCTGACTTGGTTCCACAATAAAGTAAAATAACAGTTATGCTTTCCTGTTGCTGTCATCCTTCTGCATGACCAGGTCTGTTTACAGCTCTAACTCCTCCTTCCATCAGGTCCTTCATTGCCTCATGTTTGTGACTGCAAAATCCAGGGTTCCAGGATTCAGATTGAGTTCCCTGGCTCACAGTGCCAGCTGCTGCACTTCAGAGAACCCACAGCTGCAACCTCACTGAGTCAGCACAAGTGCTGTCCTGAATAAGAATGCTCTACTGATTTGGGGCCTCAAATGTTTATTTTAATGTAGTCATATTGGAAACATATGCAGTGGGCCTAATCTTAAACTAAGAGAAGTCAGTAGAAACCTTTCTATTGAGTTGAATGGGCGTTCGATCAGGCCTTGTATATATGGTAAAACTAATGCTTTGCTCTCTTGCAATTCATTTTCTCTCTAGTCTGGCTACTGTATTTGTACCATGGGACAAAATAACTTAATGTATTATTGAAAAGCATCATTTGTCATTTATATTTATTTTAATGGAGCATGTATAATTACAGTGGATAGAAAACAAAACTTGTTTTCATTAAAAGCACTCCAAACCTGTTCCATGAATGGTATCAATTCTAAACAGCAATCCTTCTCAGATGAGAGCACAAATACAGAGATAAATAATTCTAAAATTCAGCTCCACTTTGGAAATGCTAGTTTGCATAGGGAAACACTAGGAAATAGAAACTTCCCTGGAAAGAGTTATTTGTGTTTTTCTGAGGAAAAAGGTGTGTTAGGCAGGAAAGAGACATCATTGTTCCATGCCTCCTTTGCAATTACAGACACTTTCACACAGTGTGTGACAAGAAGACAGAGTGTTTTGTAGTGGTGGTGACTAATTGGTAGTTTTATTTATGTATTTGGAATGCTTGTGAAGATCCCTCGCTGTTTCTGATGTAATTAGTTTCATTGATACCAAATTTTATAAGCTGAGATAGGCAAAGCTTCAATTCCCTGCTAATACCCTGGAACATAGTACAAGTGATTATTTATATGCCATCCTCTGTGCAAAACATGTTGGAAAAAGCTTTCAAATTTTTAGAAAAGAAAAGAACCTGCCCACACAATTATCTTGTATTATACACTGGAACAAGAGTTCAGCTCAAGAAAAAATAAGCTCTGGAGATAAAAGGCATAATGCGTGAATGTTCAGAAGAAAGTTGTTCAATATGAAAACAAAAACCCTTTGTTTATCTACTGAGCAAAGAGTCATAGTTCTATATTTCCAATTATTCTGTCAAAAGTACAGTAATTGGTTTTCAAGTCAAACAATTAAAAGCAAATAGAAATGACATATTGCACATGCTGCCCCACCCCTTGATGGTTTAAACTGTCTGTCAGGATAAAAATAATGACTTTGGGTGTTTGTTTCTTTATAGCATGATAAATGCTAAGATACATTCTTTTATCTCTTTGTTGTCTAATTATAAATACTAGCTATGGACGCAAGGTGCAAAATTTGGATCCAGAACAGGATTTTTGGATTCCTCAAATTTCAGGCTTGATTTGATCTGGGTTTTGATTTAGCCCACTATTAAAACAGGGGGCATCTGTAATATTAAACTGAAGTTCTAGTTTCAAACATTTAGAGATTTTTCTGTGCACATAAAAGTTTTCTACCCAGTTCTATTCTCTCACTTTCCTGATGTGTTTCAAATTTACTTTAAAAGTTGGTTGTATAAAAATCCAGATTCAATTGAAAAATTGTGTTTCTGCACTGTTGAAATAAAACTACTAAAATAGAAAGATAAGCATGATAGGTTTTTGGCAAAGAAAAGTATGTTCCATTTGAAATGAATAACTATGTTTGAAATCAAGAACCAATCATGAATTCTAGGCATGATATATTTTTACAAACGAAAACCACTACAATTATATTATCAATTACAAAAATAATAAAATAAATCCTTACTTTTTATTTTGGATTGTATCTGAATCATTCATTTGCTCTTTATTATAACAGAACAAACATCTCCTAAATACTTGATAAGATCATTGTTCAATCCATCGTGAGTTTAAGTGGCAGATTAATAGCTCAAGAAATGAGTTTATACTTCTTAAGAAAGTGAAGGAGACTTTCAGAGGAACATGCAGGGAGTTATGCTCACAAATCCAACTACTGTTAATAAAAGTTGTGTATATCAATCCACATTGACTGTGCTGATTAAGTTCTAACATTCAGGTCTAGCCTTTACTTCTAGCATAACACCCTCTTTCCCCCATGCTTCAGGGTATAGGCCAACCACCAACTGTCTCATGTTAGCCAAACATTTCCAAGATATGCATGTTATTGCATTTTCTATTATGAGGTTTCTTGCATCTTCATTTGTAACATCTAGTACTGGTCAATGTAGATTGGAAGACATGGGAATAGATGGAATACAGGTTTGATCAGTACTGCAATTACTGTGGTCCCTGCTTTGCTTTGTAACTGTGTGCATTATCTAGAACAGGGGTTCCCAAACTTGGGTTGCGGCTTGTTCAGGGTAAGCCCTGGGCGGGCCACAAGATGCTTTGTTTACCTGAGCGTCTGCAGGTACGGCCGCTCGCAGCTCCCAGTGGCCGCGGTTCGCCATTCCCAGCCAATGGGAGCTGTGGGAAGCCGCGCGGGCTGGGCCACCGCTTCCCACAGCTCCCATTGGCCGGGAACAGCGAACTGCGGCCAATGGGAGCTGTGAGCTGCCGTACCTGCGGACACTCAGGTAAACAAAGTGTCTTGCAGCCCGCCTGGGGCTTACCCTGAACAAGCCTCGAATCAAGTTTGGGAATCCCTGATCTAGAAAAAGGATCAATTAACCAGTCTGTAAATAAACCATGCATTTTTTATATATCCAAGGGGAATTAGGATGTTTCAATAGATGCCTCTCAGTTCAGAGTAAAATAAGAGAGCATGTCTATGTTTTGCAGTCTCTGATTAAGAGGGTCCTATGACTACTAGAATACAGGTTCTGAAAATGTTTGTCATTCTGAATAAAAATTGGGTTTATGAAGCACCATTTATGTAAACTATCATCAAGACTACCTGGAGAATACACGGACTTAACAAATTCTAGCACAACGCCACTCCTGAACAAAGAGATCTATTAATTTAAAAAAAAAAGAGAGACTCCAGTAACATCTTGTTTTTGAGTACTTTGTTTTTTAAATGGCTCGTACTTTAGTAGCTTAAAATCTGTCTAAACTAACTGAAGTGAGTGGGTGGATGATCTCCTTCATTACTTCCAATGTGTCTGCCTAGTGTTGCTCATTGGGGGGCTAATACCTAAGACACAGCTATTTTCACAGCCCATTTAGATGGAGTATAGAATGTTTAATGAGTTTGATAGCAAAGGAGCAACATAGGAATGTTCCTTTTTTCCAGGACATACAGTATAAGACTTCATTCACAATACTCCTATATATCCATACCTAGGTGGGTAATTTAATTAAAGATTAATATAAAGATAAACAGATTTTGTGGTCCTAATTCAGCAAGGTACGTACCCAACTATAAACATGAGAGTAATCCCATTTCATTAAATTCCAAATAGTGACCATTTTAACTAAACATTCCCAGTAGGAAGCAGAGGGAACAGAGTTCAGGGACCATCAAGCTATTACAGATCCTAGCCTGGCCCACTTCTCACAGCTGAGGCTACTGTGGTAGGATGGTTGCCCCTTTATAACTCCTTATCATTGGCATCAATATAATCAGCAACAGATAATAGTTCTGGATTTGGTGCACAAATGGGGCATGGAGTAATTATACTTTTGCATAGTGCTCATCTTTGTGTGTGTGTGTGTGTGTGTGTGTGTGTTTATAAAATGGCATTTAACGTTTTTAAATGCATTGTATACATATGTGTTTACATATTTTTCTCTGAAAATTTCTAAAAATATTATGAAAAGGTGGTTTTCCAGATGGCTTAGTACACTTGTAATAATATCACTGGTGCAGAGGCCCAACTTTTATGAATCCCTGATTATGATTCATCCATTTTGACAAATGTATTGACTTGGTTTAGGTGATATTATATTTGGCCAAGACTAAGATGATGTGGTTAATTTAAAAATGGGCTAATTAATCTCCTAATACAATGACATATGTATTTGAGACAGTTCCTTTAGCAATGGTATGATTATTTTATGACTTTCAGAAATCTCACATTGGTATGTATTTATTGTTTTAAGAAATCCTGCTAACTGATTTTTGAATCAGGGAAAAATCCAATCCCTTATTTCACAGTCACTAGAGGACCTTTCAGATGCAGAGTCAGTGTTGTTCTTTTGTGCAGGGGAGGAAGGTGGGTAGAAATCACCATACCAGTTGAGATCAGAGGTCCAATATATTCTGGGACTCTGCTCAGGGAATTACCTGGACCTAATATATTCTTGGAAAGGGGGTTTGGGAGTGCTTCTGTGGCCCTATTAGTCCATTGCCCATCTCCCACTGCTGTTGCGGAGTCACAAACCGGTATATTAGCCACAAAGTACCAGCCACCCCATGGTGTGAAAGAGAGAGAAGAATATTCTATCCCAGCACTATCCCCACAGCTACTGAGGCTCAGTACAAGGAACAGGATTAGCCCCCTCAGACCATAATTTACTTACTTAATTTGCATAGATCTAACCAATGGTATTTTAACCTAAGAAATATAAATAAAAGTTTTGTTCATTCTTTGTTTTCTCAGTTATAAGTGTCCTGCCTACATTTGCTGGGATAAATCCTGACCTGTGATTAGGAGGCAGTAAAGGACATTAAGCCATTTCCTTCCATGGAGCCTGGCACCATACCATCCAGACCTATACAGGGAGTCCTCGGACTTACGACACAACGTAATTCCGAGGAACAAATTGTAAGTCGAAACTTTGTAAGTCGAACCCGCTTTTCACATAGGAATCAATGGTATGAAGGGGGGGGGGGGGTTCCTGAACCAAGGCTTGACAGTATTTTCACCACAATAACCCAGATTTTTGTACTAAATGAATTATAGATGACTAATGTTTCATCATCAATGTATTTACTGTACACTGTATTTTGTAAATAGCATTCAAACACACATAAACTCACATATACTGATCAGAATGCCAGCAACACAGGTCAGAAAGCCAAGGAGAACGACACACATGCTAAGCCTCAGCCTATCACTGTTCAAACTTTCTGATTGGCTGAGCCTGGGGCTGGAAGTCAATCAAAAACAAGCAGCAACCCTACCTGGCAACTAGCTACCCTGCTGCCTCAAAGCCAGTCAGAAGTGACCCCTTCCAGCTCCATACCAGTATAACACAATCAGGAAGTGATTTCAAGCTAACTTTATGCAAATTGAGCATCCTAAGGGCAAAACAAGCGTCGTGGGGTGAAATGGGCAGTCAATTGAAAAGCGTTGTAAGTGGTGTCCGACATAAGTCCGAGGACTTCCTGTACTTCGCAGCTCAGACCCAATGTGAACCAGGGGGTGTAGAGTAGTTTTTCAGCAGAGTAGTGTGGCTGTAGCAGAGTAGTGTGGCTGCTCAGAAAGAAGTGGCAACAAAGAGTTGTTTTTAAATGAGCTCCAAATACTCCCAAAGCAGACGTCTATACCTCCAGCTCCTCACTGTCCTTCATTCAGGTTATTTCAGCCCTGGGATAAAATCCAGTAGAAATGACACAGGGAAATGAGTCCCTGAACAGTCAGGTCTGTACCAAAATGAATTCAGTATCTCTTGGGAGAGGGGGCTGCATAGGGAGAGATTCTTTCAGATTGCCATTTAAAGGGGGAGAGAAATCATCTCTCTGATAGGCCCATTGTCTATCACATCCAACAGCCCTGTTCCAGAACTACCATCCAAGAGCCCAGTCTCAGCATGCATCTACACTGCACAGCGGCGGCTCCAGGCACCAGCGCCCCAAGTGCTTGGGGCAGCAAAAAAGCTAGAGCCGCCCCTGACGCTGCATGTTTTTTTTGGCAGTGTACATAGCTGTGTAGCTCCATTACCATGGGTAAAAACAGCAGAGTAGATGGTAAGGCACGGCTTAGGCAAGTAAAGACATGGTTGAAGGGTTTGGATAGGTACTCATGTGCATATCCTACCTGGCTGTCTACTCACCCAAGCCTTGCCTCTCTGTTGACATAGCTATTTTTATCAGCGTAGTTTCCTGTTGCCTCCCTACTGCTGGGGTCTTTCCCTGGAAAAGACTCCAGTGGGGGGAAAGGCTCTGTCAGGGAGGAGGCAGCGCGGAAAGGCTCTGTCAGCTCCTGGATGCTGGAGCCTTTCCCCACTGCAAGGAAAGACCTTCCCTGTGGTGGGGGACGGGCTCCAGAGTGCTTTCCCCACCTCAGGGAAAGGCTCCGGCAGCGGGAAAAGACTGAAGCTTTCTCCAATGCCTCACCTCCACCAGAGCTTTCACTGACATGTGTGTGGATGTGATCTGCTTTTTATGGTGGTTTGTAGCTACACATAAACTACACACCACCGAGAGTGGTATGTGGTATAGATGTAGCCTTAGGTTATACGGTCCCAGTAACTTCCTCTGTGGCTGGTTGTCAACCTTCTGTGGAGACATCTTTCCCTTCGTGCCCCTGCCATTCACAGCACTTCCAGGACATAATCAGAAAGACCTCAGGGAGAGTGTCAGAGACCCTAGCCCTTTGGCACGGGTGAAACAGTCCTGTAACAGCACCACAGTCATCCCAGAGTGTGTGCAAAAACTCTTGGGACATATTTAGCATTTCATTGTCACAGAAGGATGTACAGCTCTGCCAGGCTCTGAATCCCAGAGGGAGTAGAGGCAGAATTTGATCTAGCGTAAGTGCCTGTCCTGAATAAAAAACTATATCAATATGTAAAATCTCCAGTCAGTACCTTATTTTTTAAAAATGGTAATCCACACATACACTTCCATGGGTGAAACCAAACAGACATGACAGTCATATGAAGATAGCCATTGTTTTACCTCATTTTCCCCCACAGAACATGTAAAATTTTTTTTTGACAGGTGCCCATATACACAGAAGTATTACATTCTTTAAAACAAAAACAAACAAACCCACCCACATTAGAAATATATTTTGTTATTTCTTAAAATCACATGTATGGTTTAGGTTTTTTTAAAAATGTTTTTTGCAGTAGGTTTGTTATTCACCATAAAATTCACAATTGTATCCACTTTGTAGTCAGAACTTGGTAGACAGCGGTCTGTAAAAGAAATCTCAGATTCTGTCATTTTCTTAAACACACGCACACACACGATAGATTGTTACTATTGTTCTGTTTGGATTTGTTCTACAAAGTTTCCTAAATGTTCTCTTGAGTTTAGGATTAAACAATTTGCACCTGGCTTGAGTGGACATATGATAGAACAGGGGTGGGCAAACTTTTTGGCCTGAGGGCTGCATCGGGTTTCGGAAATTGTATGGAGGGCCGGTTAGGGAGGCTGTGCCTCCCCAAACAGCCAGGCATGGCCTGGTCCCTGCCCCCTATCCGCACCCCCCCCGCTTCTCGTCCCACCCCCCCCGGGACCCCTGCCCCATCCACCCACCTCCAGCTCCCTGTCCCCTGACTGCCCCTGGAACCCCTGCCCCTGACTGCCCCCTGCCACCACATCCAACTGCCCCCCCCGGGACACCAGCCCCCATTCAACCCCCCTGTTCCCCACCCTCTTACCACCCCAACCCCTATCCACACCCCCGCTCCCTGACCACCACCCTGAACTCTCCTGCCCTCTATCCAACTCCCCCTGCCCTCTGCCCCCTTACCGCGCTGCCTGGAGCACTGGTGGCTGGCGGCCGCTCAGCTGGAGACAGCCACGCACTACGCAGCACAGAGCACTGGGTCAGGCCCCGGCTCTGCAGCCCCACTGCCCAGAGCAATGTGCCTGCAGTGGGGCGAGCTGAGGCTGTGCGGGAGGGGGAACAGCAGGGGAAGGGCCGGGGGCTAGCCTCCCAGGCCAGGAGCTCAGGGGCCAGGCAGGTGGGTCCCGCAGGCCAGCTGTGGCCCGCGTGCCGTAGTTTGCCCACCTCTGTAATAGATGGAAATTAAATGATCTATAGTAATAGTATACTATACTGATCTATAGTATACTATGGATCTATAATCTAGTATACTATACTGATCTACGGTATACCGTAATGATGTATAGTAATAGTATACTATCAACAAAAAAGAAAAAGCAGTTAGACAAACTGTGCCAATGGCACTACAACTTTTAACCTGAGAACCTGTAAACAAAGAGCCTGAGGTTAAAAACTCTTTACTAAAGCTGAAGACAAAATCACCCAAAGAATCAGTTTACCATATATAATGCAGTAGACTATCATTAGAAAGTATTAGTCTAATGAAAGAGGTCATGCAACTTGTCATCTTTAACAGTTGTTGTACAATGCAATATCAGGCTGTTATTAAATGGGTTGTGTTGTTTATGACCTTCCAGTTCTATAGATCTCACAGAAACGGGCATAGGAGCTGCTTATTTCAAATTCAAATGCACAAAAGTCCTCCTGATTTATTGAGAGTTTTCCTCTTTAAAAAAAAAGAATAAAAATTTGAATACATTTGGAAGAATATTAACATAATGGAAAACATATGGGAAGTAAATATACAAACCAAACAAATGTCAAGCAACAGAAAGGTTTGAAGTTAACTATATGCTACTGCTAATATGCTATTATGGATGATTGCCTTTGTTTGGCAAATAAGGGTGAAATGCTTAAATGATGATCTACAACCAAACAAAAAAAACAGAAAGAGAGAGAAGCATAAAAGGCTAAAAGAAGAGAGTTGAGAGGAGAAAAAATGAAATAACACCAAATACTGGGTCTACACTAGAAAATTTGGCACTCATTTTCCAGTAATGGTGCAACCACATGGATATTAACAAGTGTAGCCCCGGCTCAGATCTTTTCAGCACCATGCCATGAAACCTTGAACAGCTTTTCATTATACTATAGTGGAAATGCCTGTAGTCTGTCTTCCCCTAGGATTTTCATCATTGCTAGCCTTGGTGCAGCTGCATTTTTACAGGAATATAGGTACAAAATGTTCTAGTCTAGGTGCAGCCAAAGATGAACCAATGTTATATATAAAGCTGGTCAGGAATTTTCAGTGAAACTTTTTTGTCAGAGGGGTTTTTCAGGTCCAGGATGGATTTTCTGGGGATGGTAAAGGAAGAAAAAGACCCCAGAATAGCCTGGTGGTCAGAGCACTCACTTTGAGTGTTGGATACCCAGGTTCGTCTGTGCTTTTATCCCAATGAAAAATGAATCCCAATGCCAAAACTTTGAACTTTTTTTGAAAATAGAATTCTATTTTCCCTCACCAGCCCTAGTTATAAGTCTATTGGAGAAAGTGTGATTTAAATGACCAAGCATGGATGATTTAGTTAAAACATTGTGAAAACACAGTCTCTTGTTTCTTAAACAACTTTCTATTAATTCATATTTATTACAACTAAGCAGTCAGTAATGTTCCTGTTATTCTGGTAATTTCAATCTAGTTTTAAACCACCCCTCCCCCCCAGATTATAATTAAAAACACTTTTTTGGCCCATGAGATTAGTTTTTTTGCTAGTACTTCTACTCATTTAACCCGTCTCCATGATTCCCTAGGACTGTATTCTTTTGCTGTGTGATACTGTAGCACTATTTAAATGACTGCCTTTGTTCCTTTATCTTGTCCACACTGGCAAACTGTGCACACAGTTTATTCAAACAGAACATGAAGATGAAGCAACATCATATGGAATTTTAAATCATGGCAAAAACTAACAAAGGACTTAGTGTGAAATGTTTTATATCTGAAAGGGATAGAAATCTTCCAAAGATAGAGTCCCAACTTCAAAAACAAATTAATTCAAGTAGATGGCAAACAAGACATTTAAAATGGCCAGAGAATGACAGAGTGGGTCTCTGCAAAATAGAATGAGGATCATTGATATCACTTGAGTCCAAGTGGTTTCCAACTGTACTGCACGGTAATCACAGTCAGGAAAGCTCAGAGACTAACTGTGGGGAAGGGATAGCTATATGCATAAGGAAAAATGACTGATCTAAAAAGCAAAAGGGAAGAATATGCTCTTTGGGGGTAGGGTTTAAGAACAGCAATTGAACGAGAACAGAGGAGAACAAGGAACAGAATGTGTAAGTGCTGCTTGTGACACAGAGTTCTTCCTGAGAAATTGTAGCTACAGCTGGTAAGTAAATAGGATTAAGGGGATGGGGGGTTGTCAAGGAGTGGCTACTGACTATATATCTGCATTCAAAGCTAATTTTTCAGGAACTGTATGAACTGTAAATTAGATTATGCTAATTTATTAATCCTGTATCTACTCATTTCTCTCCTAAAACAGAACTAAATAACTTACATGATAACCCAGAACCTGGTCACTGTTACTTCTGCTTTATTTGGAATCCCCAAGTGTTGTAGAGCAGATAACCAGCTCTATACCATGCCCCCTACCAGCCCTGGCATTGAGAACATGGCCAGAGTGCTGCTGCACTCCAGTACCCTTAGCTGTTGGAAAGCACTGTTCTCCCATCACTGTCCCAGTTTGCCATATGTCCCAAGGAGCTGTCAGGTTGCCAGGGGTTGGAAATTCTGCCAAGCCCCTGGGAGAGGGAGTATTACATGTTGCCCTCCTTTGGTCAGGATAGGAGCAAAGTTGATGAACTTCAAAAATGAGAGGGTCACACGTAACTCTCCCATGGCCAAGTGGGAGCCTGTGCGGAGTAAAACTGACTGTAATCCTTCCATTGAGATCTCACTGTGAAGCCTTGAGAGGAAATAAAAACGTTGTGCTTTGTTGTGTTCCCTTTTTCAGACAGAAAGTTTTAAAGATACACAGGTCTAAGCATCTTTGCAAACAAAACAGCAAGTTTGCCATGGCAGATTTATGCAGTTGCCTGCAGATACATATAGAAACCAGGGTAGGTGTAAGGTGGGTGGGCGCTTTTGAAAATTTGGCCTTTAAGTAAAGAGGAATAGTTTGTCACCTAGATTTAGTTTAAATCCCTCTAATCATATTTCAATAAAACCAGTATGTTTCACGCAACAAAAAACTGGGCATTTTGCAAAGAGATTGCAATCTTAAGTAACCGCACACAGCCTATTTTTGTTATAGGAGAAAACAACCACAATGGTACCTATTATTAAGCTCCTTATTTTACAAATAAAGCTAAAACCTTTATGTGAAGGATAGTTGGGAGTTGGAGATAAGGCAATACACGTGCCATTTGATTCTCAAAGGATCTGATCCAAGGTCTATTTAAGTAAATGGAAAGACACCAATGGTCTTCCAATCAATCCCAAAGTGTATAAACCTCACTCCGAAACTTAATTAGTTCATAGAACAAAAGAAGCAGAGCATAATAAATTCAAAAATTACCCTTTTCCATATTTAATTTGAGCATACGGTCTCCAGTGTATGAATAACCATAAAATGTGTTTTTGTAAATACTGTAATACTGCACTAAAGACAGTACATGTTTCCATAATTATGGCAGAACTGAAAGTGTCTGTTCACAACAGGCGGAGGAAGGAGGACAATTTTCCAATTAATTGATCCATTCAGAAGGCAGAATTATCCCACTAAGTCCATGAGCTTAGGAGTTCAGAGCTTTATAGTCTGATAAAAAAATGTCAGTCTTTTTATTGTCGCTTTTTTCCCAGCTTAATCTTATGGTTGAGACAAAGACCCTAAAATTTATGTTGCTCAACTTTATAAAGTATTACTTATTGCTTGGCTGTATAGAGATGAGATTCTGAAATGTTTTCTAGAAAAGCTTTATTCAATAAAATCAGTTCCTTGCCAGTGTAATTGGGCTCAGGTCTGGGAAGATGAGAAATTTGCTGCCTTTACATAATAATTTGCTTTACTGGCACCTTATCCACAGTCATTGTGAATGCTCCTGTTTGGTCAGGCATGTTATTATTGCTTGTTTGTAAATGTATTCTGTATCTTCTGTTGCATATATAAAGGATCTTACTGGTATCAAAAGATGGCAGTAATTTTCAATGAAAGCCATTGAGTCCAAGAGCAGGATTTTCAAAAGTACATCAATGACTTAGGAGCATAAATCCCACTGAAAGTCAAGAGGACTTCTGCTTCTAAATCACTGATGTGCTTTTGAAAATCCCATGCTGAGTCCTGAGCAGAGCATATTTCTAGGGTTAGTTTCAATTTTCAAATTATTTATTTTTAGATTCAAACAGAGATGGAAAAGAGAATAGAGAAGATATATGTATTAACAACAAGTATTTAAAATTACTGACACTCTAGGTTCTGCTTAGAAAAAGCCCAGGATGGACTCTTTCAGATATATCTGGAAGGCAATATGATGTACTGCAGCTTTTAGCCTCTTAAAACCATTTGGAACAATCTCTACATGCTATACAAGAAAGCAGAGCACAGCACAACATATAAATATGAAATATAATGGTGACCTTAAATATAAACATTAAAATTAGTGCTCCCACCCACGTAGATTTAGTTACTAGGGCTTTTTATGGAAAGCATACACAAAAAGCCACTGTATTGGGCACAGACAGCATTACTCTTGTTATCATACTCGTTATCATAAAACTCAATAACAGCTACTCGTTATCATCAAAATATATTGCTGATAATATGCTGCATGGCTGTAGTATGATACAGCAGATAAACACAATGCTACATGTTAGTTAAGAGACAATAGATAAAATCCCAGCCTTATTAAAGTCAATGGCATAACTTCTATTTACTTCAGTGTGGTCAGGACTTCAGCAAGGTGTTCGAGTACTGGGGAGTCTGAAGGATCAGTGCTTTGCCCAGAAGGGCTAGGCAGCTGGACTGCAGGTTCCAACTGCTGGTTCTGATAGGGACGCCCCGAGTGTGTGCCTACAGACCCTGAGACTGGGAGAATGGCAGGACTCAGCTCAGGTTTCACGAGCTTAAAACAACTCTGGGAATCCAGAAAACAGAGGCTTAGATTATCTTCAAAGCCATCCTAATGGGTAGCCAGAAAGGGGCACTTACTTGGATCTGTGACACCTCTGTCCTTTGGTGTTTGTGGTCTAGAGGCCTGCACACGGAAGGTGCAGATCTCCTACTGAAAGCATAGTAGGATGTTGCCATGTTACACCAAAACAACAACAGACTATGGTGGCAGGTCTAGAGAAGGATAGGCTGAATGATATCCACAAGGGACCTGATTTTGCTGCCATATGATACAGATAGTTCCTATTGACTGCTAGAAGGCCCCTAGGCTGAATGGTGATTTTCATTCCATAACCACTACAAGAATATATAATGGTCTCATGCCTTTAACATTATCAACCAAAAAGGTAATTTTAGGAACTTCATACTGTGACGGGTTGGATCACAGAAACCCCCCTGGGAGCTGCCAACTGGTGTGCCAAGACTACCTCTGCTCCTGTTTTCCCTGCCAGGACTGTTCCCTCAGGACTCCAGCACCCTGTCTTGCTGAGCCAGACACTCCCGTCTGCTCCAGACAAAGACCCAGGATCTGAATTACTTGCCCCAAAGCTGCAGGTTTACCTGAAAACAGCTCACAGAAGTGTGCTTGTCTTTAGCACTCAGGTGCCCAACTCCCAATGGGGTTTAAACCCAAATAAATCCATTTTACCCTGTATAAAGCTTGTACAGGGTAAACTCATAAATTGTTCGCCCTCTATAACACTGATAGAGAGATATGCACAGTTGTTTGCTCCCCCAGGTATTAATGCATACTCTGAGTTAATTAATGAGTAAAAAGTGATTTTGTTAAATACAGAAAGTAGGATTTAAGTGGTTCCAAGTAGTAACAGACAGAACAAAGTAAGTCACAAGCAAAATAAAATAAAATGCGCAAATCTATGTCTAATCAAACTGAATACAGATAATCTCACCCTCAGAGATGCTTCAGTAAGTTTTTTTCTCAGACTGGACACCTTCCAGGCCTGGGCACAATTCTTTCCCCTGGTACAGCTCTTGTTCCAGCTCAGGTGGTAGCTAGGGGATTCTTCATGATGGCTCCTCTCTCTCCTTTGTTCTGTTCCACCCCTTTATATATCTTTTGCATAAGGCAGGAACCCTTTCTCTCTCTGGGTTTCCACACCCCCCCTCACTGGAAAAGCACCAGGTTAAAGATGTATTCCAGGTCAGGTGACATGATCACATGTCACTGCAAGACTTTATTACCCACTTGCCAGCACACAGGTATACAGGAAGACTCACAGGTAAAACACAGCCATCTGCAGACAGTGGTCCTGGTTAATGGGAGTCATCAAGATTCCAAACCACCATTAATGGCCCACACTTTGCATAATTACAATAGGCCCTCAGAGTTATATTTCATATTCCTAGTTTCAGATATAAGAGTGGTACATTTATACAAATAGGATGATCACACTCAGTAGATTATAAGCTTTGTAATGATACCTTACAAGAGACCTTTTGCATGAAGCATATCCCAGTTACATTATATTCACTAATTATCATATTTTTATAAAACCATATAGACTGCACAACGTCACACATTCATACAAACCAAAAGTCATATGCACGTACATGTGCCTGGCTTGTTTTAAAACTATACAAAGTGAAAAATCACTAATATCCCATTAGCTACTCTCTAGAATTCAATTGTATGAAAAATACACATTAATCATGTGTCATTTAAGGTCTACCATCAATCAAATTTTGTCCCTACCCCCAATCCCATAAGGCCCTGCCCCAAAAACCCCTCCACCCTGGGGTATTGCATCCTGGCCAAAGGTTGGCATTTGTTGGAAGCAAGGGGTAACATGTGTCCTAAGAACTCTCCCCGCCACCTTCTACCAATTGGAGAGGATTTCAGCCCTATAGGACCTTCCCAAGAGTAAGGATAACTAATCAGGGCAAGTTCTGGGGTGGCCCCTCTGGAAGATTGTTCAAGGAGGACACCAAGTGTGAAGAGGATGGCGGCTATATGGATTTAAGAAAGGCACTTGGCAAAGAGTTAACTTGGCATAATGCTTTTACACTCTTTACATGGCACAGGCTATCTCTTGCACCCCTTTCTGTTTATGCTGTCCCTAATCTTTGTTTTAGGGAGAAGCTTTCTGAAGATTGTGAGGGCTGAGTGAATTGAACTTCAGAGGGTATAAACTGCAAGTTCCCGGCCCTGGGTGCTGACATGCGTCTTGAAAACTAATTAAACACAGGTGGTGTTGTAGGTTATGCAATGCAATGTCTGTTCTTAACCCAAGAAAATTTAGCATAAGGAGTAGCTTTGGTAAATGCTGTGCAAAGCACTTGAGACCCTAACAGTGCTTTAAACAAAATTACTAAACCAAAGGATCCCCATGTTAATGTATTATCGACCACCTAATCCACACGAAAAGCTACAGAACCCCACTTAGGAAAAAAACTATTTGTAAAAAAAATCTAAAAGGATTAAGTTAGAGAATGGTGAGGAGACCAACATGTGGTATTAAAACTTGGTATCTGAAGATAGAAATACCTGTTGAAAAGAACTTTGTGACTCTCTCAGTTTCTGTTACAAGGTCGGTGTGGTCCTTAAATAAAATGAAGGGTTTGATTGAATCTGGTGGTTTATTTTCAAGTGCTGTATGTCTTTTAAATTAAACAGTTTGTGAGACACCTCCCATCCCCTAATATGGGGGGGTAGGGAGACGACTAAAGACCTATTCACAGAAAAAAACAAAACAAAACAAAAACAAAAACAAAAAAACTTTCAGTAGTAGACTCCGGGGGAAATAAAAATACCATATATTTAAAATAATGTAAAAAGCTCCTACACTGTGTATCTTTATGAAACATGGAGGTTTGAGACAAGTGCTTGAATACAACAGATCTATCTCATCGCTCTTGAACTGATTGGTTTAACAACCACCTATTGAAAAAAATCGAGTTGTATGGAACTATTGCATTCAGATGTAATTACTCACCTGGGCCCCCTAACCTCCCATCAGTGACAAAGATATTATGCCTCATAGAAGCTACAGCGTTATCAGTAAACAAGTTTGGTGAATGTTCAGACTAAGCAATTTAGGTAATGCCCACAGAAAGGGGGTGGTATGCACTGATTAATAGTACAAAACATAGTATTTTGTAAAATGCTATGGGTCAGTTTTCTAGGAACTCAGGAAGTCATTAAAAGTTTAAAAACAATATATTTTCAAAAGTAAACTCTGGTCTAATGCATAACACACAAACAGTGCTCATCCTTAAAAGGAGCAGAATTCCACACATTGTGTAGAGCAAATGGGGTACAGTCATCAAACACTAAAAGGGTATAAAGTCAATAGACGGAAATAAAAAGACACGTAGGGTGATTGCAAGATATTTAAGGAGTCAGGACCAAGGGGGGAAAACAGATAACTTAGGAAAAAGTTGTAACTATGAATCAGTAACAAGTCTAAGTCTCTATCTATATTTCTGTTACAAGGCCTGTGGGGTGTTTGAATTAAAACAAGATTTAAAGGGCTTTCAAGGATTGTATGTTTTAAAAGGAAAATAGTTCGTGAGAACCCTGCTATTGGTATTTAAGAAAAGAGACCTATTTACAATGCAAAGCTGAAAAGTTTATAGCTGAAACTGTGGGAAATAAAATTCTGGTGTTTAAGATAAAGCAAAAAAACGATTAAGAACATAAGAATGGTCCATCTAATCCAGTGGTGGGCAACCTGCGGCCCATCAGGATAATCTGATTGCAGGCCATGAGACATTTTGCTGACGTTGACCGTCCGCAGGCACTGCCCCCCGCAGATCCCAGTGGCCGCGGTTCTCTGTTTCTGGCCAATGGGAGCTGTGGGAAATGGCAGGCCGCAGGGACATGCTGGCTGCCGCTTCCTGCAGCTCCCATTGGCCGGGAACAGCGAACTGCGGCCACTGGGAACTGCGGGGGGTTGTGCCTGTGGATGGTCAACATCAGCAAAATGTCTCGTGGCCTGCAATCTGATTACCCTGATGGGCCGCATGCGACCTGCAGGTCACAGGTTGCCCACCACTGATCTAGTCCAATATCCTGTCTTCCGACAGTGGCCAATGCCAGGTAATTAACAGAACAGCTAATCATCAAGTGATCCATCGCCTGTCGCCCATTCCCAGCTTCTGGCAAACAGAGGCTAGGGACACAATTTGATAACTTTATAAAACATGGAGGTTTGAGATTTGTGGTTCAGAACAATAGCACTGAATCAAACACATTGAAATGAATTAGGGCAACTCGATTTAACCATCCTCTACTGAAATGGCAAGGGTGACTCTATTGCCTTCAGTTATCTGTTGGCCTAGATGTGATTATCCACCCACACTTCCTTAACACTCCATCAGTATTAAAAATATGCCTTATTGGGGACCAGGGTGAGTAAATAGGTTTGATGTGTGTTAACCCACAGAAAAGGGGGTGGTGAGCTCTGATTAACAGTACATTAAATAAAGCCTCAGGTGTTTGTAGAATGCTATTGGTCAATTTTTCTAGCAACTGAAAAAATCATGAGACGTTTAAAAATAATTAATTTTCAAAAGTAACACCTGGTCTATCCCAAAATGTAAATGTTGCAGGGAGCCACAAACCTCCACTGTATTTATAAAAAATAAGCATATGCTTTAACAAAATCCTCACTATCAAATATTTAAAAGCTAAGGATATTTGAGGGCTGTTGACTATAATGCAGTGGTGGGCAACCTGCGGCCCATCAGGGTAATCCGCAGGCAGGCTGCCAGTTTGTTTACATTTGCATGGCTGCCCACAGCTCCCAGTGGCCGCGGTTCGCCGTTCCCAGCCAATGGGAGCTGTGGGAAGTGGCAGCCAGCACGTCCCTGCAGCCTGCGCCACTTCCTGCAGCTCTCATTGACTGAGAACGGCGAACTACTGCCACTGGGAACTGCGGGCAGCCGTGTAAATGTAAACAAACTGTCTGGCAGCCCACCAGCGGATTACGCTGATGGGCCGCAGGTTGCTCACCAATGCTACAGTGGTACTACATCCACTTTTATTTAAAAACAAACCAACATTTCAAGCATAAAGAACATGTTGAAAAAAAAACAAAACAAAATACCTAAGTGATTCATTGTCAGCTGAAAAGTCTTGAACCAGGACAGTACAATACCATTCAGGATTGTTGTGTATGGGGGTTTAATACTGTAAGAAGACTTTGTAGTGTTTTAGTTTTGATTGAAACAGAAAAAATATATTTTAACTAAAAATTAACCAAAGGTAACCAAAAGCAGCTCACCTGTGTAGACAATTTAATTTTCCCCATAGATCACAAAAGAGAATGTCTGAGCAGCAGTGCATCCTTTCCTTATGTAGCTATTAATTAAGAGCTGTAGTGATCAAATCAACTACAGACACTGAAGTTTGATTGAAACAAAGAGGTAAGCTGGTATAATAATGTGAGCATTTTTGTCTTTTTACAATAGAAACCATCTTGAATGGAATGGCTGCTTCTGGACTGCAAGACGGGGTACGTTGCTTGTTTTATAACTCTGAACATTTATATTATACATTCTTACTCTTTGTGCATGCTGTCCTTACTAATAATGATACATCTTTATTGCAGTGTGATGTGTTTAGTATGGAAGCAGCAACTTCAAACTGTAATTCACCAGAGCAAGGTAAAACATTGACTATGTTTGTGTTTAATATTGTTTTTTGAAAAATGGGTTTAAACAGGTTGTATAGGTTTTTGCATTGGGGGGATAATACTAACTAAAATACTGTGTGTTCTTTAACCAAAAGGCATATATATATATATATGGGGGGGAGGGGAAGACAAAATAGCTACATGCCAGCACATATGTGTGGTGGAAGATAAATTTCTGAAACCTTGCTTTTAAATGTGTTATTTTATTTTATTTTATTTTTTAAAAAGCTAGTTTTAATGATTAAATTGTTATTTGTGATTTAGAGGCATTTTTTAAAGTTAGTTTTATTGCATAAATTTGTGGTTTAGGAGCATGTAGAATATGTCTTTTTCCTGTGGGAAAATGTATATGTCCCCTCAGGAAAAGAGGAGGTGTGGGTTGCTGTTTTTTTAAAGCATTTTGTTGCAAACACTTTTTGGTTTTGGGTGCTTAAAATAATGGGGTGTTTGTTTTTGTTTGTTTCAGATACATCAAGCCAAAGAACAAAACAAAATACTCTGGTAAAAAGCAACAATGCAAACACACCTCCAATTTTTCAGTGGTCGACCCCACACAAAGCCCTAAGAAAGCTGTGAGTGAAAACACAAAGATTCACAAACCTGAAGCGTGTGCTTTAGTGGTTATGAATAAAAACAACAAGGACTGAAAGCTCATGCAATGCAGGGGTATCTCTTTATGAAGTATCTGTAAATTGTTATGAACTAGTCTCTTACCGCAATAAGCAAAGCACAGCTCTTCAGTATTCTAAAAGGATTTGGGAAAACCTCTCTTCAGACAACTGATGGATATAGTATCCTAAGGGATTCTAACAGAAAAGATAACTGGAGACTACATCAAAAATGCAAAAGCTCTTGTGGCTGACTGAAAAATTCTGCAGTCTTCCAGAGGGTGGTTCTGGTTCCGAGCAGGCATGACTTGGCATGGAAAAGGTAAAAAGGGTATCCCCAAGGGTACACATCAGCAGTGGGGAAAACAAGCTGGGGGTTGTTAGGAGTGTTAGTGATGACAATGTAGGATTCCGGCCTGTATATTTGCCTGATCTAGAATTTTGGGTCTTGTTTGCCCATTTGATTTTTGATACATTTATATCCTTACTAATGTGTGTGAACAAAGAAACTGTGTGTTGCTTCTGCCTAGCCAAATGGGTTTGGTATATAATGGGAACAGATAAGAACAGCTAAAGTGCCACTGGGTATGGTGGAAGAATAATATACGAGCGTATACTTGAAGACTGCCTCGACTCCTATTTAAGGCAAGGTCAAGCAACCAATTGGGAGGGGTAAACGGGGGGCTGAGGGGGAAGGTATAAGAAACACTAAGGCCAAAGAAATACCTGTCCCTGACTGAAAACCAACCTCACTCCTTACCCCTCCCATAGGATACAAAAGAGGTGGGATGAAGCCCCCAGACTCACAATCCCCCAAAACAGAACATGACCATTAATTGTAAGAGGTGGGACCAAGGGCATACTACAGGTATATTTATGTCAGATAAGGAGGGGGGCAAATGAGACACTGGGAAAAGGCTCTGAGGTGTCAGAGTTATGGATATGGTTGGTTGAAACTAACTCCAATAAACACTTCATTGCCTGCAGTTAGTAATTCTGGTCTTCTGCTTTCTGTCTGCATCACAAGAAACAGGGGAGGGGTGAAGGGAAAACCCCTAACAGGGGTCAGTGTTTGTATTTGCAGGGTTTGGGGGGATAAAGAGACTGCTGCCAAAAAAGTTATGGGGAAGGGTCGTAATAAAAATTTTTAAAGAAGCTAAAGAGATAAGGAGAAGGAAAAAAAAAAAAAAGAGGGACCTTAGTGGCGGGTCTCAAACTCACATGCCAGAGAATGTGCAATCTGGCTCTGGGAGCCTATTGGGCAGTGGTAACTCTCACACTGTCTGATTACAAAATCCCCAGGTAATTCTGTAGAACAGTTCACAGTCACTCCTGATGAGCAATGCAATAGTGATGGCCCCTTGGAGGATGACCCTCAAATAATGTCTGATGTATAAGACACACGTGATGGTTCTGTAGAGGAACCCCCAAACAACCATTAAACTGCAGAGGCAAGCCCCAAACAGATGTGTATATGGAGCAAGTGAGAAGCTGGCATTGGGAATTACCTATATGTAGGGGCTTGAATTGTGAGGAATTTCATTAAAAAAAAAAAAAAGTAGGTCTATATGATATCCCATCACGGTTTGTTGATGAAGAAATGGAAAAGTGGTTAAATTCTTCTCTCAATTACACAGGTGTAGATCTAGTGCTATTTGGATGAATTTCATCAGTTGAAGTGAATCCAATATTTGTTCTGCTAGCTCAAAACAAGAAAACAAATGTCTGCAGTGGAGCAACAATGGCTGGAGATGCTGAGCTATAACTGGTAAAGGCACACACATAAAGTAAACAGAATAAAGCCTTTTCTACACCACTGTTACTAGTACTAGTCCAAGCTGCATTGGTTTTAGTGAAGTCAAGACCCCTTATATAGACATCTCCCATCTCTGGCAGCCATTTTCAGCACCATGATGATTAGACCAAGTCCAACTCATGCCGGGCTAAAGCCAAAGAGCTGTCTGTATTGGAATTCCCAATATTGCTGACCCTAGTGCAGCAGAAATGGTGTCAGGGATTCCCACCTGCCCCCAAATTTCCCTCATGTAGACAAAGTTTAAGAGTGAAAAAGGGGGAAGCAACAAAAGAGCTCCAGTTGTCACTGAATATCTATTAAAAGAGCTACAGTTGCACCAACAACATCATCCTTAGTGTCTTATTTTGTATTACAATAGCGCCTGGAAGGCCCAAAAGAAATCAGGCCCCATTGTCTTAGGCACTGTACAAACACAGAATAAGGCCTTGTCCACACCACACAGCTTTATCGATAAAAGGCAGCTTTCGTCGACAAAACAGTGGAGATGTGCGTGCTGCAATGTTCCTTCTGCCAATTTAACTCTCCTGCTACGTCGACATAATAAAACCACCTCAACAAGAGGCACAGAGCTTTTTGTGACAAAGTTAGAGCAATGCAGTGTCAGTGTAGACACTATGCTTGTTTATGTCACACTATGCCTCCAAGAGGTGTCCGATAACGCCCATCATGACCACTCTGATCAGCAATTTGAACTCCCCTGCCCTGCAGCCAGGTACATAGATGACCCTTCACCTTTAAAGGCACAGGAATTCTTGATATTCCACTTCCTGTTTGCTTGGTGTGGAGAGTTCACATAGCATCTGCCCAGCTGACCATGCTGGCTTTCCACAGCAAACGCACTCCCGCCTGGAGTACACTGCAGTTGTTGGATCTGTTGAGTCTGTGGGAAGAGGAGGCTGTGCAGTCGCAGCTCTCCTCCCCCATCAGATTGCTTGTGGCATGGAGGAGAAGGGGCACAAAAGGGACATGCAGCAATGTGTGCTAAGATCAAGGAGTTGAGGGAAGCCAACCATCGCTCTGGTGCAGCGCTGAAGACATGCTGCTTCTACAAGAAGCTGCATGCCCTCCTCAGCACTGACCCCACCTCAAACACAAAGAGCCCCAGAGATACTTTAGGGGGACTGGAGGCAGCGGCCAATGGAGTTGACCCTGAGGATGAAGTGGTGGACAAGGAAGTCGAGTTGTAGGAGAATGTGGGACAGGCAACAGGGTGGTCCGGTGGCACGGCAAGCCAAGAGCTCTTTTTGACACTGGAGGGGTCTAGCCAGTCCCAACACTCCAGCTCCATTGTGTCTGAAGCAGGAGAGGGGAGGTCCAGTAAGTACTCAGTTTGCTTTGATGCTACACGGTTACATGAGGTAGAGCTCTCCTTTATTTTGTTACAGGATAGAAGTGGGATAAGGGATAGAAATTAACAACACTAGGACTGTTTGCATCTGCTTCTCATTCCCTTGTGCAGCTACACAGTGTGGGCCCTGCAGAAAAGTTTGTTAAATGCACACAGAGATCTCCTGGAAATCCTACATAGAGATCTCTAGGAAACTTTTCTGGAGATACTCTGTAATCCTCTTGTAATGGGGTTGGCACCCACCTCTCGCTAGTGCCCCTCTCTGGTTGCACATGTCCACGTTCTTTAGTCCTGGTGACCCCCTTTGGTGTTTCTCAGGTGGGTTTGTCAGTGACACAGCACTCTGGCCGAGTCACACTGTCTGCATGTTAACCAGCACAAAACCCTCCGAGGTATACGTCCACCGGGGCCTCTCTCAGTACCCCTCTGGTGGTGTCTCTCTCTAGCCCTCCCTGGGCTTTGGTCTTTAAGTAGCTCTTTCTGAATTATAAGCTGAAATAAAAGTTGGCAATTATTATTTATAATCATGAAAGCAGCTATACTAAATAATGATGATTGATGGCACATACGTGTGTAATACTGTATCTTGTTTATTGGTCTGGAAAGTATTAATATCCCATTCACTTCTCATTTGGAAAGTAAAAAAAAATCAGTGAATTACAAAATAAGATATAAACAGTATGTTTATTTGTCAGTGGGGGGAGAAGTAGGGGAGGATTTAGTTGAAAGAGTTTAAATGATGGATTCTCAACCTGGGAGTCCAACAGTTCCTAGATATGTCATGATCACCCATTATTTTTTAAGGCTAGATACGAGGATCCTGAGTTTTTTTCACTCCGGCTGTAACATGGGATTATAGTATGGACAATGTTGAAAACCACTGGTTTAAGATTTTTCTAGCGACTGTGGGCCTGAATTGAAAGTCAAAGCAAATCCAAAGATTTACCGGGTCACAAACTATTAAAGAAAACAAGAGGGGTGTGGGAACATCTGGAAAGCTAGTTGTTATCACAGCTAGATTCTTTGAGAACGCAGCATAAAACTATTGCCTAGTCTATTTTTTTAAATAGAGGATTTATGTGGATTTGTGGTGGCATAATTTTAGTAAGAATGGGTAATTTTCATTATTTTCTTTATAGAGCTCAGTCATTGTATTATAACCATATATTGAAGTTATTTCTGTGCAAGAGAATTTCAATCAGTTTTATTCCTAAAAGATTGTATGTGATTTTGTGTTGTCAGGAGAATTAGAATATTATTTTTCTGCTCAGTTTCTTCTATGTTTTTTAATGTAAATATACTTCCATTTAAAGCCAGGTCTACACTGCCACTTGCTTCAGTATAATTTACATTGCTCAGGGGTGTGAATAAGCCACCCCGAGCGACATAAGTTACACTGATCCTAAACACTGGTGCTATGTTGGTGGGAGAAATAGCTATCGCTTCTCACAGAGACAAATTTATTATGCTGATAGGAGAGCTCTCTCCCAGAGGCTCTGACTTTCTGATTTCTCAGGGGTTGCTTAACCCCCCACTCCACCCCTTCCCCCAAGGCCCCATCCCTTCCCCACCTCTTCCTGCCCCCACTCCGCCACCTCCCCTGAGCTCACCCGCCCTCCCTCTGCCTCTTCCTCTCCCTGCTCCTCCCCCCCGCCCTGCCAGTGCCTCCTGCATGCCACTGAACAGCTGATCACTGGCCGGTAGAAGGTGCTGGGGAAGGGGGGGAGCAGGCCACACTGGGTCAGACCAAAGGTCCATAAAGCCCAGTATCCTGTCCTCTGACAGTGGCCAATGGCAAGTGCCCCAAAGGGAATGAACAGACAGGTTATCATCAAGTGATCTATGCCCTGTCACCCAAACCCAGCTTCCGACAAACAGAGGCTAGGGACATCATTCCTGCCCATCCTGACTAATAGATTCATGGAAGATAGTCATTGATGGACCTATCTAGCTCCCTTTTGAACTCCATTATAGTATTGGCCTTCACAACACCCTCTGGCAAGGAGTTCCAGAGGTTGACAGTGCGTTGCATGAAAAAATACTTTCTTGTGTTTGTTTTAAACCTGCTACCTATTAATTTAATTTGGTGGTCCCTTATGAGAAGGAGTAAATAACACTTCTTTATGTACTTTCTCTATACCACTCATGATTTTATAGACCTCTATAATATTCCCCCCCTTAGTCACCTCTTTTCCAAGCTGAAAAGTCAGTTTTATTAATCTCTCCTCATATGGAAGCCATTCTATACCCCTAATAATTTTTGTTGCCCTTTTATGAACCTTTTCCAATTCCAATATATCTTTTTTGAGATGGGGCAACCATATCTGCATGCAGTATTCAAGGTGTGAGCGTACCATGGATTTATATAGAGGCAATATGATATTTTCTGTCTTATTATCATCCCTTTCTTGATGATTCCCAACATTCTGTTCATTTTTTTGACTGCCGCTGCACATTGAGTGGATGATTTCAGAGAACTATCCACAATGACTCCAAGATCTCTTCCTTGAGTGGTAACAGCTAATTTAGACCCCATCATTGTATATGTATAGTTAGGATTATGTTTTCCAATTTGCATTTATCAACATTAAATTTCATCTGCCATTTTGCTACCCAGTCACCCAGTTTTGAGAGATCCTTTTGTAGCTCTTCATAGTCTGCCTGGGACTTAACTATCTTGAGTAGATTTGTATCATCTGCAAATTTTGCCACCTCACTATTTACCCCTTTTTCCAGATAATTTATGAATCTGTTAAATAGGACTCAGCCCAGTACAAATCCCTGGGGGACACCACTATTTACCTCTCTCCATTCTGAAAACTGACCATTTATTCCTACCCTTTGTTTCCTATCTTTTAACCAGTTAGCAGTCCATGAGAAGACCTTCCCTCTTATCCCATGACTGTTTATTTTGCTTAAGAGCCTTTGGTGAGGGACCTTGTCAAAGGCTTTCTGAAAATCTAAATACACTATATCCTCTGGATCTCCTTTGTCCGCATGCTTGTTGACCCCCTCAGAGAATTCTAGTAGATTGGTGAGGCATGATTTCCCTTTAGAAAAAAAACGTGTTGACTATTTCCCAACAAATTATGTTCATCTATGTGTCTGACAATTTTGTTCTTTATGAAAGTGTCAACCAATTTTCCCGGTACCGAAGTGAGGATTACTGGCCTGTAGTTGCCAGGGTCACCTCTAGAGCCCTTTTTAAAAATTGGCGTCACATAAGCTATCCTTCAGTCAGAAGCTGATTTAAATGATAGGTTTCAGATGACAGTTAGTAGTCCTGCAATTTTACATTTGCGTTCTTTCAGAACTCTTGGGTGAATACCCAAAAAGAATGGCTCAGGTTTGGGAATCCCCCTCACATCCTCAACGGTGAAGACCGATGCAAAGAATTCATTTAGTTTCTCTGCAATTACTTTATCATCTTTGAGTGCTCCTTTAGCATCTCGATCGTCCAGTGGCCCCACTGATTGTTTAGCAGGCTTTCTGCTTCTGATGTATTTTTTAAAAAAAATTGCTATTACTTTTGGAGTCTTTGGCTAGCTGTTCTTCAAATTCTTTTTTGGTCTTTCTAATTATATTTTTACACTTAATTTGCCAGAGTTTATGCTCTTTTCTATTTCCCTCATTAGGATTTATCTTCCACTTTTTAAAGGATGCTTTTTTGCCTCTCACTGCTTCTTTTACTTTGTTGTTTAACCATGGTGGCTCTTTTTTGGTTCTCTATGTTTTTTAAATTGGTGAATACATTTAAGTTGAGCCTCTATTATAGTGTCTTTAAAAAGTTTCCATGCAGCTTGCAGGGATTTTACTTTTGGTACTGTACCTTTTAATGTCTGTTTCACGAACCTCCTCATTTTTGTGTAGTTCCCCTTTTTGAAATTAAATGCTACAGTGTTGGGCCGCTGTGGAGTTTTCCCCACCACAGGGATGTTAAATTTAATTATATTATGGTCACTATTACCAAGCGGTCCAGCTATATTCACCTCTTGGACCTGATCCTGTGCTCCACTTAGGACTAAATCAAGAATTGCCTCTTCTCTTGTGGGTTCCCAGGACCAGCTTCTCCAAGAAGCAGTCATTTAAGGTGTCAAGAAACTTTATCTCAGCATCCCTTCCTGAGATGATATGTACCCAGTCAATATGGGGATAGTTGAAATCCCCCATTATTAATTATTATTATTATTAGAGTTTTTTTTAATTTTAATAGCCTCTGTAATCTCCCTGAGCATTTCAGAGTCACTAACACCATCCTGGTCAGGTGGTCTGTAATTAGCCCTACTACTATATTCTTATTTTTCAAGCATGGAATTACTATCCATAGAGATTCTATAGTACAATTTAGTTAATTTAAGATTTTTACTTCATTTGAGAGAGGAGGAGCTGATCGGTTGGTTGGAGGCGCTGGGGTGGGGGAGGGCGGGACTGATTGGCAAGGTCTGTCAGCAGGTGGGAAGCTCGGTGGCGGGGGGGGGGGCTGATCAGTGCGGCCACCAGTGGGTGCTGAGCACTCACTATTTTTTTCTTCAGCCCCAGAGCATCAATGGAGTTGGCACCTATGGGTGCAGCTGTGCCAACTAGCACTTCTAGTGTCAACTAGCCCTTAGAAGCAGTGCTGTCAAGTAATCAGAGAAAGTGATGGATTTGGGGGGCCATGGGATGAGATTCTGAACTGCAGTTTGTAAGAGGCACAGCACAGAACCTGCAGCCCCAGGTAGGGGGAGGGAAGACAGAGCTAAATTTGGGTTTAAGCCACCTTTGAGCTGACACAATCCTGGCTTGCTCTGGAGTTTGTCTATGGTACAGCTGGCTACTCAGGCTGCCCTATGGATTGCAGTGCTGCTTGGAACCTCTGCAGTGCTGCATGTTGCAGCTGTACCGCTAATGCTCCTCCCTTGCCCCTAGCCTCACACCCATATGCCAGGGCCTGCAGTGAGAGGTTCTTAGGAGGTAGTCTTTTGGCTGTCTTCCCCAGTGTGTGTGCCAGTGGATTCCTCCTGTAGCTGGATACAGGGATTTGAGGGCCCCTTTATGCTGCTCCGACCTTTTAACTTGGCATAAAGTGGCTGTAGTGAGGGTGAATATCACACCCCTAGATACCACTGATGTTTGGCATTGTCTTTGCAGTTTTAGCATCACAATATCTGAGCCTCATCTTCCCCATGTGTAAAAATGGGGTTAATAATGCATACACATCTTTGTAATGTATTTTGAGAACCCTATATGAAAGTGCAAATATTATCTGCTTATTTAATTAAACTTCAGTGTTTATTATGGGCCATATTCCAAGCAAATATATACACAACGGATTCATTGTCCTCCCCCTGAAGAAAAAATCATGGAGAAGTTGGTTTGCAATTTCATTTCTATTCTCTTTTCAAAATCTAATGTCAGGGAATTGAGTGGCATAACGAGTTAAGGAGCAATTGTTCAACCCCTATAAAAATCTGGGTTCAGTTTTGGATCAGCTGACAAATGAAATGTGTTTGGATGTCTCAGTCTAGTCGCTACAGAACTTTGCTCCTTTCACATAGAGCACCACATAATTTAGCACAATTCTGACTGATTAGTGACCTCTGCTCATTGGAAGCATAAAGCTGGATTCTAATGGCGGCTGTAAATCAGGATTGAGGGAAGCATGCATAGCGTGTGAGTGCGATTCATGGCTCTTGCCATTATTATTATTAGCCTCATGATCACTGTAATTTACTCCCAGTTTTAAGAAAATGAAATGAAAAGCAACACAAACTCAAAGCCACTGTGAACAAATCAACATTTGGGGATGGAGGTTTCAAAAAAGGTAGATAATAACTGCCACGAAGGCAAATATTCATTGTACTTTATATGAATATTTAAGAAAGTATTCACATAAAAAAAATCCATCAGAAGCATAAGTATCCCTTACAGCAAATCAGTAACCCCATCCACACAGTCAAGAATTACATGCATCAGCCAGAACTTCCCTCAGGTTTGAACATTCTCAAAACTACTGTCAAATAAACTGCCAGTCACTGCAGGCTAGTCAGTCTTTCACACTGAAAAACATTGTGAGGTTTGAATCAATCATTGCCCAATGGAAGGGCAATAACTCTGCAAAGCAAATGCAGCACTTATATTGGAAAAAATACATGAGATTCTCCAAATCAACCCTTTTGTTTTCTTTGCTTTTAATGTAAAAAACACAGATTATGATTTAAGCATTGGCAGCATTCACTGGCTTTTGCAGAAATAGTTTAGTTGCATTGCACTTGTTTATCCGAGCTTTTCTCTGGTTTACTCTTTTCAATATTCTTAGCTGTAGCAAAGTGACGACTCACTGGTGCGGCGCCTCCTGCTGGTCATCCTGGGAATTAGCTCTTTTCCAGCTCCAGAGTGCCCTCTGCCGGCTGATGTCTCACCTGCCTCAGGCTCAGTGTCCCTACCGGACCCCGGTGCCCTTTTCCTCAGGGTTCTGCCCCAGGAGTACCCCCACACTCTGGGTCTCCCCTCCCAGGGGAACCCCTAACCCTCTAACCCCACCTTGCCTCAGTGGCTACTGACAGTGGCAAACTGCAGCCTGTAAAAGGCCACTCATCATTGGCAAGGGGGTCAGACCAGCTGCCTCTGCCTAACCCCGGGCTGCAGCCTCTGCAACCCCAGTATCTGTTTTGGCCTTTAACCAGGCCCGCAGCCTGGGGAGTTGCCAGGCTGGAGCTCCCCAGCTCCTCTTGCCTTTTCCCCAGCCATGCTCCAATCCTGGCACCCTGAGCTCCCAGGCAGCCTGGTCCTTCTCCCTCCAAGGCTGGAGAGCAACTGACACAGCTCTTCCCTGAGCCCTTATAACAGGGCCAGGTGTGGTCTGATTGAGGCGTGGCCCCAGCTGTAGCTGCCTTCCCAATCAGCCTACCCTATTGGCTCCCTTGGGCAGCCCTTTCTCAGGGCTGTTTTAACCCCTTCAGGGCTGGAGCGGGGTGACCGCCCCACTACATTAGCCCTTGTTGGTTTTCAATAAAGTAATGCAGGATGCACTGTGCACCTCTTGTGTTTTTACTATCAATTTTGTTTGTTTTATTATTTTTTGTACTACAATAGTGCCGAGGAACCACCGTTAAGGATCTATCTTGCTAGCGTACTGACAAGTAAAGCAGACAGTCCCAGCTCCAGAGAGCTCACAAGGTAAATCTCAGACAGGATGAAACAGACAAGGGTGGGGAATGAGTTGGTAGCAATAAAACAAACATATTTGCAAAAGAGCAGAGGTCTCAGTTGGTTGCTTTCCCAATGCCAGATGCAAGTGATTTGTAGGTGTTGCAGCAGAGGAGGGATTTAAAAGAGGGTAAGGTGGTAGGTCCTATTAATTTTGACACGGCGGTTTATTTCATCCATATGGGCGGCACAGAAGGAAACATGGAGGTACTTGAGGAAGAGGGAGACAAATTTGTGGTCAAAGCTGGCATGATTGGCAGAACTAAGGTGGGGGTCAATACGTAGTCGATGAATAAGTTGTACTATGTTATAGCTCAGGGTTCTCAGTTCTAGGTCAAATGAAGAACAGTGAGAGGACTCAACATTAAAATACCAATCAAGAACAACACAAAACAAGAACAATACAGAGTTGTCTGTAATTAGATGTTAGTGGAAGTTTTGGGTTCTCAAAGAATACAGGATCGGGTTCTGAATTAAGCAGAGAAAATAAACAATCAATCTGGCCATAAAGAGCAATACATTGCTTGAGAATTGATGGTGAGTGAAGCCATGTGACACTTTAAAAAAAACTTACATTATTTAATGTCAGGCTGAAAAGAATCTCAAGTAATTTCAAAAGGATAGATCAGACTTCCTCCCCTGACACCTCATCTCCCAAATGTTGGGAATCAGATAACACGGAATCAAGAAATTTCCTCACTTCATAGTAATTTCAATTATTTGAGTCTCCAATAATTACCGCAGCAGGTAAACTCTCACCTGCAGCTTTTCCCTTATGAAGCACACAGCCCAGTTTTGATCTGTGTCTTGCTGGCAGATTCACTCAAAGAATGAAAAAGAGAAATGTGTGCTTAATTATTATTAGCCATTCATATTACTGTACCATTTAGTGGCCCCAATGTTCTAGGCACCATATAAATGCACATAGAAAGAGACAATGGTTCCCTTGAGTACAATGCAGTTGCATTCTTGTGTATCCTATGATTAACTTTCAGGGAAAATCAAAGCTACAACCAGCAAACTGAATCTATTGGATCCCAGTTACTGTGGGCCTAGACAAGGACATGGAAATGTTATAAATGTTGCCCCTGCCCTTGAGGTGCTACAGTTCTCTGTTCTTGAAAACGTTACCTCCTAACACAACGTTAGTGTCATCTGCCTTCATGAAACACGTGTTAATTCCCATAAGCTCTGGTTTTGACCTCAAAGTACAGTTTGCATGAACAATATGGCTGAGCCACTTACGTAAAGTCCAACTTAGTTGATGTAGATGGTAGACTTTCCACATCTAACTACTGTGACATCAGAAGCATCAGCCAATTTAAAGTGGCTAATGTCTACAAGCCCCCTAATCAATTGTTGACTCCTCCAGCTCTACCATCACGCAGGCATCTAGGGTGGAGACTTCAATAGCCAGCACACAACCTGGGAGTATAGAGAATCTGATCAAAGCAGAATAGACTTTGCACATTGGGCCTCTCTCAATAAACTACACTTTCTTCATGACCTTAAGTAACCAGCAACTTTTCATTCTACCTGCTGGAAACAAGGCTAATTCCTTGACTTCCGTTGGGTCATGTCTGCTGGAGACTGCCTTTTACAAACCACCTGTGGGCTAAGTTCCCTCTATGTTGCATGGCCGTATGGCCGCCCAGCAGTCTATCAAGTCCCGCACACGTCAGATGCCTCCCCACCCGCTGACATGCTGCTCCTGCCCTCTGCCTTGGGTTGGAGCCCCTGATCAGCTGCGCCTGGGAGCCTCCTGCTTGCTGCGCATTGCGGAGGGGGGTCGTTGATGTCAGGATGTCCCCCCCCCCCCATGTACCTCATCTCCGCAGATCGGGGGGAGGGATACGACAGGGCTCAGGAGTGGGATGGAGCTTGCTAGCGGCTGCTGCGTCTGAACAAGGAGCCTTCAGACTGGTGAGTGCTGATCTACTTAAAAGGGCAGCATACTTAAAGGGGCAACGTCTCTCTCTCTCTCTCACACACACACACACAGTGTGTGTCTCACACTCACCTTCCAACACATACTTGTGTTGTTGTTACTTCTTGATACTTTCTGCAATGCACATATATTCTCTGTAATTTTATTCTTTGAAAGTGCTGTTATTTTAGTTTCTGGACTGGAGTAATTCTCCCTATGGTAACTTTAAAAATATATATATATTATATCTAGGTTTTTTGTTTCTACTGGTGGTGCGCATCCGCACATGACCTTGATATTGGTGCACATAACAAAATTCATTCCGCACATGGATGGAAAAAAAATAAGTACGGAACATTGCCTGGGGGCCCTGGAAATTCCTGCCATGGCCAGCATAAGAACAGCCATGCTGAGTCAGATCCATGGTCCATTTACCCCAGTATCCTGTCTCTGACAGGGGCCAGTGCCAGATACTTCAGAGGGAATGAACAGAACAGGGCAATTTCAAGTGATCCATTCCCTGATGTCCAGTCCCACCTTCTGGCAGTTGGAGGTTTAGGGACTCCCAGAGCATGGGGTTACATCCCTGACCATCTTGCCTAATAGCCAGTGATGTAACTATCCTGCTTGAACTTATCTACTTCTTTTTTGAACCAAGTTATACTTTTCGCCTTCACAACATCCCCTGGCAACAAGTTCCACAGGTTCACTGTGCATTGTGTGAAGTCCTTCATTTTATTTCTTCAAAACTTGCTGCCTATTTAATTTAATTGTTCTTGTGTTTTGTGAAAGGATAAAAATCACTTCCCTATTCACTTTCTCCATACCATTCATGATTTTGTAGACCTTTACTATATCCCCTCTTATTTGTCTTTTTTCTAAGATGAACAATCCAAGTCTATTTAAGCTCTCTTCGTATAAAAGCTGTTCCATAACCTTAAATCATTTCAATGGCCTTCTCTGCACCTTTCCAATTCTAATACATCTTTTTTGAGATGAGGCAACTAGAACTTCTTGCAGTATTCAAGGTGTGGGTGTAACATGGATTTATATAGTGGCATTATTATATTTTCTATGTTATTATCTATCCCTTTCCTAATGGTTCCTAACATTCTGCTAGCTTTTTTTTTATTGCTGTTGCACATTGAGTGGATGTTTTCAGGTAACTATTCATAATGACTCTAAGATCTTTCTCTTGAGTGATAACAGCTAATTTAGATCCCATAATTATCAACATTGAGTTTCACCTGCCATTTTGTCGCCCTGTTTAGTGAGATCCTTTTGTAACTCTTCACCGTCAGCTTTGGACTTAACTATCTTGAATAATTGCGCATCATCTGCAAATTTTGCCACCTCACTGGTCACCCCTTTTTTCCAGATCATTTCTGAATATGTTGAACAGCACTCTCATCTGTCAGAATCCTTATCCAAATAGAGGTTATCATACCTATTTTGACCACTAGCCCAAGGCTTCATTTGAACTACAGAAAGGCAGACTGGGACAAAGCTCACTGACAGATATACAGTCTGGATCCAACATAACATCTCAAAAGACCAAAGCATATTCAGGGTTTACCAAGGGAAATTTTAAGGCTGTCTCCAAGTCCCTCCCATGTGGCTGCCCAAAAATCCTATGTACAATCTCTGGACAAAGAATGTGCAGAACTCTTTAAACAGCATAAAAAAATCCAGCAATCCAGAAATAGCCAACCATCTCCTAAACAGCCTGAATGTAGCCCAAAAAGCATTGTGGGAAAAGCAATCTCAGAAATAGACATGTCAAGATCATGGACACTTACTGAGAAGTAGGTGTAGTACAAAATTCACCAGATACATGAAAACAGAAGGTGTCTGCAAATAGTGTTGCCAGACACCTGACCAACATCGCTAAAGCAGGCAAAGATACAATTTTTGAGGCAAAGAAATGGCATCAATACAAGCCATCTCCACAGCTCAACCAAGATGAAAACTTTCAACTATCCTCTAGTTCTAGAAAGAAATAGAAAAGGCACTGAAATGAATGAAAACAGGGAAAGCCTGCAACTTTAACAATGTATTACCTGAACTCCTACAACATTTTTAGAAGAAAAACCACCACTGACTGTCTATCTTCATGTCCCGCATCATACAGTAGAATATGATACCAAAGATATGGCAGACAGCTAAGGTGATTGTTTTTCATTTGGCTTCGGTAAAACTAACAAATAAAACTCCCACTGTTTAGCAGCCAGCTATCACCCACTATCACTCCTGATATGTATCTACAAAATCCTGAAGTGGAAGATCCTACAAAGAATTATACCCATGACAGAACAACATTTGAGTGATAATCAGGCAGGTTTCTAAGCAAATCAAAACACCTGTGACCACTTACCATGTGCATTGAGAATTGCTTTCAAAGGGAGAAGAAAACTGGAACAGGTTTTTTTGACCTTAGAGCAGACAATGACACTATCTGGCATCTGATCTGCTGTGTAAGATGTCAGGAGTTATTCCTAGATGTGTTGTCATTGACAACTGAACTGATGGTCAAGTAGACCTTTTCAGATGCCTCTAGGCTACAACCAGCATTTGGAGATTTCAGAAGAATGGACTCTCTCAAGGCTTAGTGCTGGCACCAGCTTTATTTAATATATTCACTAATGACCTACCAGACACCATTTCCAGGTGATTCATTTATACCTACAATATCTGCTTGGTCTCAAGGGACCATGATTTCCAAAAGATTGACAAGAACCTGAACAGTGACATGGCTGTCTTTGATGACTTTTGCAATCAAGTAAATCAAAGACTATGTCAACATGCTTCTATTTACACCATGCTCAGAGCAAACTTGAACTAAATCTCTTTGAATGATCAGGAATGTTTGAATGGTTGACACATAATTCAAAGCCAGTGTATCTACGGGTCACCCTAAACTGCATACACATACAAATACCATCTAACTGAAGTAGCTCAAAAGACCAAGAGCAGAAACTGCTTCCTGAACAAACTGGTAGGGTCCACCTGGGGAGTCAATGCACAAACAGTTGGTGGTTACTGTGCCCAAGTTTGGTTAAACTTTGCCCCCTCTAGGCTAGTAGACACAGAGCTTAATCATACCATGAGAATTAACACAGGCACACTGAAGTCAATAAAACAAGTATTGTTATAAGTCCTAGCCAATATTCCTACACTAACATTTGGTATCAGAATGCAGCCAACAAACTGATCACCAAGAGAGGTTGAGGGAACTGGGATTGTTTAGTCTGCAGAAGAGAAGAATGAGGGGGGATTTGATAGCTGGTTTCAACTACCTGAAAGGGGGTTCCAAAGAGGATGGATATAGACTGTTCTCAGTGGTACCAGATGACAGAACAAGGAGTAATAGTCTCAAGTTGCAGGTGGGGAGGTTTAGGTTGGATATTAGGAAAAACCTTTTCACTAGGAGGGTGGTGAAGCACTGGAATGGGTTACCTAGAGAGGTGGTGGAATCTCCTTCCTTAGAGGTTTTTAAGGTCAGGCTTGACAAAGCCCTGGCTGGGATGATTTAGTTGGGGATTGGTCCTGCTTTGAGCAGGGGATTGGACTAGATGACCTCCTGAGGTCCCTTCCATCTCTGATAGTCTATGATTCTATGATACAGCAAATGCCACTCTTGCCACTGGCCAGGGATATAAGGGATGCACCACTGACTGCACAGCAGAAATCCTATCTCAACAGTACTGCATACTTTGCATTCAGCTGTTAATATCATCAGCTCACAGTGGTCGACAGAATGGGAGACTGCTTCAGCCTCTGACAGGAACTCCAACATCATAACCAGCCCAGATGAATGGCTACCTGGCTTTGGGCTCCCACACCAACTTTGGAGCCAGATTAATGGGTTCAGGTACTGCGTGGTTCACTGTGCCAAGACTGACCATACTTGGGGCATCCAGGGCAGTGCACTGTGCCTCTGTGGTGGATGTTGCACATGTTTGGATGGTTGTTCTGTTTGTGTTGGGCTCCCTGGAGGCCTTGACTGGCTCAAGACTAGGTCGCTGTTTGTTTACTTGCTTATTTATTTTAAAACCTTGCCTTGTCTCCCCCCAGTGTCTAGTTCCTGCTCTAACGAGCTGACATTCTAAATAGACAAGGCAGAGAAAAGCTGTGAGGGGAAGCAACGACAGAGAAGTCTAGTGACTCACCCTGCAGGTCAGTGACAGAACTGAGAATAGAAGCTAGATCTTCTGTCTTCCAGTCTAGTGCCTTATCCACGTCTAGACCACCCAGCTCCTAAGAATTAACTTTCTCAATCACACGTCTTTAGAATCTTTGAACACAGCAGCCCAAGTAGCTTGAACACCCAGGCTGTCTTGATACTGATAGAGCCTACTTCTTCCCACTGCTTGTATTTTTACTGCTTTCTTGATGGCTGAGAAGCAATTATTTACAGTTATGTTTTATGCATTTGTGTATAACGAGTACAGATGGGGCTGAGCATAAACACTGGATGCAAGCACCCCCAAACACTGATAAGGCAGAGATAGGAGTTTGAAATTTGCAGCTAGATCCTAGTTGCATAATTGAACAAACCAATACCCATAATTTAACTTCCCTTCCCTGAACTTTGGAGAAGTTTGGACCTGAACTTGCCTCTCAGGACCTTCTCTGCATATAAGCTACTTTATGATTGGTTACAGTAATTTGTACATTTCAAACTTTTATCGGGGAATAACGGTCAACCTGCTAGCATGCTGATTGGCCAGCTGATGTTTCTCATCTTGGCAGACCTTTGTGTGTTATCTTGGCTGACTGCTGATTGCCTGTTATCTTGCCTTCTAAATGCCTTGTTTTACTATATTTGATCTCGGAGGAATTAAGGATTGCTTTGTTTTAGACAGTGAATTCTGCAGGGATTTACTTTCAGAGTCTAATGAAAAGGGTGGTTCCCCATAGTAAATTAGTTAACTATGTTTTCTATGCATAGCATGTACCCCCCTTTTTTTTTTATTTCTAGCATCCCTTTACATGTTCAATTTACATAGTGAATATGAAGGGAGTTCATAAGCTTTTCTGCCTTGTGGAAATAAAGCTTTGCTCAGGGCCCCAAGAGTTCAAAAACTAGCTACAAATGATTGAACCAGATGTTTGAACAGTATGCCTGAATATTTCTGATATACAGCAGCTGATTTGAAACAGAAAAAGCCCTGTGTTCTGAAAATATTTACATTTCATTAAAATTAACCTCTGTTATATTTCTGAACGCCAGGCTGGCAAGTCAACTCTGGATAAAACAACTTTTGGCTGAGTTTTCTCTAATTAATACATACATAATGAGATGATCTCAGGGATCATGCACATTGCAGCTTTGCCATTTCCACAGTTTCAGGGCCTGATCCTGTAACTTCTTAACACTAGGACTAATCCATACTCGTGCAGAAAATGTCAATGAAGACAATGGGATTACACATAATATTACAAGTATGAGCTGATATCACCATATCAGAACTAAGCAATGTTACTATTATATTTATTATGAAACTGCAACAAATAGTAAAGAAAACTGAAAAACAAGACCCCCACAGGTGAGTGTTCTCAGAAGTTAGCAAAAGTGGTTAAAAATATGATCTATTCACTATCAGTAAATTGACTGAGACTCATAATGGATAAGAATAAGTTAATTTATGATGAAATTGGGGAAGTAGTCATAACATTCCTTGGATTAGATCAGCCCACTGACCGAGAACATTTTTTCATCCTCTGATACCAAAGCTTGCAACTTGGGGCTCTTGTAAGATTTTCAGCTGCTTTCAGGTGATCAAATAGCTATTGCTGCTCTTTTCCATCTGCATCTGGCTAGGAGGTTGCAACCTTTTCTCTTGTATTTGGATTTTGCTATAGTGACCCACACAATTGCCACTTTTAGATTAGTTCGTTACATGGTGTTACCTTTTTGATCTATTTGGAAGCTAAAGCTGGTGCAAAACATAGCAATTCTTGCATGTACACATGACACCAATACTCCAAGATCTACATTGGCTGCTTATACTCATCCAGGTAGATTTTAAGGTGTTGGATTTGACTTATAAAACCACCAAAGCCCTGGAGACTGCCTCTCTTCCTGCATCCTATGCTGCTGTGCAAGTTGATCAAGGATGCTCAAGCTGGAAACTTCTTGTTATATAAGGGAAGAAGCTACTGACTGAGCACTCTCCATGGTAGGCTCATAACTTGGTAATACACCGTCCCTTCCGTGACGTGAAGTAGCCCACATTTCTTGAATTTCCAGGCACTTTACCAAGTCCATCCTTTTGAGACAATTTGGCAAGGTGGCTTGTGATGAGGTTTATGTGGGATACTAGAAGGATGAGGCATTTTACATAAGGTTTGTAATATTTTCTTGCTGACCTTTTGAGTGCACATGAGGGGAAATGTGTACCTGTTTTGTTCTTTCATGGTTTTTGTATTGTATTTTGAACTCGACAGACAAGCATTCTGGTATGTTTGTTTACTTAAACAAGTAAACAAGATTGAGATCTCTTGATGAAAAGCTCCAAATGCTTTGCAAAGTAGGTCAGCATTGTTCTCCCCATTTTACAGATGAGGAAACTCAGGCACTGTGACTAAGGTGACTTGCCCATAATCACCAAGCAGGCCAGTGGCAGAGCAGGGAATAGAAGAGAGGTCTCCTGAGTTCCAGTCCAGGGCTTTATCATCTAGGCTAAACTGCTCCAATACCTAGTAAGACAGCTTGTGTTTTACTTTAGCAAACAACATTATAGTGGGGTTGTAGTACATGCTTACTCAGAGTGCCTTAAGAATTGCTGTGCCTCATGGGGCTTGGGGGCAGATTAGTGATCCGAATTTGAGATTATATCATACAATCATAGAAGATTACGGTTGGAAGAGACCTCAGGAAACCATCTAGTCCAACCCCCTGCTCAAAGCAGGACCAACACCAACTAAACCAGCCAGGGCTTTGTCAAGCCGGGCCTTAAAAACCTCTAAGAATGGAGATTCCACCACCTTCCTAGGTAACCCATTCCAGTGTTTCATCACCATCCTAGTGCAATAGTGTTTCCTAATATCCAAACTAGACCTCCCGCACTGCAACTTGAGACCATTGGTCCTTGTTCTGTCATCTGCCACGACTGAGAACAGCCTAGCTCCATCCTCTTTGGAACCCCTCTTCAGGTAGTTGAAGGCTGCTATCGAATCCCCCCGACTCCTCTCTTCTGCAGACTAAATAAGCCCAGTTTCCTCAGCCTCTCCTCATAAGTCATGTGCCCTAGCCCCCTAATCATTTTCGTTGCCCTCCGCTGGATTCTCTCCAATTTGTCCACATCCTTTCTATAGTGCGGGGCCCAAAACTGGATGCAATACTCCAGATGTGGCCTCACCAGTGCTGAATAGAAGGGAATAATCACTTCCCTTGATCTAATGTAGCCCAATATGCCATTAGTCTTCTTGGCAACAAGGGAACACTGTTGACTCAAATCGAGCTTCTCATCCACTGTAATCCCCAGGTCCTTTTCTGCAGAACTGCAGCTTAGCCAGTCGGTCCCCAGCCAGTACCAGGACGGAAGAATCCCATGCACTAAGTGCAGGACTCTGCACTTGTCCTTATTGAACCTCATAAGATTTCTTTTGATCCAAACCTCCGATTTGTCTAGGTCTCTCTGGACCCTATCCCTGTACCCTCCAGCATATCTACTGCTCCCCCCAGCTTAGTGTCATCCACGAACTTGCTGAGGGTGCAATACATCTCAACATCCAGATCATTAATGAAGATGATGAACACAACTGGCCCCAGAACTGACCCCTCCACTTGATACCGGCTTCCAACTAGACATTGAGCCATTGATTGCTACCCATTGAGCCCAACGGTCTAGCTAGCTTTCTATCCACCTTCTAGTCCGTTCATCCAATCCATACTTTTTTTAACTTGCTGGCAAGAATACTGTGAGAGACCGTATCAAAAGCTTTGCTAAAGTCAAGATATATCATGTCCACTGCTTTCCCCATATCCACAGAGCCAGTATCTCATCATAGAAGGCAATCAGGTTGATCAGGCATGACTTGTCCTTGGTGAATCCATGTTGACTGTTCCTGATCACCTTCCTCTCCTCCAAGTGCTTCAAACTGGATTCCTTTAGGACCTGCTCCATGATTTTTCCAGGGACTGCAGTCAGCCTCACCTGTCGGTAGTTCCTTAGATCTTCCTTCTTCCCTTTTTTAAAGATTGGCACTATATTTGCCTTTTTCCAATCATCCGGGACCTCCCCCAATTGCCATGAGTTTTCAAAGATAATGACCAATGGCTCTGCAATCACATCAGCCAACTCCCTCAGAACCCTTGGATGTATTAGAGCTAGTGTCATGGACTTATGCATGTCCAGCTTTTCTAAATAGTCCTTAACCTGTTCTTTCACCACTGAGGGCTGCTCACCTCCTCCCCATACTGTGCTGCCCAGTGCAGAAGTCTGGGAGCTGACCTTGTCTGTGAAGCCTGAGGCAAAAAAGGCATTGAGTACTTCAGCTTTTTCCACACCATCTGTCACTAGTTTGCCTCCCCCATTCAATAAAGGTCCCACACTTTCCCTGACCTTCTTCTTGTTGCTAACATATCTGTAGAAACCCTTCTTGTTACCCTTCACATCCCTTGCTAGCTGCAACTCCAATTGTGCTTTGGCCTTCCTGATTATACCCCTGCATGCTCGAGCAATATTTGTATACTCCTCCCTAGTCATCTGTCATATGAGCGAGCCATACCCAAGGCACAGACCCACTAAAAAAAATCATGCAATATTACACTTTTACGGTTCTTATAACTCTTATTGCACAAAATATGGCTCTGATTCCCTCTTCTTCCCCAAACTGATATCACCCTGTCAGACTGATCTCTGCTACTGTCCAGCACCCACTGGCCCTTTGGGAAAGCAATATTTTAAAAGATATTTGGGGTAGGAGGTGGACCTATAATGCATCTCAAGTCAAATTTATGAGCCAGAGAAAGTAATTTGTACATGTATAGCAGGGATGGTACTCTAAATTGCAGCCAGGTTGATGTCAGAATAACTGAGTGACTCACAGAACATTTTATCGCCACTGAACCTGAGAAGCACCAATGAACTGTAAGTCTGAGTCCTGCCCTTGCAGCATTCTGAGAATGGGTTTGTACACTTTTGTTGCATTCTACAGGGGCTGCCCTTAAGAGTTGGTATTTCAATGTACTCTAAAGCCATGCACATACTCAAATTTTACTTTGGAAGTATAGTGAAGGAAAATAGTATTAATTAAATAGAGGGAAAGACTCTATTAAGCAGAAGCATTAGGATAATGTAATCATGCCACATGCTTTCAAAGAGTTAAGGTACACACCAACCCCACCCTGCTACCTCAACTCTGCTCCATTTGTGTGATTTTCCAACCTATCCCTGGCAGATTTCATAGCTCTCTCTCTCCTTCCAGATGGTATGGGGTATTGCAGGGATGCAGCATAGGGGAACAATAGGAGAAACTACTAAACTGTGTCCTCACTAAGGCAAAAGTTGTGTTTAGGGCAGTATGATGAGGTAGTCAGTTCCCAAAGGGTAGTGGGTCCTAATGGTCAGCCCACCCCATCACCCATTAAGAGGCTGAAAGGCCTGATTATATACACACACAAGGACCTGGGAGTCATTGGGAGAGAGAAAGTGGTCCTGGGAGTAAGAAGTGTTTGGGATGAAATTCCATTATTGTTTCTTGAAGAGTTTGGGGCTAGGAGCCTGGTAGAGAGGGTAGGGCAAGACTTCCCTCTCAGCCAACCAACTGGGGACGAGCTGGGAGAAGACGACCAGCATAAAGGCTTCCTCTGTTCTCACAGCAGGAAATAACAGCAGGGAAAAGCTGCCCTGATAAGGAGCCTAATTAAGGAAAAGGGGCCAGCTGGGGGAGAAAGTGGTAAAGCCCCCACAGCTGGCTAATCCACAACTCAGCTCCATTGAGGAGAGCTGAGAGTTCCTGCTTAGAAAGGCCTGGAACATCTGACTACCAGAACCCCGCTCCAGAAAGGAGGGCTGGGAAGACTCCTGGGTAAGGAGGAAATGTGAAACTAATACCGCCCAGTTCCAAAGAGAAGAGCTGGGAATTCCTGCTTAAGGAAGGACTGAGAGGGGTGACCCAAGAAGGAACCTGGACCAAAAGACTGTTTTCAAGTGCAGGAAAGAAGAGTGTCTGGAAGTAAGGAGTCAGAGACAGCTTGTTGGACTAAGCCTGAGGTAAAGAAAGTCCCTGGGTGTGTCCTTGTGCTTATGGTTGCCATTAATAAATGAGACCCGTGGAAGGAAAGTGCTCTTTTGATTGAAAGAGGTCTGTCTGGACTTGTTTATAACCCAGAAAGGCAAGCGAGGCAGGCCTCACGTGTGGCTCCATGCCTGAAAGAAAGAGGGTGCAGAGAGGTGAGCTCCACGCCATCACAGGCAGGTCTTGGGAACACCACCTGACTGCTCCTGGCCTCTGCTCGACCACTTCACTGCTATACACAAGCCACAGCATTGCCAGATGTTACTATCCCTTAACCCTTGCCCTAAGGATTTCCTTTGGAAAAGCTCCTGCCCTGTAGTACACTGTCATAATATACTACCAGATTGCTACAAATCCTCACAGCAACAAGACATTATTTGTGCTCCTCTACTTACACAACCCACACAACTCTGCACAGAAACAAAGGATCCGTGATTAGAGCTGGGCAGGAATTTGTTGATAAAACCTTTTCAGTTGGAAAATGTTGGTCTGTTGAAATGAACTTTTTGAGGGAAAGAGTTGGTTTTCATAAATTTCTCATATAAAAAACACTTTGGAAAAAGTTTCAAAGTTGTCCCATTTTGACATTTTTGAAACAAAAAGTTCTGGTTTTTTGGTTCAGAGTGTTCTTGTTTTGCAATTTCAGTTTTTAAAAAATGGAAAAATTGAAATAGTTCAAGATTGAGCCACTCCCCACACAATTTTTAGTTCATGACTTTTTTTTAGATTTTGACTTTTTGCCCCTATTTGGAACAGAGACATTTTTTTGAAATTTCAAAATATGGGGAAATTATTTTCTGCCTCGCTCTATCAGTGATCTGTTTGAGTAGAGATACATCTCTCCTCGTAACACAAAGTGAGCTGTGATAACTTGTGATTGTGATCCTTCCACCATTCAATACAGCTCTTCCTACCAAAGTGTAGGGCAGCTGGAGTGCATGCAGATGAATAAGAATATAAGTCTGAGGGACACAATGTGCCACATAAAATGACTGATTTACTTAGTTATGCTTCATGTCTGCTTATTATAGTTCAGTGAAACATACGTACATTGAAAAATGACTTTTTGCCAGTTCCAGGGAGCAGAGTTAAGATTGTGGAGCAAGGCTGGTGTGTGCCTTAAACACTATTTCCAGGTTTTCAGATATTTAAATCTAGGTACATTCAACATTCTGGCAGGACCTCCCGTCAAACTTACCTCTGTGTTACTGAACTTTTGGGGCAGTGAACAGTAAGTGGAATCTTTCATTATGAACTTTCAGTGTTACAACTGACTAAACGTAGCCAAGATATTATATTTGTTAGCTGACCATGAAATACTGCTTAATAATTTAACTTACAGTTGTTCTTTTGCCACCCAATTTGTGTGCTAGTCTAACATTTCAAATCATAGAGAAGCATGAAAATATGTCAAACTAAATTTCTTTGTCCACAAAAGCTTTTGTGTTTTTTGGACATTTGCTGCAGAGACCTCATGAATAATAAAGAAGTGTGAACTGAGCCATTATGGAAGTTAGAATCAATATGTGCATTATTTGGTTTCCACTTGATGAAAACAAGCAAATTGGCCTGTCCCCATTCTCTCATTCTGAACACAAGTCATTTGAAATGATGCTGGTGTGAGAAGAGAAAGGGGAAGGAAGGAGAAAATAAATCAGGTTTAAATTTCTGTACAGCTCTGAATCACTACATGCCTGTGCTACTTATAAACTGACCCATTATTAGGGGTGTTAAAACATTTCTCTCTCTAGAGAGGGTCATTAGTATTGAACTCCCCTTCTAAAGTAAGGCAGTGAAATAAATAAAAGCATTGGCCCATTGGTGACAGGATTCCTTCATGATATCTCCCTTGTGGAAACAGCATACTGCTCCACCTGTGAGATCCTCTCCTCCTACACACTGTTGTACCCTCATAATCAAAATAAGCCAAGAAACTTTTAAAAATTATAACAAAACTCTCCCTTAAAATTCCCCAAACACTTAATTGAGTCAATACTAACATGAAAAAATAAATCATAACAGAAAAAGAAACATATCAGTCCTAGGGCTGCACATACAGAGTTTGAGCCTTCCTGCCTGCAGTATACATAACCATGTACTGTATAAAATAGCCTAAGGTAAAACTTACACATGTGAACTAGCTGATTTGACAAAAGACACAACCAAAGCTCTGTACATTTCACAACAAACTGCACTCAATCTGTGGTGATGTTCCTGGATTCAAAAGCACTCCGGTGTTTACTCCATAATTTCTTGTCATGGAATTTTTTGGACAATCACCCAGACACAGAGAATGTAATATAGGAAGCCATTTCTCAGGCCTGCCCTGTAGCTTATATAGTCAGTTCAAATCCTATCTTTAGTAACCTTTCTATAGGAGTCTCAAGAGCTGAGATATTTTTCTCATGCATTTTTATTATCTGTCATATACCTTCTTAGTATATTTCCCTATTTTAAAAAATGCAGCTGTGTGGAATCCAGCTGTTTATTTGCTTCTGTATTTCATCTGGAAATGTTCAGTGGCTATAATCATTCAGTGGACACATTAAGGAAGCTTCTTACTTGAGCACTAAAGTATTTTAAGATGGCATTATTGTTTCTTAAATATATAGTCTTTGTTTTGGTGAAGAAACAAGCCATAGCCTAAAGCAACTGAAGCAGAGGGCAGCCTCAGAGGTGAAAAGTGGTAAAAAATAAAGGTTCTTCTAGGACCAAAAACCCCTGTACTAATTTTATCCAAACTTGTTATGATGTTACACTTTGACTTTGTCACCTCCACAGACAACATGCCTGTACTAGCATGTGTTATCAGGATATCTGGAGCATCTCACCAGATGTGAAACAGCTGAGAGGTAAGTGTAACAGATGCAATATTTTCTAAAATAGCACATTTTAAAAATATGCCAAACATATGTTTACAACTATACTGATATTATAGTTCATTAAAAACAGATTAGGGTTCTTAACAAAATGAAGTTGTTTGGCACCATTTTTTCCCCACTGGCAGTGTCTCCTTTCAATGATTCCTGGAACTTACTTAGCATAGAAATTAGCATATATTATCACTAACGCTGTTTGGAAAAGTTCCGACAAAACATTTTTTTTCTCAAAAATTGCCAATTTGTTGTAATCGGAACATTAAACAGAAATGGTTCGATTTTGATGAACTTCTGATGGACCCCATGCAAGATTCCATTGGAAACCTGTCTGGTTTCCTGCCAGCTTATCAACTCAGCTCCTTGGCAGCCTGCTAAAATGGGGGCCTTAGAGCTTGGGAGTCAGTGGTCCCAGGGCATCCAGACTCCTGACTCTCAGTTAGCCTGCCAAACTGGCTGCCATGGAGCTGGAGAACATGGAAGCCATGGCAGGGGTGGGTTAAAATGAACTTTGTCACTTTCACTGTTGCCCACCAATGAATAGCAGCAGTGACTAGACTTTTGTTAAGGTGACAAGAGTCTGATCAGTTTCATCTCTGCAATACATTGGTGGACAGCTGTGAAAGTAGCAAGAATCAGGGGAGTCCCAAAGCAGTGGGAGATCTCACCAGGTCCCATCCCTTTGTGCCTCTCATTAGAGATGGAAAAAACTGGGCTATTATTTATCTCTCATTGTGCTACCACACAATTTTTTTGGCATTAGGATTCTTCCATATACAGGGCCAGCCCTAGACCAAATGGTGCCCCAGGTAAGGAGCAGTCTTCAGTGTCCCTCCTCTCATTTATTAAACTTTTGAATACCTTATTTTTATTGCATTTGTAGCCCATTTCACGACTTTGATGCACAAGTTGCATGCATGATTTATCTGTCATATAAGACGATAAATTTGCACACTAGAATCTGTAAATCTGTATTTATTCATGCCATATATATATATATATATATATAAAATAAGCAAATAAAAAGTTTCCTCTAATCTTATAGAAACTTTTTAATTTTAATAATAACTGAAATGTACTAATATCAAAAAATTGAACTGTATACCAATATTGGGTGCACCAGTATTAAATAGTGTTACAGTCAGTGATAGCCTTAGAATATTAACCTTAGTCCTCACAGTTCCATTCCTTATCGTCAGGTAAATCTGCTAATTTCTTAGTAGTAGGACTTCCATCATTTATGTTTCATTCCTCAATTTCTTCCGCACTGGAATGATCGCTACTGCCTAAAACCCGGTCTATGTTCCGTTTCAGATATTTCCCCATCAAATTTGACCTTTGCTGCAAACTAAATTGCAATTGAGCTTTTCACTTCCTATACTGAGCTCCTGATGGCTTCTTTGGGGAAAACAGACAGTATTAGGGAGAGCAAAAGTCTATGTTCCACAGTCTTAGAAAGTCATCAAACATTACATGTTAAGCATGGCAAAAGTAGTAACAGTATTTCTTTTATACTGTAGTGTGGGGTTCGACAGATATCTCTGGCATCGCATTAAATATGTCCTTTATTAGTCACTACTTACACTCTTCAAATCTTAAAACATTACACAATAAAATAAGGTTCACAATATTGAAGCTGGGCTCTCACTTCGTTCTTATATTTCACTGACTGGTGATGCCCTGCCCCTTATATAACCGCGAGGGTATGACTGACAACATTCTAGGCGGTTCAAGGAAAATGTAGTTCTCAAAGTCTGGAAGGTTCCACAAGATTCTACAATGGTCCAGAACATTCTAGGAGATTAGTGAAAAATGAATCCACATACAGAATACCTAAAACATTTTACTTCAAACATTTTATTTTCCCTTTTGTCGCTAACAAAAATACCATTCCGAGGCCGACACCACCTATGTGACACCCCAGGTAGTCGCCTGGGTCGCATGCACCTAAATATGGCCCTGTCCATATAGAAATTATTTACTATGATTTTCGGCATGGCCTCCAGGAATTTTGCAAGTTCAAATAATTTGGGCCTCAATAAGAGTCATTTGCACACAAATATCTGATTTGCAGGCACATTCTGTTGCTTAGGTGTTTCACTGATAATTTTGCTGATAGTTTGGAATGGAAAAAGCAGAGGGTTTTTTTTAAATAGACAATAGTCCTTTAAATAGACAATAGCCACATCATAATGACAGTGCTATACACTAGGCAATATTTATGCATCGTATGTTAACGTAACCAGGGCTGGCCTTACCCTGAGGCGAACTGAGGCGGCTGCCTCAGGTCCCAGACTGTGGCGGGGGGGGGGCGCCACTAAAACCCAGAGTGTAGAAAATTGTGTCTGCTGCTGGTGCATATGTACTCTCTCTGCTCTAGATGCACAGAGATGGTGGAGTGCTGTGCTGGAGAAAGGAGGGCACAAGAGACATAACAGGCAGACAGGAGAAAAGGTGAGAGAGAATAACATAAAGCAGCAGGAGGTTCAGGGAGAGAGAGGAGGAGGAGGAGCCTCTTATGTTCCTATCTAGCACCCCCAGGAGCCTGGACTGATTAACACCAGCTTCTCAGGGAGATTCCTGTTTCCTGCTGCTTCCCTGAACCCACTTGAGGAGAACAGGCAGTCAATTGAAGTAGTAGGAGCCAGTTAGGCCCTTAAGACGCTGATATCTTCCCTCACTCTGGCCCTGCTACCAGCCTGCTTATTTGTTCCCTTCAATTGAGTGTTGAGAGCCACTATAGCTGGCACAGAACATCAGTCAAGAATGAAAGAAGAAAACGCCTCTCTGGGGCAGCATTCAAAAAAGAAAGCAAGCAAAGGAAGTTTTTCTATCTAAGCAGGAACAAACTCTCCTGAGATACATAGGCACAAATGTTCACGGTGAGCCTTCCGGCCCCAGTGAGGATGTGAGTGGTGACGACATGCCTGATCTTCCAGTTAGTCAGAGTGCAGGTGACCTGGCAGCTACTGCAGCATCCATATCTCCATCTCAAATGGATTCCTGAAGAAAAGTGTAGATCAGAGAAGAGTGTGGTGGAGGTGCAAGAAACAGCTGCTGCTGAGTTTAGTTCCTTAAGTCTAGATGATCCAGGACTGTGGACCCACTTGAGCAGTAGCCCGAGGGACTTCCTTGTACTGCATGGGCCACAGCAAGTGAAAAACTTCATGTTCCCCAAAGACAATGAAAATAGAAGTTTCCATCCAACACATTACTGGTGTGAAATCCCCAATGGTGAAAAAGTGGAGAGGCCATGGATTATGTACTCAGAAGCCCAGAATTCTGCATACTGTTTTTGTTGCAAACTCTTCCAGTCTAATGATCCAGCCACATTGGGGTCTACAGGAACAAAGGACTGGAAAAATCTGGCATGCCATGAGAAGGCAGCAAATCACCAGAGAGCATTCCATAGGTGGAAAGAGCTTGAGATGAGACTAAGGTTAAAGTCCACCATAGATGATCAGCATCAAGAGAAGATTGCACCAGAGTCTCTTTACTAGCAAAATGTTCTGAAAAGGCTCATTGCCATTGTGAGAATGCTTGCTACCCAAAACCTAGCACTGTGTGGCACTTCAGATAAGCTGTATGTGCCAAACAATGGAAACTTCCTTAAAATTGTGGAGCTGATGGTTGAGTTTGATGCTGTACTCCAGGAGCATCTAAGAAGAGTCACCATCCAAGAAATGTACACACACCGCTACCTTGGAAAAACAATTCAAAATGAGATCATACAGTTACTAGCAACAAAAGTCAAACAGAAGATTGTGGCAGATCTGAAGTCAGCAAGATATTACTCTGTTATTCTGGACTGCACATCTGACATCAGCCATACGGAACAAATGACTTTAATGGTGTGTTTTGTAACAACAACAGAACCTAGTGAAAATGTCCCTGCAATGATGACTGTCAGAGCATTTTCTAGAATTTATTGACATTGATGATACTACAGGAGCTGGTATGACAAATGTGCTTCTTAAAAAGCTGGAAGATATGGGAATTGCGATAGCTGACATGAGAGGCCAGGGCTATGATAATGGTGCCAACATGAGAGGAAAGAACAGAGGAGTGCAGACACGGATCCAAGAGTTAAACCCTTGAGCTTTTTTGGTCCCATGCAGTTCTCATTCATTGAACTTGGTGGTCAGTGATGCAGCATCAGCTTCTAGCGAAACTGCTGAATTTTTTAATGTAATTCAAAGTATCTATGTATTTTTCTCTGCATCAACTCATCGATGGTAAATTTTGAAGCAACATCTGGCAACATCCTCTCTGACACTGAAATCACTGAGTGCCACACGATGGGAAAGTCGAGCGGAGGTGATAAAGCCTATCAAACACCAAATTGAGAAGATAGATGATGCCATAGTTGCCATTATGGAGGATAATGCTATGACAGGAACTGTTCGTGGGAGAACAGTGGCAGAGGGAAATGGAATCACCAGAAACATACATAACTTCACATTTCTGTGTGGCTTTAGTGTTGTGGCATGAAATATTGTTTGAAATGTTGTAAGCAAGAGACTCCAAGGTGTTGACCTTGATATATCTGGAGCAATGGAACAAATGGACAAAGCAAAGTCATACCTACAATCTTACCAGTCAGATGAGGGATTTCAAAACATTCTGAAGAGTGCACAGAAGTTGGCAGAGGAACTTCACACTGAAGCTATTTTCCCACCCATTCAAGAGTCACCAAAGAAGAAGACATTTTGATTATGAGGCACGGAATAATCCCATAAGAGACCCCAAACAACAATTCAAAGTTGAATTCTTTATCCAGGTGCTAGATTGTGCAGTACAGTCAGTTGAAGAACGTTTCATGCAGCTCAAGGAACACAGCAGTATATTTGGAATATTGTATGTTATTCCAAAACTCCTCATTATACCTTAAGACCTACACCAGCAACGCAGGGCACTAGAGACAGTGTTGACACATGATGATATGCGTGATATTGATGCGAGTGCTTTAGGTGATGAAAGCCCTTTCAACATACATTTCAGCAGGATCAACTCCAAAGGCTGTTCTGTAATATATGTGCACAAATAAGATGACCACCCTCTTTCCAAATGCTTTTGTTGCTCTGCGCATACTTCTAACACTTCCTGTAACAGTTGCCAGTGGAGAACGCAGCTTCTCCAAGCTGAAGTTAATAAAAACACATGTATGCTCCACAATGACACAGGAGAGGCTGGTCGGCCTTGCAACCATCTCAATATAGCATGAGCTGGCTCAGACTGTGGACCTCCAGGAAGCAGTTCAAATCTTTGCAACCAAGAAGGCATGGAAAGCACCACTTTGATTATTCAAACAGATAAAAATGCCAGCGTTTACTAAGCAGACAAGAAAAGTTATATTTGCTGTTCAGGCTTTTGAAAGTTAAGTGTTACTTAACATTTTTGAACAAGGCATTTTAAGTTTAGTTCTCCTTTATTGGGGTAGGTAGCATAGCAGTACCATGAGAGGAGTAGAACAGGAAGAAGGCAGAATTGAGACTTTTCAAAGTTTTGGCCCAAGCAAGGGGGCATCATTTGAGCTCCCCTCCTAAGGTGCCAAAATGTTGTGGGCCGGCCCTGTATGTAATTGAAATTGAAACTCTTAATGAAACATTATAAATTGTTTATCTACATTTGGCAGCACAGGCTATTTTGACACTTTCAAATGATCAAAATCTGATTTTTGTTTGAACATTAATGACTCCAAATTTTGTTAGCACAAGTTAAGGATGACTAGCTGTGCCTCATACACTGCCAGAGCATCAAATTCACCTATACTTAAACCTGTGAAAATCAGGAAATACAGAGTTAAGGTACACTCCAGTCCTGCTCTGCAACCTTAATTTTTTCTGCCTTGTTTAAATGATGTCCCAATCTGCCAGACAGAGATTGAAGCACTCAAGCCTTCCAGGTGTTATGGAGCACTGTGGAGATACAACACGTGGATAAATACAGAGAAACTGTCAGACCATGTCCTAACTAATGCAAAAGTTGTGTTTACACTCGAGCCATCTTGTAGATCCAACTTTTACCCTGAATAAATTTAATAAATGTTGCTTTCCCAAAAGGGCAGTGGATGCCAAACACCAGGTGAGATCAATCCCTAGTAAGTGATATCAGTTTGGCAAGGATCAAAGCTATCGTTTACACCACCAGATGTGTGCCACATGATTTAAATGGGGGATGGTAATTTATGAATCCCTTGCTAAATTAGCTCAGATTTCAACTGCTAACCTTATTCCAGATGCTCAAAAGACACAGCAATTATCAAGAAAGCATGTGGATTTAATGCACTTATAAAAAAAAAATTGGCTGCTAAACAAACTAATCTCAACCTTAACTACCACCTCACTATAATTATATATTATTTATACTGCACCACCTCAATTGTAATGATGTGTGACAGAAAGTTAGTCTAATAAGATACCAAGTTTGAAAGAATCTGAATATTCTTGGACAACTTTCAACATATCTGTGGAAAATTCTAATCTCTGCTATCCAAAAACTCCTTGTTACAGTTTGCCCATTTCAAACAAATGCTGAATATAAATGCACAGATTATTAGGTCCCTTTGTTAATGTAATACTAGGACTGACATTAACAAACATGCCAAGAATTTAAGCCACCATTGTCTTCCACTGATCTTTGACTGGCTGTTGTTCTGGTCCCTCGGCACAATTTCTAGCAGCCCAAAGACAGTTCTAAATTACACTGCTTCACATGTCCTCAAAAAGTATATCCTGTGGGATCACAGAGAAGCCACGGTTATGTCCTTATGCTGGCCACAGGGTGAGGGTGGATGTGAAGGAGTCATTACACCAGCTTACATTAAAAGTAACTACCAACATTGCTGTAATCTTCCCAAGGTCAGCTGTGTTGGTTGTAGGCCAGCTTTGCCCTACCAGTGTGAAGCAAAACAGTCATAGGGTAGCCCAAGATCTGAGCCATGATGTATAAATTCATGTATTTTTGAAAAAGTCTTATCACCAGGAAGCTGCAGTAACCTTACATTGATCGTGGCTTCCCTATTGTTCTTCCTTCCCTATCATTTAGAGAGACAATACGATTACTGGAATTTGCACTTCCAAAATCCACATAACCTATAATCCACACACACACACACACACACACACACACACACACACACCAGAAGTCTCTCCCCATTTTTGAGCAATAATTTAATAGCAGAGTGCCCTACTGAGGTCTGAGATTACTAAAATGTATTTACTTTTAAAAATATGCAAACACTAATACACTATCAAGATGATCATAAATTATTACAATTATACTACACTCAAATACACAAAGTACATTTTGTGCTTCTTGATTTAATATTAATTGCATTTGATTCTTACCTCCCAATTCACAGAATTCAGCCATTTGCAGTCATTAGTGATGTTCTACTTTAGTTTTCAAGGGTGTTCTTAGCTTTTCACCTATTCTCTTAGTTTGCTTAGATTCAGAGCAAAATATTCTAGGCAAACCAAAATATTGATTGCCTGCGCAAGTTCACGCACACTCTAGACATTACTAGAGCCAATCTAAATATGTAATGAAGCATATAACTCACAGGGATGTTTTAAATCTTAGTGTTTGCAAAGCACTTTGAGAATGGCTGATGAAAGATGGTAAATAAGCGAGGGTTCATTATTAGTCAATACATTATTACACCTTAGTATACAAAATATTATTAGTTACAAAACTATATAAAGAAAAACAAGGCTGCATTGTGAGGATTACACAACTCGGGAACAGCTGTGTTCAATGATACTAGGCAGATATGTGAAATTACATATGAATTTAAGTATTTGGAAGGTTGGGGTCTGAGACTAAGTTTTTTGGGAGGGACTATATCTTCTTGTATGTATGTTACCAAGCACACTTTGGGTGCTGCCACAATATAAATAAATAAATGTCTCTGCCTTTGTTCTCACTTTTCTAAAACCAGAATTGTCGCACTTCTCTGTATCTGATGAGATATTCTAAGCTGCACTACAGTTTGACTATTTTCAGTTGTTTAGCAAGTGTAGTGAAGAAGCAGAGACAAGAAAATGTGAAATCTATACTTAAAAATACCCATAAATGGAGTTCTTACAATGTTCTTCTGAGAGGATTTTGTGCTTTGAGCTACTGCATGGTATCTGTACATCTGTCTTTAGTCTGGAACTGGCAGGGGTACAGTATAATAAATGTTGGTTCTCTGTTCTTTTGGAGCCATATATACCCAACTACATTGGTGGCAGTGAGGTGAACTAGAGATCTTGCAGAGTTGAGCTAAGACCTTCAAATATATTCCAGCTGTTGCTTACTTTGAGCAGGACACACCTGCATCTCAGAGCCAGCAACGACTGTCTCCTTTTGGCCAAGCTTTATCATGCCTGTAAAGTAATATACAAACATCACCACCAACAAAAACCCTCTTCAATCTTATACTTCCAGCAAGTTCAAAATAGATGCTATTACACTGAACACCACCAGTGTGCTGAAATAACTGCAATCAAGCCCATGGATGTATTTACTCATTGTAATAAACATTTTAATGTAATTTGAAATAGAGATCATGGAAAGAGAGGAGAATTATGAAATACCAATAGCAATTAAAAAATAAAATTTTGTTAAATTCCCTTGTGCTTAGTAATACAGCATGCTTATAAACCTGTCCCCTTGAACACAAAAAATAGTTTACGAAGGCTGACAGGCTTATTTTTGTTCCAAGAGCAATTCTGAATCTGGAAAAAACCTCTGTTTTCTTGTGGAGCCATGAAAATTGGGATTATAGCCATAAAAATCAGTATTACAGAAGAAACAGATTTTCTGCTCTGCAGCTGAAGCACCGAAGCATAGTCTTATTAAGCAAACAACCAAAGGAAGGAAAAAAATAATCTATGAAATAGATAGGGAGAAAGGGAGCAAAATACATAAGCCTGGATCTGGTTTTGCAGCATTTGGGATAAATTAGACACGTATATAAATGCATATTGAAAATCAATTATATATTGTATAATTTTTAAAACAAATAGATTTTAATTAAGAATAAAAGACCCTTCTTTTGCTGAAAGCTATTTTCAACAGAAGTCCATAATTCATTATCTTAAGCACAGCAGAAGCGCTGTGGAGTTTTACACCAGGCATGTTTTCATGTTGCGAAAGAAAGACTGTGCTAGGAAGCATCTGTCAAAAGCTCTGTGCACAGTTTTGACCCTGCAGCAGATAGGTCAACATTTGATGCAAATTGATTTCTTCAGACAAATTTATGATGTAATATTGTTTAAGGAGGAGATTTTCAGAGGTACTAAGGGGAGTGTATGGGAAATGAACTCCTAACTACCCATTGTACCTTTGAAAATTTCCCCCTAATATTGAAAATAGTTTCAGAACGGTTTAAATCAAATTATGACTCATTCACAGTAGAAGCAGAATTCTGCTGGCTAAAATAGCTTTCAGAATTGGAAGCCTGTCTCCCAAACACTTACTTTACTACTCAGCGTAAGCCTGAAAGCTGAAGTAAATTACCTCATGAGGGATTACCTCATGGTAGTAAGGTTTATGCCTAACAGTACTAGTAAACCAGTGCAAAACCATTCCTAATATGGTTTTCTGTAGTGTACATTTGTGTGTGTGTGTGGGGGGGGGGGAGTTAACTTGTATTTGCCTATAGTTTATGCCAACAGCATCATCATATCATATGGGTGCATAACATAAAGGATCTTATTTGCTTGCCCCCTCTCTCTCTCTCCCCCTTTCCCCTCCCTCCCCCCCGCTTTTAAAATTGGGTTAAAGAAGTGCAATTTTGATTTTGTTCTGACAGGGGCAAGATTTGTGCTCATCCTAATGTGTTCTATAGCAGGGGTCGGCAACATTGGCACGCGGCTCGCCAAGGTAAGCACCCTGGCGGGCCGGGCCAGTTTTATTTACCTGCTGACGTGGCAGGTTCGGCCAATCGCGGCCCCCACTGGCCGCGATTCGCCGTCCCGGGCCAATGGGGGCGGCGAGAAGCGGCGCGGGCGAGCGATGTGCTGGCCATGGCTTCTCGCCACCCCCATTGGCCCGGGACGGTGAACCGCGGCCAGTGGGGGCCGCGATTGGCCGAACCTGCCGCGTCAGCAGGTAAATAAAACTGGCCCGGCCCGCCAGGGTGTTTACCCTGGCGAGCCGCGTGCCAACGTTGCCGACCCCTGTTCTATAGTCATGAGTCAGCTCACAAACAACCTCTGTCATCATCATGCAATAGCCTCTGTCATTTTGCTGCCAAAGAAGGTAGCTGCTGATGGTTGACATAGTGGCTGTGACAACGTTGGGCCTCACCACCTGGCGCCTCCTGCTGGTTGTCTCTGGGAATTAGCTCTGTCCAGTGGAGCGCCCCCTCCTGGTGGTGTCCCATCCGTCGTCTGTTCCTCACTGATGTCTGGACCTGCGTTGCTCCCCGCTCGGCGGCATCCTCTTCAGGCCACTGCCCTCCGTCAGTGCCCCCTAGTCCATCCTCACCCCCTTCGGGGGCGGGGGGGTTGATCAGCAGTCTCTCTACACCCCAGCCGCCATGTCCAAACACACACCCCCGAAGTCTAATCCCTCGTCAGGGATCTGGTGTAGTCTACAATGGCTGCTCATTACGGCCGAAGGCTGGGTGTACTGCAAGGGGGAAGGGGGGGGGGGGGGGGGCTCAGGCCCACCCTCTACTCTGGATCCCGGCCCAGGGACCCTCTGGCGGCAGCCTTGCTGTCCTCCTTCTCTCCCCTCCATCTGTCCACATCCCTGGGCCGCTTGCCCTTCAGCCCCTCGCACTCCCTTCCCCTCAGGGCCTGCAGTCTGGCAGACACTGGGCTGGAGTTCCCTTCTGCTCTCCCAGGCCTGCCCAGCACTGTGCTGTCCTAGGTGCTAGTCTCCCCCTCTGGAGACAGACCTTCCCCCATGAAGGTCTGGGACAGACTGACTGCTCCCTGCTTGAGCAGCTTTTTTATAGGGCTGAGCCAGGCCCTGATTGGCTCCCAATAAGCCCTCTTGCTATTGGCTGTTCATCTGCGCAGGCCCACTGGCCTGCTGCAGCCCCCTCTAGCATGTGGGTGGGGCAGCCACCCCACCACAGTGGCTAATGGTGAGACGTCCCTTTAGGTATCTTGCATCCTTTTCACTGCAGGCCTTAAAAATAAGGACAGAAGCCTTGAACCTTACTCAATATTCAGCAGAAAGTTATTGTAGTGAGTGGAGCCCCAAGGTGAAGTGCTGTTGGTAATACCTGGAGGGCCCAAGGGCTGCAGCAGAAAGACTTCATGATCTGAGGAAGTCACACTAGATAGAACTTCCATCGAATGAATATGTTCTGTTCTCTCTCTTTTTTTTTTTGTTTTTTGTTTTTTGTTTTTGATAAACTGAATTCCTCTAAGTATTTATGGTTATTTGAACTACAAAACTCCCTGTTTGGTTATCTTTACACATGGGGAACAATAGTTGCAAAAGGTAATTAGTGCTGTGTAAAATATACATAAAGAAAGGAATTCCAACTAGGGGCTTGTCTACACTACAGAGTTTTGTCGACAAAAGTCACGTTGACACTCAAAGGACTACAATAAAAATCGGTATTGCATGTTCACATTTGCTCACTCCGTCGGCAAAGCATGTCCAAAGTTGGGGCACTGTCATCGATAGTGTGAGCGATGCACTGTGCGTACCTATCCTACAGTCCAGCTCGACACCTTCTGCCACTAAGTCTTGTGGGAAGGTAGAGCGGATCACAGCGCATCTTGGGACTACGCTCAATTTCCCATGATGCATTGTTTTCTGTCCCAGTATTCCATGGGCTTCTGGCTTTCTTTCATGGCATTTTTCAATGGCCTTTGTTTGCTGTGTACCCCGGCATGTTTGTAATAAAGGATGGATCCCGCCCAGCTCTCCTATGCTCTGATAACTGTCATTAAGTCATCGCAGATGGCAGTGCAGTTAATCATGCAGTTCCTAACTGAAGAAGATTCCCAGTTGCCTGACATGCTATGTAATATAGATAAGAGCAACTTTAGATTGCGTTTGGCATTCACAGAACAGCTGCAGACAGTGGACTGTCACTTTTGGGCTCGGGAAATAAGCACTGAATGGTGGGATTGTATTGCCGTGCAGGTCTGGGATGATGAGCAGTGGCTACGGAACTTTCAGATGCAGAAAGCGACCTTCCTGGAACTGTGTGCAGAGCTTGCCCCAGCACTATGGCACAAGGACACCAGAATGAGAGATGCCCTATTGGTAGAGAAGCGCGTTGCAATCACTGTGTGGAAGCTGGCGACTCCAGACTGCTACCAGTTGGTCATGAATCAGTTTGGAGTTGGGAAGTCGACCGTTGGCACTGCGTTAATGCAAGTGTGCAGGGCAATTAATTGCATCCTTCTACGAAGGACCGTGACTCTGGGAAATGTGTGTGAAATAGTAGACGGCTTTGAAAAAATGGGTTTCCCTAACTGTGGAGGGGCGATAGATGGCGTACACATTCCTATTTTGGCACCAGACCCACCTTGCAATGGAGTACATCAATAGGAAGGGGGTACTTCTCCATGGTGTTGCAGGCACTTGCGGATCACTGTGGGCATTTCACGGACATCAACGTGGGGTGGTCAGGAAAGGTGCATGACGAACACATCTTCAAGAATACTGGCCAGTATAGAAAGCTACAAGTGGGAATTTTCTTTCTAGACCAGAAGATTACAGTGGGGGATTTTAAAATGCCCAGAGTGATCCTGGGAGACCCAGTGTACCCCTTACAGCCATGGCTCATGAAACCTTAATGGGAAATCAAGACAGTAGTAAGGAGCGGCACAACAACAGGCTGAGTATGTGCTAGATGACAGTGGAATGTGCCTTTGGCAGATTAAAGGCACGCTGGTGATGCCTTTATGGCACGTTAGACCGCAATGATGAAAATATTCCCATGGTCATAGCTGCATGTTGTACGTTGCATAATCTTTGTGAAGCTAAGGGTGAAAGGTTTGCTCCGAGGTGGAGTGTTGAGGCAGACCACTTAGCTGCTGATTTTGAGCAGCAAGATATCAGGACTATCATAGGGGCCCAGAGTTGGGCAATTAGAATCAGGGAGGCTTGGAGGCAACACTTTGAAAATGAGAACCAGTAATATATAACTTGGTGATTGGTGCTGCAATATTACATTACATGTCGTTTTCCTAGGAAGCAATGGTGATTTTTGGGGCCTTACATTCCAGTAAGCAAATGATTGAACTGCCTGTGTATGTATTGGTAGTGCCTGCTATCTTAATTTGTAGGAAACAAAGATGAGTTACCGTTCAAAAACCTTGCTTTTATTGCACAAGAAACATGCACCCACACAAAGACCCTTGGTGGGAAAGGAGATACCAGGGAAGGGCAGACTTTTAGAGCTGTGTGCAGGTCCAGCTATCATTTTGAAAGTTGTCCAATGGGATGGAGTGAAGGGGAAACAGAGAAGTCCCAGAAAGCACAAAGGACTGTGCAGACAGAGTTTGGGGTGTGGGGCATGGAAAAGAGTTCTGAATCTGCTGCAGGGGAGGGTGGGCATGCATCTGCTCAGTCTGCAGCATTATTAAGGACTTCAGCATCTGCATTTGGTCTTGCCTGACTTTAATCATCCTCTCAGTAGTGTCCTTAAACTCCTGATTTTCTTTTCTGTCCTGCCTTTCAGCTTCCCTTCACTTCTTGTGTTCCCTTTTCTCTGTATTGAAGAAGTGTAGTACCTCCCAGAACATGTCTTCTTTGCTCTATCTTGAGCGCTTTCTTATCTGGCGGAGCTGCTCGGCCAGTATGTCTGGGGTGTTCCTAAAGGCCACATCTGCCGAAGCACAAGGAACAATGCACGAGAAGAATGATTGTTAAGTACACGCATGGTATTGAAACATTTCAGTAAAATGCACCTCTGGTAACATAACAATCCCTTTCTCACTGATCCTTGGCAAGCACACATCTCGGCGAACACTCAAAGCATGGTGAATGTTGGCTGGGGAGAGGGAGGAGCGCTCTACATGGGGAAAAGAGCATTCTGCAAGGGTTGTGGTGCAGCCAACTGGGGAAAAAATTCTAAAATTCTCCCACACTTTGCTATAATGACCCACACCTGTGGAAGATATCTCACTGCTGACGGTAAGCAGAGAAGTGAAGGTACATCTACTACATGCTTGTGGTTTCTTCCCTGCTCCCTATGCTGCTCACCTGTGTGCCACTTTGGTCCCTGCACAAGTGATTGCCAAATGGTGCGGGGAAATTTCCTACACTGGGGGAAGGAACAAAGCAGCTCTGCCAAGGAACCTATGGCAGAGGATTGCAGAGTACCTCGAGGAAACTTTCCTAGAGATCTCTCTGAAGGATTCTCATGAGATCTTAGCATGCATCAACACCCTGTTCCGCCGTACTGATTAGCTACACAGGGAGATGTCCACCTCACAGAAACACAGCCAGCCTTCTACCTTTCTATACCCTGAATCCACCTCTGCACTACACAAACCACAGCCACTTACCAGGCGTCGTATTTCCTGCTTCTTGCTCCCCAGAGAGCGGCTGATGAGACTGGCTAGACACCTCTGGAGTGGAGAACAGTTCCTGGCTTCCTGCCCCACTGGGAGACCCCACTGGGAGCTGCACATCTTCGTCTAACTCCACTTCTTCATCAACAACTTCATCCTCACCCTTACGTCTCTCATCAGGGTGGCTTTATTTTGTCACCAAAACAGGACATTTTTGCCACCAAAAGTCTCATTTCAGTGTGTACGCATTCACTGTTTTATTGACAGAAGCTGCCTTTTGTCGACAAAACTCTATAGTGTAGACAAGGCCTAGGAAAAAGCTGTATTTTTAACCCAGCTTAAGCTAACTCATGATAACTAACTCATTATTTATAATCATAGTAAAGACAAGGCAACTATAGTTTTAACCTATGTTAGCTGGTCAAGGTGTACCCTAGGTGGGAGCAGAGGATTTACCTTGAACAGTTAGAATGGATTGAAACTAAAACTGCTTTGTTTTCCCTAGTATTTAAATAATGTGGATTTATTTAGTACAGATAAAATACACTTTTTACCTAGTAAAGGTCAATTTCCCAGTCCTTTCACATGCAAAACCCTCATTCACTTCCAGAGGTCCATGCAGAAACACTGTGGGACAATGCTAACCCAGCAAGTAAACTATTTTTCACTCTCTTTCTGTATAAAGCTTGAGGCATTTTTGCTTTTTTCTACAAAACCCAGAGTCCATTGTCACATGCTCCCTGTATGATTTATTATTGGTTAGAAGATAGAATTTTCACATTTTTAACGGTGATAAACTTGCCTTACTAATGGTGGGAGTAGTTACATTTCAGCCTTAAATTTACTAACTCGGATCAAAAAAGTTTGTAAAGCTCAGTTTTTGCCCATCGGAATTAATAGTTTTGCAAAGCACTAACGGCGACAACTTAAAAATGACTTTGTACATCTATCCTTATCTATTTCAATCAAAGTTCCTTCTTTCCTTTGCTGTCATATACACGGTGGAAACTCAGCCTGTAGTGGGGGAAAACAAGAGGGAACTGAGGTAGGGGGAAAAAAATCTCTGGAAGTCCAACAAGCTATTTCCAGATTACACCTCATCTTCCTATTGTGAACCCCACTTCAAATACAAAGTAGGGAAAGACTATAAATAGGATCTCGCAAACTTCCTTGTTTAGGATTTATACAAACACAGAAAAAAAGGAAGTAACATTTTCCCCAGTTCCTGAACTTTTAACCTGATCTCCCTTATGCTGCATTATCCAGACTAGCATACAAAAAAATCAGATGAAGAATATTTTTACATAATATATTATGTAACCAAGGCAGCTTCATCAGGGTTAGAGCTTAAAAAGATAGGTTCCAATGCCAATTTACACCAGCAGAGATTTTGGCCTGTATGTGACTAGCCTTTCTTACTTAGGGCACATTAACTACAGGAGGCAACAGTGATCATCCTTTTATTTCTTTGTTTAGACAGCTGTGAAAGAGACATGATACCAGGTTTCAAGGAAAAGAGTTAACTACAGGAATTATCGTTAAACTCTGTCCATCCTTAACACTATTATAGATATTCATTTCACATTCATTTTTGACATAGTGTAAATTCTAATTCTTTCTCAACAACACTGGTATTTTCATACACCACACATTCATTTGCTAGGCGACTCTTAGCATCTGAAACTGGCACAGAGTAAATGAGTGGCATTAAACGTAAGTACCTTCTTTTGTCAATGTCATTGCTTATTACATGTATTCTACTAACTGCCATCTACCAAAGCAGCTGTACTATTGAGGAAATGCCAGCTCTTTGCAAGAACAGTATGCCTCATGCTAAGTCATTTGTGTGAACATGACACTTCTTTTGATGTTTTTGAATATGGTAGCACATCATTTTTCCTGTACAAATTATGTACATCTCTTCATATGATGAAAAGCAATGTTTTTTTCCATTCCCATAACTGAAAATCATACTAAAATGTGAGCGATTTAATCACTTCATCTTCTGTAAATGAGAAGATACAGTTATATAAGACTTTTTCTTACTCATACAATTAAGATTCTCTGAGCGGTGGGTGATTCTAGAAATGTGTGCAATTGACAAGAATTTCAAAATTACTAAAGCTGCATTTAAAGTGGCAAAATTTGGACCCATAATTCACTGGGTTAGATGACACAGTGGTAAAAATCTTGAGTTCTGTCTATATCACAACTTCCACCACTACTACCACTAACGCAGGGGGGGATAGCTCAGTGGTTTGAACATTAGTCTGCTAAACCCAGCGTTGTGAGTTCAATCTTTGAGGGGGTCACGTAGGACCAAGTATTGATTTTGCCCCAGTTCCCTGCTAGTGAAGGCAGGGGGCTGAACTCAATGACCCTTCGGGGTCCCTTCCAGCTCTATGAGATAGGTATATCTCCATATATTAAATGGTCCTGCACTGGTGATGAATTACGTGTCTGATATTTCCTAGTGGTACTCTCCTAGACAAGGCCCAAAGTTCTTCCAGAAAATCCTTTTCACAATGTACACTGAACCGGCTATGGATGTTCAGTAAGTGCTGCATAGGCATGCAGGGCCAGAATGGTCAGTAAAGCTTTCCACTCAGTGCTTTGAGTTACCTCGGAAGTTACTGGCAGCTTTGTAACAATGGGCACAGCTGAACAGATCTGGAAGTTGTTTGGTTTGGATAAACGTCCTTACAAATCTACAATGTGGACTAGAAATTATTATTATTTAATATTTATATTGCAGTGGCACCTAAAGCCCACAATCATGCTGGGGTGTACTGTACTTCAGCTCATACAAACACATAAGACAGTCCCTGGCCTCAAAGAGTTAGAAATTTCTATCAACAGAGGCTATAAGCAAGAAGTGAAGAGGTGCATGACAATATAAAATGGGAAACAAATTATTCTGATTTTTAAAAAACTTTCAACAAAGGTTTGATTCATGTATATCTTATGGGAGTGGTGAAGGTTTGGTTCTCTTTTATCCTTATTTTATCCAGTCCTGTGGTGAGAGTAAAATCATAGTAATATTGGGGAATAAAGTGGTACCTGTAGGGATCAAACAGTTTTTTGTCCAGTTGTATTACAAAGCCTTGCTTCTATTCTGTTTGTATCTGCAAATCAGAATGAAAATTTCAACAATTACTTGGATTTGAATGGGATTGTTAGTCTCTATAGAAACAAAACCATGCTGGGAAGGGGAGGTTAAATCATCTTCTTTGCTTGATACTCAGCCAGAGTCACTCACTAAGGTTCTGGAATTGCTTCAGGAATTCCTAGGTATGGCCTGAAAGTTGGACTTTATCATCCAAAAAGGAAGAGTCTAATTGAGACATCACAAGATGCCTTCAGTATGCACATTGGACCTAGATAGTGCAGTCTAGTAATTTTATGGATTCATAGATTATAAAGCCAGAAAGGACAAATATGATAATCTAGTCTACCTCCTGTATAACACAGGTTATAGAACTTACCCAAAATAATTCATTTTGAATTAGAGTATCTCTTTAAAAAAAAAAATTATTGAATCTTGATCTAAAAATTGCCAGCTATAGAGAACCACCACAACCCTTAATAAATTGGTCCAATAGTTAATTACTATTGCTGTTAAAATTTTGTGTTTTATTTCCAGTCCAAATATGCCTATCGTCAACTTCCAGCCATTGGATCTTGTTATGCCTTTTTCTGCTAGAATAAAGAGCCCATTATCAAATTTCTATTCTTCATGTAAGTACTTATAGTTTGTGATCATATAACCCCTTACCCTTCTTTTTGTTAAGCTAAACAGATTGAGCTCCTTGGGTCTATCAATATAAGACATATTTTCCACTTCTTTAATCATTCTCGTGGCTCTTCTCTGAGCTTTCTCCAATTTATTAACATCCTTCTTGAATTTTTTACATCAGAACTGGACACAGTATTCCAGTACTGGTTGCGCCAGTGCAAAATACAGAGGTAAAATAACCTCCCCCCTCCTACTCAATATTCTCCTGTTTATACATCCACGGATCGCATTAGTCCCTTTGGACACAGTGTTACATTGTGAACTCATGTTCAGCTGATTATCTACCGGATCCCAAGTCTTTCAGAATCACTGCTTCCCAGGACAGTCTCTACATGTATAACTTTGCATTTGGCCATATTGAAACACATTGTTTGCATGAACCCAGCTTACCAAACAATCCAAGTTTGCTATGTATCAGTGATCCGTCCTTCTCATGTACCACTCCTACAATCTTTGTGTCATTTGCAAACCTTATTAGTGATGATTTTATGTTTTCTTCCATAGCACTTATAAAAATGTTAAATAGTGTGGTGCCAGGAACTGATCCTCGTGAGACCCAAATAAAAATACACCCACTTGAAGATGATTCCCCATTTACAATTATATTTTGAGATCTGTCAGTTAACCAGTTTTTAATCAATTTAATTTGTGTCATCCTAATTTTTTAATCAAAATGTCATGCGGTACCAAGTCAAAGACCTTACAGAAATCTAAGTATATTACATCAACATTATTACCTTTATCAACCAAACTTATACACTCAATCATCAAAAAATATCAAATTAATTTGACTGGATTATTTTCCATAAAAAGCTATGTTTATGGGCATTAATTGTATTTTCCTCTTTATTAATCAGGTCCCATATCAGCTATTCCATTATTTTGTCTAGGATTCTATAACCAGCTGAGACTGGAGCCAGGTTGAGAGTCCTTTGGCAAAAGTCAATCCAGATAAAGCAGAGTTAATGTGTGTTAGCTGGGGTAAAATATGTTTAGAATTAAGAGCCAGTAACATTAAAATATCAGCATTAATTATAGTGATTAGGCACCTTTGAGGTAAATAACCCTCAGATTTAGGCATTTGATGGAATCTCAAATGGAAACATTGTATCAAAGCTATGTCTACACTTAAAAAGCTGCAGCAGCACCACTGCAGTGCTTCAGGGTAGCCGTTCACTTCAGCGATGGGAGGTGTTCTCCCATCACTGTAGTTAATCCACCTCCCCGAGAGGTAGTAGCTAGCTCAAAGGAAGAAGTTTTCTGCTTACCTAGCATGGTCTACACTGGGGGTTAAGTTGGCATATCTATGGCTTTTGGAGGTGTGGATTTCTCACACCCCTAAGGGATGTATTTATGCCAATGTAAATTTTCAATGTAGACCAGCCCTGAGGTGCTCTGTTTGGTGTGGCTGTTTGTGTCAGATTAATAGAATAAGATTTAAAACCGTTGTAAGAGATAGTTAAAGGGTCACACTTACAACAAAGCCTAATAGAGTTTTCCCTATGAAGCAGCTGGTACCTGCTCTTTCTGTAGACATACATTGGGGGCCCTCTTAAAGGTACACAAGAGTGACTCTCAAAACATATATACTATTCATTTACAACTTTTATGAACTTGATAAAATGTTGTCTTGAGTTAAAACCACTTTCAAACTGATGTGTGAATAGAATGGGCAGAGTCTGTCTCAGCCAGGAAATTCCAAGGAACCAATAGCCGTTGTGAGTGAAAGGGGATCCTTCCCTGGTAGATGAAAAGAAATCCATGGAAAGAAAAGCCCAAAAAGAGATTTGCATGGGAATAAAATTCTTTTTTATCGGTGATGTCAAACTGTCCTGAAAGAAAGACACTGTAAAGTAGTGTTGGGCAACCTGTGGCCCACAGGCCACATTCGGCCCGTCGGGGTAATCCACTGGCAGGCCGCGAGACAGTTTGATTGTAGGCAGGCACGGCCACCCGCAGATCCCAGTGCCTGCAGTTTGCCGTTCCTGGCCAATGGGAGCTTCAGGAAGTGGTGCGGGCCGGAGGGACGTTCTGGCCGCTGCTTCCCGCAGCTCCCATTGGCCGGAAACGTCAAACTACGGCCTCTGGGAGCTGCGGGCGGCTATGCCTGCAGACAATCAATGTAAACAAGCTGTCTCGTGGCCCACCAGCAGATTACCCTGACAGGCCGTGTGCAGCCCGTGGGCTGCAAGTTGCCCTCCGCTACTATAAAGAGTTAGGCTTGTATCAATTGTAATGCAATAGATTATTTCTTTTCAGTAAGGGTTATTGTGTGTCACCATTTTAGGCCTTATGAGGATGATGAGAAAAGCTGAGGGTGAGGGTGGGGTGTTATGAGCTAGGTGAAACCCTGTTATGGCTTGGGTTAAAATCTCTTTCAAACTGAGGTGTGAATTAGTCACTCATTTAGCACAGTTGTAAGAGACAGTTAAGGGGCACACCTAAAACAAAGCCTACTAAAGTCTGCCCATAAACTAGCATCAGGTGGGTGGAGGGTTCAGCTGGAATTTGTAACCAGGTAGGTATGTGGGGATAGGGTGAAAACTGGAAAAGACTAAGGGCTTGGCTACACTTGAAATGCTACAGCCATTCAGCTGTAGTGCTTTTTCCATCAATCTAGTACTGTCTGCGGGCTTGTCTACACTGGCACTTTAGAGCGCTGCAACTTTCTTGCTCAGGGGTATGAAAAAACCAGAGTGCAGCAAGTTTCAGTGCTGTAAAGTGCCAGTGTAGACAGTGCACCAGTGCAGGGAGCCAGGCTCCCAGCACTGGGAGCTATGCCCCTCGTGGAGGTGGGTTTTTCGCTGTGCTGCGACTACACAAGCCATGTTGGGCAGCGCTTTAACATTGCCAGTGAAGACTAGCCCGCGTCGGCTAGGTCATCTTAATTATGTCACTTGGGTGTATTTTTGATACCCCGAGTGAGACAGTTGGGTTGATCTAGTTTTCTAGTGTAGACCAGCCCTGAGAAAGAGAAAGAGCCTGAAGAAGCAGCTGGTATAGTAGCTGACCCTGGAAGAAACTTGGGAAAAGGTTTTTGGGTCAGGAGTGCAGGCTGAAAAGAGTGTGCTTGGTGCTGTGAGCAAAAGAAGTTGTTTCCTGCTATTTGATCCCTTCTCAGTTCAGAGACACAGGACTTTGTACAGTATTTGTAAATAAACAAAACTGCATCTAAGAAATACCTGTTACCAGTTTCTGCTCCCTACAGGAACACCACAGGCTGCTCAGGTTGAAAAGAGATCACAGACCCCATCTCTTTCCCCCGTTTTTGCCTAAAAAACAAACTGAAACGGCGGGCTCAATTACTAAAATCCACAATCTTTGTTGCCTCCACACTCCACTTATTCCTAAACTCTTCAGTACAGAACTAGTGGCAGAGTGCAATGGCCGGGAATGTAATTGTCAGTTCTCAGGGACTGCTGAGATCCACAACTATGAGCTACTCAACCCCAAGAGATTTTGTCATAAAACTCTTTTTGGAATTCCCCGTACTACCAGCAAGGTTGGTTGCTCCCATCTATTCTCCTGTAACCTCCTGGTTCACAGAGCACATAGTGAAAGCTAATACAGCTCTAATTTTAAGGTGTTTTTCATGTGTAACTAAATCCAGCCAGGAAGGGAACATGCCATGAGGAGCAGCACTTCCATGCCTCTGCCTTTCTCCTCTTGAACCCACTGTGCTTGTCCATGCTCTCCAGCAGCACAGAAATGAGCTGGCATGCTTTGTGTTGCAAAAGGGAAGCTGCGCCATGGGGGATGCCTCTCTTCTGCACGTAGTTCTTTGAATACACTTTCCCCACACATTTACTTCCCTCTCTTACATACATCAGAAGGAAGTGTATGGCATTTAATTGTGGCATTTTGAGTAATAAGACTGAGTACCACCAAATATTCTACACATGCTTTTGAGAGTGCTACATGGATCTGTTCACTAAAGCTCTGATTTAGCCACTGTTATTCATGTGGAATGGTATTCACCCAGTAGTAGTCCTATTCATTTTAATGCATGTCAGTAAGGTTAGCAGAATCAGCGCCTTAATAGCTAACAGGTACAATTCAGGGATACCAGGGTAAATCTTCCACTTTAGGCCTAACCTGTCTCTAATAATCTATGAACCAAAGCTGTCATGTTGTTGTGCTCATTCAAAAGAAAACCCCTGGAGCTTTTTTATATTTTCCTGCTACATTTTGTTGCCTAAGAAACTCTGATTTAAATCTAATCTGTATCACAGTTTGGTACCTTCAAGTAGGGAATACATGAGGTGTGATAGAAAAGGAATATGATGAGTGATAAATTGACCCCCCCTCTCTAAAAACCACAAAAAAAAAAAAAAAAAGTGGTTAGTTTATGATTTTCACTTTGTTGTGTGTAGCTAGTACTAGTTCACTTAAAATTAAAATTAAAAGTAATTTAGAATTTCAAAAAAATGGCAAGCTATGAGTCAGCATCATTCTTAAATAATTCACAGTGAATTATGAATGAGAGCCAAGTCCAAATAATATTCTAATCACTAGTAAACCCTTGACCCTAGTCAAGATAATATCACCCCCTTCATTGCTTTAAATCTCAAAGTTTATGTTGAGAGATTTCAATGAAACAAAAGCACAGAAGCCTTCAGGAAAGCAGAATAGTTGTAGGGCGGTACAAAAAATGTGCATGGAATTGCTGAACACTGCTTAAATGTAAAAATCCTGTGAAAATTGACTCATTGTTAGCTAAATGCAGACGGGTAGTTCAATGGCACTTTTAGTGACTAAGGGCCCCCAATGACAGTAGTGCTGTGTCCATATCAGGACATTCTCAGGCATCATATGTCTGGTATCAGGGCAATGAGTCAAGTATCATGTGCCCCCCCCCCATTTTTTTTTTTTTAAATATACAATAGCTAGTTAGAGGTTGGCATAGGGGAAATAATTATTGTTGGAATGATTTTGTCAGCCACTCCCCTATGGCAAACTCGAAGAAGTTATTATACAAAATAAAGGGAGCTGGGAGCAGGAGAGGAATGATGTGACGCATATTATACAAAACAAGCATCCTCACCTTCTTGTTCTGTTTTCCAATCTCTCACCTTCCCGGATAGTAGATCTCTTTTTGTGTCATGATAAATCATGCCATATGCAGCCTGCATCTATGTGCCTTGGATGAAGGGACTAAATATTCAGTCTCTTTGGAAAGTACCATGCACATCTATGCTGCTATACACACATTTATTAATAGCAGCAGCTGCACAGGAACCAGGTGTCAAGGATCAGACACAGGTGTTGTATCTGAACTCCCTCAATGCTGTACTTGTCAGGTATTTATTTATTTCATTCCTGACTTCCAACTCATTTTTCCCCATGTAAATGAACTAATTTCATAGGATAAGTTTTGTCTGTGAATTTAAGATCTCCTGCTGGAGTGTGGGACCTTATTACACACAATTTCAAAGGGAAATTCCCTGCTGACCTAGGAGTGTTGAAACTGTCATGAGACTATAATTTGTATATTTTTTGTTAAGTGAATGAGAAGGTGGGTTTTGCTGTGGTAGATGCAACATGCCTCCTAATCTCCCTAAAAAACTATGGTAAACATTCTTTAACACTAAATGTGAAAAAAACTATAGGCATCATAGGACTTCTTAGTACCTTCCAAGTCATTGCAAGCTCAGCATCAGCCATTGGATGCTTCTAACCACAGTAAATTCTGAAATTAATAAAGAAACCTCTCCTTTCCCTGCTTAAACAATACATGCACAACAAAGTCCCTCAACAATTTCAGTGCTCATAGCCCTCTGCAGTGTTCACTGTACTTGATTTCTTTATTTAAGCATTCTAAAGTATTCTTTAGATACAATAATTCCCTAAGTGAGGGAAAAAAGAAAACTCACTTTCTCCCTGCAGAAGGTTGAGTCATCATCAGAAAAGGGGAGTTGTAATTAGCTATTCCTCCAGAGTGCATCTTTCCACATTTAATAGTCACACAAATACTGCATATCAAAATACAACATTTGCACTTGCACATAACACAGACAGCTAAATGGCTGTGAGGATACATGTTCTGTTTATTTAAATCTGTAACAAGATGCCAGGCAGGAGGGTTTGGGGAAGGTTCTATTGAGGCAGAATAACTTATTGGATAATATTGCTTCCCTAATTACTAATCAAGTTCTTCAGTGTTAGAAGAATGCAGCTATTTCTGGGATTCTTTACGAGTGACACATGACAAAAGTGGTACACATTTCTTGCACAGAAATATTCTTTGCCATATTATTCAACACCCTGGTCAGAATTTTCAAATATAGGAGCCTAAAGTCAGGCTCCTATATCCTGATCTAGGCTCCTAAGTAAGTGGATTGATTTTCAAAAGTGCTTCTAGTTAACTTCTATGGGAACTGCTGGGTGCTCAGCATTTTTGAAAAAAATCAGTCCACTTACATAGAGGTCTATGGCCAGATCTATACAACCACTTACTTCGGTATAACTTACATCGCTCAGGGATGTGAATAAGACGCCCCCTTTAGCAATATAATTTATACCAACCTAAATGCCGGTGTGGACAGCAGTATGTCGGCTGGAGAGCTTCTCCTGCCGACCTAGCTACTGCCTTTCATGGAAGTGGATTTATGATGCTGACGGGAGAGAGGTCTCCTATCGGCATAAAGGGTCTTCATCAGACACGGTACAGCTGCGCTGATGTTGTGCTTCTAGTGTAGATTAGCCCTAAATTAAGATTCAGAAGCCTAAATTTAGGACACTTTTTTTGGAAATCTTGGCCTTACTTTCCCCCTTTAACTAGTCCTACCTTCCAATGAGAGCCCCTGCAGCAAGCTCACAGAAAGGCCTTAATCAGTCTTATTTACTTTGTGGGGCTCTAAGGGATTTGAGAGAAATAACAATCATACTGACCAACTAAATTCTATCAGTCAGAGTTGGATACACTTACTCATAGCAAGTAGACCCTTATTCTGGAAGCAGTCCCTTGAACGTCAGTGTGATTTATCAGAGATACTACCCAACGTTAGTAAGGGGATCAAAATCTGCCTCCTGGCTCTGGTGAGTGACCCCTGAAATTTGACATCTCAGGAGGTTCTAAAATGGACAGTGTGCTATCAAAAAAAGAGAAGGTGGCCAAAATGTCAGTTATTGCTAATGTGCATTTTAACATTCACAATTACTATTCTATTATTTCCAACCAAACTAAATTGCCAGTAAAGAGGCATTCCCAACTGTCTAACTATTTATCTTTTCCATTCAGCACAGGTTAATGTGATGACAGTTTTTATACCCAAAATTAAACTAGAAAAAAAAAGTTTGGATCATACCATTTTGATTACAAATTATAAATCTACTCTAGGATATGTAACTTTTATTGAATATGATATTTAAGAAGACAATTGATTTTAAGTGAAGTATATAGAATATGATTTCATTATCTCATTTAGTACAAATAAGGTATTTTCAACTCAAATCTTAAAAGGGACATTGGGACACAACTGAGATAAGACCTAAGTTTGACCCACACTGAAAATAATGCCATCGGGTACTTCTCACCTATAGAAATCTAACTCTGTATATTTTTCCATTATATTTTCTCCTGATCATTTCTGCCACTGAAAATATATTTTCAACAAAAGTAGACACTTGACTTTTTTGGTAAGGCTTCATATTTAGCAAGTTGTTGGAACTATACAGGGTCTGATTTTTCCATTGCCCTGCACCTTGTATATTCATTAACACAAGTGCAAACTGGGTGTATAACACTAGCAAGTGAAAATAACAGCATTTTATATCAGCTGTGCACCAATTTTGTATAGCGTAAATGACTACACAAGATGCAGACCACCAGAGACTCATGCTTATGCTTCCTTTTTATAATGAGGTTATACTTACCTAGCAGGGGAGATACCATGATCACAAAGGTGGTTTTCCCAGGGTGAGGCTTATCCATTGCACTTAGGGGGCGGGAGAGATAGCTCAGTGGTTTGAGCATTGGCTTGCTAAACCCAGGGTTGTGAGTTTAATCCTTGAGAAGGCCACTTAGAGATCTGCAGCAAAAGTCAGTACTTGGTCCTGCTAGTGAAGGCACAGGGCTGAACTCAATGACCTTTCAAGGTCCCTTCCAGTTCTATGAGATAGGGATATCTCCATATATTATTTTTTAATTATTATTTTATTAATGTACTGGTTTGACAGAATATAAGTATGACTGAAACATTATGCAATAAAAAGTTTCAAAATAAAACACAGGCAGTGGCATCTGAAAGCAGAAGTTTCTAGATGGATCCTAGTATGAAGGTACAGGCATGGGCAGCAAGTTCTATGGGCCTGTGGTGCCTGGGCACCACAGACCTGGCACCAGCACTTCTGTGATCAATGTTTCTGTGCTGATATCATGCCTAGAGTGACATATTAAGTATTATGATGATTTACATCAAAGACACTGCTACAATTAATGATTTCTCTCTACTAAGTTTTCATGTGGACCCTCCATACAGAGGAGCTATATTAATGTTAAATGTTTCATAAATTTTCCTTAATCCTTATACTTTAAGATTTTAAACTATTTGTCTCTACTGTAACTGAGTTTGCTGGAAAAAAAAAGGGGGGGGATCCTTATAAAGGAATTAGGCAGGTGGAGAATACAGTCTTTCCATTTGAACTACAGCAGCATGTGTTTAAAAATAAATACATTCAGTTCATTTCTTAGTATCTAACAGGATCACCAAGAAACCAAACCCCAAATTCACAGCTAGAGAAATAGCCAGCTAAATGCAGGGGAAACTCACTGCTCATTGTGGAAAGCTTGAGTAAGCTATGTCTTTATTGGGAATAGTGGGAAATAAGAAGTGGATGGAGGGAGATGGAATTCAATTCATAGCCATAGGGAGGCTATGGGGGTGCAATTCCAACCTGGCAATTTAGCTGCAGCATAGGCAGATCCAGTGGCCAAGAACTCCTATCTCCATCTCTGGCCTGTCCTAAACAGAAGAATCCATAGGAGACTTTATCATCACCACACAAATTGTTCCAAGAAAGATCTGTAGGTCAAAGGAGACAGTGCATAAGTCTGCTGCTGGTCAAAATGCATGTGCATTATAATGTTGCTTTTTGGGAGGTTGAGTGTGCGAATGAGCTTGTTTGACAATTTTGCCTTATTGCTAATACTGTGTTTTAACTTTATATGATCTGAAACCTAAGCACAGAACTCAGGTAGTCCTAAACCACAAGCTTCAGTGCCAGACATGGAAGGGAGAAAAGCAAAATGTCCACAAAATCCTGTGAGAACTTGTGTTAATTACTATGCACAAGAGTTACATTATCCAGGACATTTTTATTGTTTATTGCAAGATCTCAGAACCAGATATTTTAAGAATGCACAATACCTTTAAAAATGCTACAGTTATGAGGATTGAGAGAAAATAAACACTCAAATAAATTGTGAAACAAAACCAACTTTGAACTTCAAACTATAAATATCTGCATTGGCAATGGAAGGCATCAATAGCATGAGCTCTGCTTGGGACTGACTACTGGACAAGACAGCAATGAGACAAGACAGGCTATTACACAGGCGCTCTCTGCTCTACACTAATGTCCAGATCCACATATTTGTGATCCACTTATTTGTCTTTACAGATCTTAGCAGACTGGGGATACCTAACTTAGAGGCTGTTTTTCTACTTCCTTGACCCTCACTCTCATATATATCAACAGGCACATGGTAGCTTGCTAATCACAGAATAATATACAGTGGTTGTCATTAAAATCTTTAATTATGGTAAAGTGGCTTCAATAATCACAATATTATTGTAAATACCAAAGTAAAAGGCAATGTGTAAAAGTTTTAATAGCAATCACTGTGCAGTATATATCCAAACACAGAATCTGGTTGTTAATGGAGAGTTGCTTCAGAAGACTGTCTAAACCTCCTGACCCTCACCAGTTCTTTCCATCCATTTATGTCAATTTCTGTAATGCAAATGAAATTGCTACAAAGTATGAGGGGCACACACACAGTATTAAAGATGCTAAAATACAACAATCCTGCCTCAGCGTGGGGGATGGACTAGCTAACCTCTTGATGTGCCTTCTGCCCTACATTTCCATAATTCTATAAACTGGTCCATCAAACAGCAGGACTGAACTTCAAATGAAATCGCATTTCTAGTCAGTATCTCTTCGTTCTCCATTAATCAATCAGTCTCAAAATGAAAATAGGAAATAAAAAACCTTGATGAAACTGTGAAGCAAAACACTGAAATATATTTTGCCCATTCTTTACAAATGCTCAGACTTGCAGGAAGAATTATGAAGAATGCATGTGTACTTAAACACAAGTATTATTAGATCAATCTAAAATAAATCTACCACTTGCTGTTGGAATAAAAGACCCTCAGGATGGATGGAAGGATCCCCATAAACCTGCATATCCCAGAGTCTCACTCTTGCCCTTCAGGTCAATCTTCCATCATTGACTCCCATCCCACACTTAATTCCATTGGCCTCATGAGGAACAAGCCTAATGCATTCCTAACAATCAACTATTATTATGTATTATTTATATTACCATAGTAAGTAGGAGTCCTAGTCATGAACTAGGGCCCCATTGAGCTAGGTATAAACACATTGTTGCATCCCTCTTCTATTCACTTCCCCACCCGCTATTTATTATCACGTTATGCAGTGTTGTGTCTAATTTAGCTTTTAAATTCTTGGGAGATTGATACACAGTTGTAAGGTATTGTGAATATATTAATAGAGCTCCTCTTAATGGTGTGTCTATAAATATTGCAAGTTACAGGGATGTACACATTTATAGTTATTCCAATTTGCAGCTAGTTCTGTAAATAAAGCCTAACAAAGTCATATTTGGCCATAAGGATGTATTTAAAGGATCTGGCTAAATGATCTGGCTTACTGATTTTGGTCTGTCTACTAACTATTGCATAAACACTCCTATTCAGTTCTAAAGATATCACTGGACCTTGGGACAATTCCAGCCTCACTATTTTAAAACCCATTTGGCAGATCCCCACTCCCAAAAGCATCACAGCATTGGCTTAAAAATCAGGAGATTTAAAATAAAAAAAAATACATCTTGTCAGTTTGTGGTCTGATTCTTTCACTCTTAGCAGAAGAGCTTCCTGAACACCATTTTTGTGTGTGTGTGGAACTCATTCTGCTGAAACAAATACCAGTTTTCCCTCACTGTCCTGTGCTTGACACCGTTTTCCTCACTGAACCCATTCCCTTCCCACCTGGCCCTACCCAGAACCCCCCATCTCCACTTCCCTCAGCCTTTCCAGTCGCTTTTCCCCTTTCTCCTCCCAAACCTGATTCCACACTGCTCCATAACAGTCCATTGTCACTAGTCTTCCTTCCTGCCTCCCCCCACCTGGGCATGCTCCAAAGGCCTACCCACATCCTTCTCCTTCCCCCTATGCAAGCGTCAAAACCCACAGCAGTTTTCTTCCTCCCACTCAACAGGCTCCAAAGCCTGCCTCCATCCTGCTCCCCATTACCTTAGGGCTGTGTCCAATTTCCCCTTGCCCATAGACCTCCTTGATCTTCCACCCCAAAATAGCTGGGTTCATTACCTGCATGTATTCCTGTGATGACTGAGAATCTCATATTGAAAGACTACATTAGTTTCTTTTTTCAAGTACTGTAACAGATGACACAGGTAGCATCCATTTTCAGCCTTACATGGAGTAAACCTTAGGGACTGGTACATACACTCAGAGCATAATTAAAGCCAAAAGAGAAGAAGAGTCATACAGAGATTATAGCTATTTTCCAAAGACATTTGTCTCCAAAACCCACTGTCATAACAGAACATAAGGAAAACAGCATCCTGCAGAGTCTATCAGTGCATACATGATAGCACTGAAGAATTTAAACCAGCACTGTGAATATGGAGCAGATTTGCCTTGTGCTTTGAGAGATGGTTTAGCATCTGGTCTGCGATATGAAGCCATGCAGAATCATTTGCTAACAGAGGCTGACCTTATGTATTCCAATATGGAGACTCCTTTAAAAGACACAAAAGAAATGCTGCACCGTCAGAGTGATTTATACGTGATTAATGCCTCAATAACCAAGTATTGGACTGAATAACCTCGCTTTAAGAGTGTGAGTGGCCGAACAGACCATGTAGCAGATGATTGTCATTTCAAAGGGGAGTTGTGTTGGAAGTACCATGAGAAAGCACATGTACAGTGTATGGATAAAAGTAAATGCAGTTTTGAGAAATTCATCTGAATAAATTAAGCATTTCTGCTGTCGTTCTGGCTGTAAAAAAGAGTGATCCTCTGCCAGTTGAAGTGACACTGGTTGCAACTGTGTAAATAGAGCCAATATGTGTATATATATTACACAGTAAACCAGTCCCAGAAAAAGATCTGACATAATTTGGGTAGAATTGCAAAGGGCTGGGAATTCTTTAAGCATGTTCATAAAGAAGCATGTACCTCAATGGTGCTGCATAAATACCTCAGCTCAGTCCAAACTAGCTTGTATTCAATATACATTTTTTCCTAGACTTTGCTCATGCGTCACTATTTTAAGTATCAGTTCCTCGGAAATGGTTGGATTGTGGTTGAGGATTAGTTACTCCCTTGCCCTCATTGGTGAGCGATTATTCACACAAGTATTCCCGTTTTCTTCAGTGGGATGATTCACGTGAATAACTGTTCAGCAATAGGAGTAATGGAGTCACAATTTGGCCCATTAAAAACATAGATGAACAGGTGCCTCAGATCCCTGCAGAGTTCCACATAAAATACCCTTTTAAGTACATTATAAAGTTATTGCCATTTAGCCTGGTGACCTATTTTACTGTGTTCCTTGTTATTTTGTGTGCAATTCTGCCTGATAGCATTGAGCTGAAAATGGTTTGCTCAGCTAGCCATAGAAGAAACAACATGTAAAAGGTTTATGGACTGTTTCATGTCTGATCAGAAGTATGAGAGATTTCTTAAGATATTTCTAAATGTGTTCCTTTCATTTTTTAATCTAGAGCAGGGGTCGGCAACCTCTGGCACGCGGCTCACCAGGGTAAGCACCCTGGCGGGCTGGGACAGTTTGTTTACCTGCCACTTCCGCAGATTTGGCCGATCGCGCCTCCCACTGGCCGCGGTTTACCGCTCCAGGCCAATGGGGGAGGCGGGAAGCTGCGGCCAGCACATCCCTTGGCCCGCGCTGCTTCCCGCCGCCCCCATTGGCATGGGATGGTGAACTGTGGCCAGTGGGAGCCGCGATCAGCCGAACCTGCGGACGCAGCAGGTAAACAAACTGGCCCAGCCCACCAGGGTGCTTACCCTGGTGAGCCACGTGCCAGAGGTTGCCGACCCCTGATCTAGAGCAACAAATATAAACATCATTAAACTAAATAAAGGGATAATGTGTGTCAGCACTCACATTTTAATAAAGTGTTATTTCTCCAACAGAAAACACAAAACTAACTGTGGTGTGTGTGAGCAAGACAGTAAACATATTGAGCATACTTACAGTATATTCATAACAGTTTCCTTAGAGTAACTACACAAGATGGACTATACCTATCTAAATCCAAAAGTCATGATATAAATACAAATGAATTCCAAAGACCTTTGGTATGACAAAATACCTGCTGTTTGCTATTAGATGCTTCCTCAATGCTTCTTAAGCAGAAGTACTTTCTACACTTGTGTTTTTGGAACATAATTTTAAGTCTTCATTTCTATGTGCTTACATACAGCAACTTTCCAAGCAAACAAATGAGGAAGTCAATTGTTTGTTGAAGTGGGAACTAAAGGTGTACAGCTACAACTCTGGCAAAAAATATTGTATGTCAATGCATGTCACATCTGCTGCAAATGAATAGGTATTGGATAAGATGTCTGCTATCTGCGTTACTTTATGGTCTGCTAACAAATGTCTTTTTTTTCCCCCATAAATTCCCATAAGTGGTGAAAGAAACAAGGTTAAGAGGAAATGGGTTTGAAAAGTCAGAACACTTTGAAAAATAGCAGTTGAACTGTTCAGTTAAATTTCTTTAGCAATTGACTACTTTTATTATTAGTGTCTGTAAATACTGTACTATAGATAAAAAGAGAGAAGGCAATAATTCAGAGCAAACACACATTTGATTTGGACTTCAAAATGGTGGGTTGTCCTAGAACATGCAAAGTAACTAATCTAGCAGAGATAAATCTGGTCTATAACTGTTCTATAGATCAGAAATCTTGCATCTTGGCATCTGAATAGTAAACTAAAGGAGATTATACAGTATATTATTATTACTCAGTAACTTTCCAATATTGCTCTGCACCACAGAGACTTATATTGGTGCTTTGTATTGAACTATGCAAGGCAGGAAGAACAGACTTGCAGTTACAGCATAAGACTAGAAGACAGGATATTTGGATTCTCTACCTGGTTGCAGATTTGCGGTGTGACAACTAGAAAGACCTTAAGCTCTCGGTGCCTCTGTTTCTTTGTTTGCGAAATGGGGATAATTACTTCCCTACCTCACAGGGCTGTTGGGAAGCTTAAATAATTACATGTTGTTAAACCACTTTGGTTACAGTTTAAAGATGAAATTCTCCCCTCTGCAGAGGATTGGCACAGGTTTACTTACGTCCCACTTAAGTCCTCAAAATAGAGGCATAAGTAGTACTGTACATAGGCCTTGTGCAGTCCCAGAGTGAGTAGCCACAACTTTATTCATTATGTAATATGGACAACCCCAATACCAACTACCTAGCAGGTAAACTATTCCAATAATTACCTGTTTAGGCAACAGGTGTAGCAGGCTTCCAAAGAGAAAAGAATGCCAGGAAGACACAGTCATTGAGATGATGCTCAGGACAGAATTCTGCCAGCAAGTTCTCTCCGGGTGCAAACTGGGCATGAACGAGGGATGCTTCTAATCTGTGTTTCCTCTATTTCAAGCTCTCACTGCATTCCACATCTCATTCCTTTCCATCACTGTATTTGGGTTTGCAATATTCACCTTTGGATTCTGGCTCATAAAAGTTGGGATCAATCTGTTGCACATGAAAACCTCCTCCTTACCCCATGTTGACTGCAACACCCACAGTGGTATATAACCCAGAGTAGACTGGGAAGCATAATACAAAACTGGCATCCCATAACATCCAGTTAACATAAACCCAATTGAACTGCCAGTCTTTTAGTAAGCAGGTTCCCTGATTCAAACTCCTACCTCCTCATCTTAAACTAATAACCAATTTGCCGGGAAGGGTTTTTATTGAAGCACGGAGGGGGAAAATGGACTCCAATCTATTAAATCTCTATATTCAGAATATTCTAGTTGATTTTAATTTAGGCAAACTTATTCAATGAGTGTAAGATTTTCAAAGTCGGATGGCTGCTGAAGAAGCAACTTGGAGAAATCTGTTTTTCACCACTGTTTAAACATTCAAAAGAAAGTAACTACAAACAGTTAGACTTCTAACTGCTTTTAGAAAGTCTACATGTTACATTTTGGAAAGGAGAAATTTCTAATTTTTAAAGAATCCTCAGAGGGATCCTTTTCAGATGGGTTTTTAGCTAATTGTTCCCTTAAAAAAAATGTTTGGGATATGGCTATAGAAGTCAACAGATTTCCCTGAAGAAATATCCCACCAGAGAGCTTGACTGGGCCTGCAGTCCCTAACTCTACTTCTTTTAGGACGACTCTCTTTACACCTGAATAAGGTCAAAGCCGGGCATTAATTCCTTCTCTGCTTCAAATGAGATACCTTCTCTGTACATGGGGTTTTAACAGAAACTGTCTCCAGTCATTTTCCAACATGTAATGAGATTTCTCACTACAGTAATCTTAAAAAGGAAAATGTCATTTATTCATATTACAAATAAATAAATAAAAAGACTGGACAAATAATAATACAAGACTAATGGATAACTGTTAGGACTTTTTAAACCTACTCCTTTTTTGAAAAAGTAAATTAACTAAGCTTAAAGAGTCTCAGCTAGAATCCTCTAATTCCCCCGCTGCCTGAACTTCCATTGTTTCTAATGCTTGTGACATTTTACTTGTGATCAGTTTCCACCTCTTTAAATAATCTGAAACTATAAATCTTGCCAGGAAATTTGAGTCTTATCCTCGCAGGATATAAAACGGCAAAGTTAATCCCCAGCCTCCTCACATGAGGTCTGACATCTCAAAAACGTTTTTCTTTTCTTCAAAATATGAGAAGTATAAGCCAGAAAGTATCCGATTTTTGATCCGTTAAACACCGATTCTCAGTTCCACTAGAAGTGTCAAGGGTAGAATTCACCATTTCTAGTATTTCACATTATCGGGGCAGTCCTGGGGAGAGCTGGGGTGTTCTCTTCTAACATTTTGCAGAAGAAAGCTAATGCACGTAAAGTCTCTGCTCAAAGACAGACCTCGAACCATTTAGCAAAACAACTCCCTCAACCACCATTTTGAGTATGCTCCAGAACTGCTTCAAGAAATGCTAGGTTAGATATCTTAATTTTGCTTTCATGACTGAACTTTTCTGATCTATCATCGTAAGCAAAAATGATGCAATAACCAGCAGAGGAGTGCTATGTGGCTTGATGAGGTTGGGACCTTCACACACAATTCCATCTCTTGGGTTTTCTTTAATACAGTCTATTATATTTCATCTACCTGAAAGGTTGTTTTTTTTTTTCCCAAAAGAATCCAAGCAATATTTTAAGGGATCGCTACTTTGTTTCCACTGATATTTCAGGATAATACACAGATGTGTCTGTCTGTTCTATATCAATCTTATTTCTATTATTTAAAAAATATTTCTGAGTATTAGTGGCTTCAACCTGTGTCAAGGTTACTGTGATTTTTAAAAAAAGTGAAATATTTTTATTAAATAATATAAAATTATTCAAAGTCCAGCCTACCAACCCACAAACTAAGATGAGATTTTATTTTCAGTCATCAAGAAAATGCACGCTATGTATTATAAAATTATGTTTTCTATTTTTATGTACTATTGGTTTAGTGAACAATTGTATTTAGTACTTCTTTTAAAAGGTAAATGTCACAGATAATTTGGTTTGTATTTCTATTTTTAAATCAACATTTTTCATTATGGACCATGTCATTTTATTATACTACACATTTAAAGAAGTAGAAGAACAAAGAAGCTGAGACTTAGGGTTTCAGGACACAGGAAATAGAGGATAGATGGTGAAAACTACCAGGAAAAACAGTGGGTGACTTTAATGGAGCCAGGACATCTCCTCTAGAAGACCTCCTCTCAGACCTCTACATCCAAAGGTCTCCACAATCAGGAAAGAATTGAGCCTGTGGTTCCATTTGTCACACACTTGAAATGTTGTGGCTATGGGCAGACCAGTGAAATTTATCCTTGTACTTATGAAAATATCACTTTTTGCACATAAATTTTTAAAAGGAAAGTGGGTCATTTTACATAATTCTATTCACAGGTGAAAATTAGTATGGAGTTTTCATCTTTATACTACAAAACCACTACTTCTGGCATGGTTTAGCAGTCTACTCAAGAAGCATCTAGGAATGGACAAAAAAAGGGGGGGGGGAGGATGATAGGATTAAAAGTATTCATTGACAGTGTTCTCTAATGGGATACTTACCCAGCTGTTGCCATACTTGGCTCAAACCAATGGGATTAATCACTCATTTTCAAAAGTACTGAAATCACTCACAAAAAATTAAAAGGTTTATGTCCTATCTGTAATTTTCATATGGTCAATACTGAAGAATAATGAGTGATAGAAAACTAGCATTAGCACAGCATTACTTTGTAAGCTTCTTTCTAACTGAACTTTGCAGCAAATGGGTGATGGCAGAGACTGTTGTTTTAAATTAACTTCCCAAACCTAGGGTTGTTTTTTTTTGTAATATTAAATGAACATAGCAATTCCAATAAAATTCTGTTAATTTAGCTCAGTTAAGTTCCTTCCAGACTTTAAAAGGAAATCTTCAGGAGGCAGCACTGATACAAGAATCGTCACAAATGAAAATTAGTTTTTAATCTTTCAGCCTGTCAAAGATAAACTGCATAAGTGTAACTATCTCATATTATTCTGGCATTGACCTTAGACAGTGGGAAGTAATTTAATCTTAACATATTATAGATTTACAGTGTATTAAAATTCAATAGTTTCAGTATGAATTTATTCTGAAGGTTAAAGAAACTGAGTAGAGGCTACAGATTAATCATTTACACTGTATTTTCCAAACCTAAAAGCAAACAAGTTATTAGGGACATCTACAAACATCACAACCAGAAAAAGACAAATAATTTAGTAGCATCAAATATATGCCATTTTTATAATTATTAGCTTCGGTTAAGCATATGCAAAGTAATACTGTTACCTAACATTTTAAATTCTATAGCATAAATACTGTGGGCACCCCAACAGCTGCATGCTGCATTTGACTTGTGACTAAGGCACAATTCCTAGGATTCTACATTGGTATTTAAAAAAGGAATTTCAAGGAGTTAAGTACATTACTCCCATTCAGAAATTTGTACAGCCTGATTCTTCATCACTGCTGCTATTTCAATACCATGCTGTTTTTAAATGGCAGAGTCCTAAGCACATGGAGACACATGGCTCAGAAAAAGGTAATTATTGTCATTCACAAATTGACATAATGTCAGATTTTCTTTTTGTATTGATGCAGTTTAACCGGTTCAAGCAATTCTTGACAACATAAGCTGGCAAAGAAGGAAACAACTGGTGCCTTCTTGCTCTATGGGATTGCTAGCTGACTGTTAGTGTGAAACAAAACAAGACATTCCACTTTGTCTTGGTGATGCAATGATTTATGAGAGATACTGAAGCTCTCCCTGAGAACAGTGAGCTTTTGCTGCTGCAAACTCAGCACACCTATTAACTTAGTTATACCACAAAATGCAAAGCAATTTATTTTATTTACTTCCCCACCATGATATTTGGCTACAATTAGCTCTTCTTATTTTGACAGGTAAGAGTCAGGTTATCTCTGTTTCCTCTGCCACACTTTTACCTTGTCTGCTCTTAGAGAACTCAGTCTCCTTCTGTTTGAAATCTACAGAGTACTTAAATGCATATAAAATTGAAGTTTCAGCTGTTCCTCCATGCCCTCATTAGTGTACATCTGCTCCACATAGTCTATATGTGTCTTAAAAATATAGTGTAAACTGCAAGCAATTGAGTTTCTTACCAGTGGCTCAAAATTATTCTGAATTATGATATGTTTCTACTTGATACTAAAAATGTGTTGGAAGAATGGAAATGACACTCCTTTAATGTCGCAGTTTGAAATATATTTTGTGAAAACTATGCATTTTCTGTGATTAGCTACTATCATTTCTTACCATGCAGAATGTCTCACCTCTAGGTTTTTCCTTATATTTGATACTCACTGGTGGTCTAGCTGCCTATTTTCTGAAGAAGTAAAGTAATATTTTTGGGGAAAATCCAAGGTATTACTACTAAAAAAAAATATTGCCATTATTCTGCCACAAAGGGTTAGGATTCAGGCAGACTGCATCTAGCATTCTGATTATAGTGATGAAAGTTCATGAGACAATAGGCATTGGAATTAAATATCAGACCTAAGACAAGATATTGATAATGTGTATCTCCTGCATATCTACTTAGATTTATAATACAAAGGGGAAAGTCTTCCATTGAAGTCAAGGGGCGTTAGACACCTAACCTCCTTCAGTGGTTTTGAACATCCCACTAGGTGCTGATCTGTATTTTTCAGTGCCTAAATACATTTGAAAAGGTGGGCGTTTGTGACTGTCTCATAGGAATTAGGCTCCTAAGTCACTAAGACACTTTTGAAAATGTTACCTCAAATCTCAAAAAGGACTCTTTAATTAAACATATTGTAAGCTTGTATTTCATGTCAATATTGATATAGAAGAGTTAGGGTATATTTGAAGTAGTACCAGTCACTGTTTTTGTTGGATTAGATCTCTCCTAAATGGATTGTCTGATCCTCATTTATTTGCCTCCCAACATTCTTGCTGAGTCACAGAAAACACATGCAAAAATTGGGATAGAAGAAAAAACATTTGGGCAAGAATTTAGCAGCTGGAACAGCCAGGGAACAGCCTGGATCAGCATCTCATTTAAACAAAACTTTGTACACCCAGTTTCACAGAGACAGTGTTTCTTTTGGTTAAAGTCATTACAGCTTACTACTCTCAAGATTTTATGGATTTATTCTGTGCTGTGGGCCTTTCATCCAAAATCTAAATATTTTTCTGTGGCATCTCAGATCCCAAGACTTCTCTTTTAACGTTACAGTTGGCATTACTACCTGCTGCTGTGAATGGTGCTCTTAAGCAAACCTGTAGATACCGGTTTTGCCTACCTAATTTTACATGTCATCAACCTACGCCATCACCCTGCATTTTCCTTAAAGCCTATTGGGCTCATTTCTGTATCTTGCCCCAGTTTCAGAGCAGTTAAATTGTAAATATTCTCATTTCATCAAGGGTAGATCCTAAAACGCGCTGTGGAAGTGAAGGGCACAGTTCTCTGTCTGATTATGTGAGAACTCAATAGAGTTGCACTAATGAAAAATTGGGGTAAGTAGGGAAATCATGAGTAAAGTATTTATAAACTACTTCAAGCATCTAGGGATGATTGCCCACATTCAACTATAATTTGTACTAAAACTCACTGTTCAAATTGCTCAAGGACATTGTTTGGACTGCCTTCTTATCATGCCCATGGCATTCCTAAAAGTTACAGGCAATAGCCAAATCAGCTTTCTGGGCAAATTCTATTCTTAGTTACATCAGGGCACCCCCATTAACTTTAACAATAACAGAGTGGAACATAGCCCTTTGTCTTTTAAGAACTGTAACTACAATTCATTTTTGTGTATTGGGAATAATCTCCATTTTCATAAATTATATGAATAGGCAAAGGCATAAGGATAATTTAAATTAATTCACACAATACATTTCTTGTATATGTGTGGCTAGTAATGTATGTTTGCATACATAACATACCCTACATCATTGAACTGTTCTGCAGTGAATACTAACAGGACTGTTATCTTTATCTTTTTCAAAATGATTACAGCCTTCTAAAACCAAGCAAATATGATCCTTCAGAAAGCAAACAATATGCTAATTCAGAAAAAATTCAAACACTACTATTCTTCCAACAAAATAATCTTTGCCTACAGTAAAGAGAGTGCACCTGTTAGAGATAGTAAAAGAAAGGGTATTAGATTTGCACAATACTATATGGAAAGCCAGACTATTCTTTTGTTAAAAATTAATGAAACTAGCATGCTTATATTATGTGGTTTACAAATCTTGTAAAATCACATCATCATCCAGGTTTAGACTAGAAATAACAACATCAACATGTGAATTGAATTCAAGCACGTTTCCTCAAAAATAAAGCTCCAACAAAATATGATTTGTTTTACCTTTTCATTTTAAAAGCCTTCTCCTTTTCCCTCTCATTTTAATACAAGTTAAAATTAATACCATCTGGTAAAGATGACAACATGTAGATTTTCATTTCCGAAGTGACTTTTAACATTTGTGCTCATTAAAAGCAAAAATGAAAATCTCTAGCTTGAGGGAATTGATGCCTTGAGTTACTGGTAATGGGCTGCAGAGCCGTTTAGTCTGTGGGTCCCTGATTCAAATTCAGCTCAACATCCAAAGACTGCTTGATAGCATACTATACGTGTAATAAATCTTAGGTTAGTTCCTAATGAACCAATGCCCATGTCACAACAAACTTCCACCAAAATTGGTACAAGTAGTAATCTCAGCAGAGAGACCAAGAAGGACTATAGCAGTGGTGCCTACACTTTTCCTGTAACACTCCTTCTTACCAGTAATGGAATCTGGCTGTGTCCCTGCTATTTTATTACTGTGCAGTTGGCTCAGCAGAGGAGCTTGGACTGACAGCACAGCTGGGGGCAGAACTGGGGACGGCGGAGGAGCTGGGGCTAGAGGCAGAGCTGGCCTGGGGGGTGGAGAGGAGCTGTAACTGGGGCCGAATCCAGGGCTGAGGGCAGAGCTGCGCTGGGTGGCACTCCCTCCCTGCCCTCTGTGGGGGCTGGTCCTGGCCCTGCCGTGCGCCCCCCAAACATTCCTCATCACCCCCTTAGGGGGGTGCACCCCATAGTTTGAGGACCACTGAACTATAGAGACTGAACTTCCCATACTCTTCCCTAGAGGCAAAGTCATTAAGGTCAAGGATAAAGTGCATTGGTGGGGCAATATGATAACACTTCACAGAAGCTGTCCATTCTGTACCTATTTTTGAGGATTCAAGTCTTCCGTGCAGTCATGAGATGACTTTTCAGGCACTAAACTCACTTAAATAATTTCTGCCTGCCATTGACATTACCATAAAAAGGCATAACATCTGTTTATAAAGTTATCCTCTCACTCCTGTGCTTTTGGCATGCAAACATATTTATTTTCTGGGCTTCAAACTCAGATAGGAAAAACAGATTTAAAACATCAAGGATCTCCGATTATTTTGCTGTGACTATACACATTTTGAAAATTCTTCCATCAGAAGAGGACTGCTTGAATTAGAGTAACTGTCATTTATGCATATGTTCAGGTCCTACTGTATGTTTGTGCTGCTGTGGCCTTATGTAAAACCTGCTTCTGTTTTGGGTAGACAGCTCTGGGAAGCATATTGCAACAAATTGCAGCAAAGCATGTCTCAGAGCCTTCAATATGTATGAATAAGCCAACCTCTTAATTATTGTACCACAATATCTCAGATATCTTAAAGTGAAATGATTTGTTTCAAATAATGTAATATTTCCAAATGGTGTGCTTTAGATGATAGCATTTTACAAGTTATATACTCTTCATTCTCTTTTATGCAGAGCATCATCAGGGCATTATAACTTTAATCCTCAGTAAAAGGCAAATGAGATGTAACTGAGTTCTAAAAGGCAAGAGAAGAGCAGTGGCTACTGAGACACACTGTTTTTCTAAGCCTGATTTGTATGTGTTTCTAGTATATAGAACAAGAACTCCACTGAATCTATTTTAAGCACGGTTGGTTCTATTGCATTAAAGAACATTATTATGGCATCCTCTATGAGAAAAAAAGAAGAGATAATATTACAATTTCAACTATTTCTCCAAATCAATGACATTTAACCTGTGTGAACTACTTACAATGGGAGGCTTTCCTGAGTGAGATATGCGTGGTCAGGCACTTAATGAAGGATAGTTTTTGAATTATTCATTTGGTGTATTGCATAAACTTAGAAATCCTGAAAAAAACATGACCATTATACAGTCACACAGCCAAAGTGTTGTTCATTTGCATCCAGTGCAACCCTGCAGAGTTCCATAATTTAGTGTATGATTTGAGCCATAGTCTCAGTTACAGCGTCTTTTCTTTAGACAAAATATATATTACATAAAGGTAAGCAATTATGCATTATTTATGCTGTCATTCCTTACCCCCAAACCTTCCTCCTTCCAAAAGTCATCAGGCCACACACTTGGATCGGTCTATGGTACACACAACACAGCTTATGAGTCAGTGGGGAGGTAGAGCAGGGGGAGGGGAAAAGATCTAGATAAAATTACTGTAAAGCAGGTACACAACTGGTTGAAAGACTGTACTCAATGACTGTTATCAGTGGTTTGCTAGCAATCTGGTGGCATCTTGCAGGGTCAGTACTTGTCCGATACTATTCAGTATTTTCATTAATGACTTGGATAATGGAGTGGAGAGTAGACTTATAAAATTTGCAGATGACACCAAACTGGGTGGGGTTGCACGCACTTTGGAGGACAGGATTAGAATTCAAAACAACCTTGACAAATTGGAGAATTGGTCTGAAATCAACTAGATGAAATTCAATAAAGATAAGTGCAAAGTACTTCACTGAAGGAAAAAATCAAATGCCCAACAACAAAATGCAGAATAACTGGTTAGGCAGTAGTACTGAGTAAAAGGATCTGGGAGTTAAAGGGGATCACAAACTGAATGAGTCAACAATGTGATAGTTGTAAAAAAAAAAAAAAAAAAAAAAAGACTCATATCATTCCAGCATGTATTAACAGGAGTGTTGTAGGTAAGACCTGGGAGGAAATTGCCCCACTCTACTTGGCACTGGTAAGGCCTCAGCTGGAGTACTGTGTCCAATTCTGAATGCCACAGTTTAGGAAAGAAGTGGACAAATTGGAGAGAGTCCAGAGGGCAGCAGCAAAAAAGATTAAAGACTTAGAAAACCGATCCTATGAGAAAAGGTTAAAAAAACCTGGGCATGTTTAGTCTTGAGAAAAAAAAGACTGAAGGGGAATGTGATAACAGTATTCAAATATGTCAAGGGTAAAAGAGGACTGTGATCAATTGTTCTCCATGTCCACTGCAGATAGGGCAAGAAATAATGGGCTTAAACTGTAGCAAGGGGGAATTAGGTTAGATATTGGGGGAAAAAACTATCTATAAAGATAGTTAAGCTCTGGAATAGGCTTCCGAGGAAGGGTGTGGAATTCCCATGATTGGAGTTTTTAAGAACAGGTTGGACAAACACCTGTTAGGGATGGTCCTAGTTTACCTGGTTCTGCCTCAGTGAAGGGAGCTGGACTTGATGACTTCTCAAGGTCTCTTCCTGTCCTACATTTCTATGATTCTATGAAAAGGTGGCTAGTGTAAGCTAGAAAAACAACAAGGAGTCTGGTGGCACCTTAAAGACTAACAGATTTATTTGGGCATAAGCTTTCGTGGGTAAAAACCTCACTTCTTCGGATGCATAGAGTGAAAGTTACAGATGCAGGCATTATATACTGACACATGGAGAGCAGGTTACTTCGCAAGTGGAGAACCAGTGTTGACAGGGCCAATTCAATCAGGGTGGATGTAGTCCACTCCCAATAATGGATGAGGAGGTGTCAATTCCAGGAGAGGAAAAGCTGCTTCTATAATGAGCCAGCCACTCCCAGTCCCTATTCAAGCCCAGATTAATGGTGTTAAATTTGCAAATGAATTTTAGTTCTGCTGTTTCTCTTTGAAGCCTGTTTCTGAAGTTTTTTTGTTCAATGATAGTGACTTTTAAATCTGTAATAGAATGACCAGGGAGATTGAAGTGTTCACTTACTGGCTTATGTATGTTACCATTCCTGATGTCCTATTTGTGTCCATTTATTCTTTTGCGGAGGGACTGTCCGGCTTGGCCAATGTACATGGCAGAGGGGCATTGCTGGCACATAATGGCATATATAACATTAGTGGATGTGCAGGTGAATGAGCCCTTGATGGCGTGGCTGATGTGGTTGGGTCCTCTGATGGTGTCGCCAGAGTAGATATGGGGACAGAGTAGGCAACGAGGTTTGCTACAGGGATTGGTTCCTGGGTTGGTGTTTCTGTGGTGTGGTGTGTAGTTGCTGGTGAGTATTTGCTTCAGGTTGTGGGGTTGTCTGTAAGCGAGGACTGGCCTGCCTCCCAAGGTCTGTGAGAGTGAAAGATCATTTTCCAGGATACGTTGTAGATCGTGGATAATGCGCTGGAGAGGTTTTAGCTGGGGGCTGTATGTGATGGCCAGTGGTGTTCTGTTATTGTCCTTGTTGGGCCTGTCCTGTAGTAGGTGATTTCTGGGTACCCATCTTGCTCTGTCAATCTGTTTCCTCACTTCCCCAGGTGGGTATTGTAGTTTTACGAATGCTTGATAAAGATCTTGTAGGTGTTTGTCTCTGTCTGAGGGGTTGGAGCAAATTCGGTTGTATCTTAGGGCTTGGCTGTAGACAACGGATCGTGTGATGTGTCTTGGATGGAAGCTGGAGGCATGTAGGTACGTATAGCGGTCAGTAGGTTTCCGGTATAGGGTGGTGTTTATGTGACCATCACTTATTTGCACTGTAGTGTCCAGGAAATGGATCTCTTGTGTGGACTGGTCCAGGCTGAGGTTGATGGTGGGGTGGAAATTGTTGAAGTCCAGGTGGAATTCTTCAAGGGCCTCCTTTCCGGGGGTCCATATGATGAAGATGTCATCAATGTAGCGCAAGTAGAGGAGGGGCACTAGGGGACGAGAGCTGAGGAAGTGTTGTTCTAAGTCAGCCATAAAAATGTTGGCATACTGTGGGGCCATGCGGGTACCCATAGCAGTGAAGGTATAAGTTGTCCCCAAATCTGAAGTGGTTGTGGGTGAGGACAAAGTCACAAAGCTCAGCCACCAGGCTTGCTGTGGCCTCATCAGGGATACTGTTCCTGACAGCTTGTAGTCCATCCTCATGTGGAATATTGGTGTAAAGTGCTTCTACATCCATGGTGGCCAGGATGGTGTTTTCAGGAAGAACACCAATGCATTGTAGTTTCCTCAGGAAGTCGGTGGTGTCTCGAAGATAGCTGGGAGTGCTGGTAGCGTAGGGTCTGAGGAGAGAGTCCAAATAGCCAGATAATCCTGCTGTAAGAGTGCCAATGCCTGAGATGATGGGGCATCCAGGGTTTCCGGGTTTATGGATCTTGTGTCAGTATATAATGCCTGCATCTGTAACTTTCACTCTATGCATCCGAAGAAGTGAGGTTTTTACCCACGAAAGCTTATGCCCAAATAAATCTGTTAGTCTTTAAGGTGCCACCAGACTCCTTGTTGTTTTTGTAGATACAGACTAACACGGCTACCCCCTGATACTTGACACAGTGTAAGCTAGGTCAGCCTGAAGGACAGTGACGTGGCCACTGAGACATCCAGGTATTACTAAAGCACATGGATGCCTTGGTTATGCACTCTTTTCTCTGGATATGCCCCCTGCACTAGCAAGAGGAATCTACACTGGTTAGCAAAGTCAACAATAGGGCTGCATGGTGCTACAGGGATGCATTGAAGGATATGGGCCTTTATGTCCACTCCTCAAGATCTCTTTAGCCCCTTTTCTGCAGCACTGCTCTTTTCTTTGTAACCAATGAGTTTGCTTCTGTTAGAAGATCCAAATCATTTTCATTTTTTGTCTGAGAGAGTGATCTCCTCTGACACTTTCTCAAATGGACTGGTGAGTTTAACATTTTGGTTTGTGTGTGTGGGGAGATGCTATAGCTCTGCGTTTCTTTTAGCTACCTACACAAGTACACAGTAATAGCCAGTTAGGATGGCAAAGTTGTAACAACTGTCTTCATGGGCTAAATTCTATCTGAAGACAATGAATTTACTCGTGTGAGTAAAGGGGTAGAAGCATTTGATCCTTGGTGCTTTTACTTCTGAGCCAAAAGGCATTTTTACCAATGGCTGTGTTTGGCCTTACAATCTATGCATTACTTTTTCATATGTAGTAGAGCTTGACATGAATATCATTCTGCTAATGCTGGTTGCTTGCTCTTTCATTCAGTGTTGCAAAACAATAGACTTCGCATACAACAGTTATAATGAATCTTGCTGATTATTTTTTTAAGCTGGAAGCACCCTGCATATTTGCCATATCTTTCAGTACAGATAAAGATGGTAAGATACATCACTGAATATTTTCTCTTTTTATAAAACTTTTCACTGCCTGTTAATATATTTATATTTGTAAAGCTTCTCCAATTTACTTCCAGTCTAGTGAAAATTATCTCCAGCACAAATTTGAATCTTTCAGTTAAATAGTGTGTAATTTTGAAGGGGTACAATAAATTATGCAGCAACTTAAATCTTTGGAACTTCACATTTCTGTTACAGCAGAGCAATTATTTTTCCATAAACTAGTCCATTGTATTTCAGAGTAATATCTTTCCAATTTCTTATTCCCAGGAGGATTTTAGCTGCAGTGTAGGTTTGGAATTGGTTAAAATAATAAACTGGTACAAACTACAGACCTGATTTTACTCTATTCTGCTTACCTAGATTCTAGTGCACAATCATCACTGTAGTATATGAGCTGAGGTTGAATATTTAGTTCTTATGTTTACATCTGTAGGTTGACAATAACAAATGTGACAGTTTTTACAGAGAATATGGAGGTCTCTACAGAATTCCTGTTTGTCTTTTTTGTAGTTTTACAGATAGGAAAAGGGTTTTGCAAATCTGTCATCATATACTGGAGGTCCTCTTTCCACTTTTCTCAGTGTATTCCTTTTCAATTTCTTTTTCAGTCCACTGCCAATTTAACAGTTATCCAGTCATTATGGTTAAGGAACTGTTCCCATGGTACGCCTTAAACTGTACAGATTTCATTCCTACATTATGTACCTTATTCCATATTTTCAGTTATGGATTATGACATGTTCCTTTTACAATCACAGTAAATATGCCTCCATATCAGATGTGTGCATTAGGTGCCCATCCATTCACAGCCAAGGAATTTAGTTAGAATTCATAATTTTCCTTACTTCTTCGTAATTGTTTGGTCCTCTAGTTGCCAGGGCAATCGACACTTTGTACATTTCTAAAACAGATAATGTATTGGTTTAGGAAAGACTAAAGGCCATTGTGTATCAACAAAGTTTTGGGAGTTCAAAACCACCACCACTCTCCAGCAAATATACATGCTTCAGTATACAATCCAGTTCCTCTCTACAAGACAGTATAATCGCTACTCCAAGCAAGATAAAAACCTACTAAGCAGTCTGGAGCAAAGAACTATTTGCACACACAGTGCCATAACTGTTACTTTCCTTCAGCTGGAGTCCCTCTTGGATGCAGGTTTCTGTTGTTTCCCCAACTCTAACTGCATTTACCTTTTTGATGAGTAACCATTAGGAATCAGCATAATTCCAGCACTGCAGTCTTCCCAGAGAGGGAAGTAGGACTCCATTCTTGATTAGGAAGAGAAATATAATTATTGTCTAGCCAGTAGAGAGTGTGGTCTATATATCCAGATTTGCAACCAACCCATATACTTTTCAAAATAGCTTTGTTCATTTTAGTTAACACCTCGAAATATCCAAGGGTAGCATCTATACCATAAACTTAGACTCCACAGTTTAAGTCATTTTTACTGAAAATATTCTGTTCCACAAGCTAAACTTCATTTTACTCAACTTCTTAAACTCTTATACTTTTAGACAATGGGGCCCTGATCCAGTCCCTCATGAAGTAAACTGGAAGACTTCCATTGACTTCTGACTTCCCCCAGTTTATTCAATATCATGAGATTCCTACACATTTGTTTTCCAGTGTCTAGGGGACTTAATAAACTTGGTTCTCTCACTGGCAAAAATGTTATCTGTATTTTTTTTCTTGTTTACTACTATCTCACATTCCAGTTATCTTTGATGTCCCTGGTGGTAATGATTAAAAGCTGCAGGATTTAAAGCAATTAGTAAATGGAAGAGAAGGCACCTTTCCATGGTACTGTTTTGTAAGCTAAATGAAACAGATCTTAAGTGTCCAATCTGAATTGCTAATGGATAAGAGCAGATAATTGCTATGGTTTACTGAAATTAACATCCAAATCCAATTTTCTTTAGTATAAACTTCCAAAGAAATAGTACCAGGTAGGCCTAAATTACTTTTAAACTTCCAAGATTAAATGTAATGTTGCTAACTTATCTGAAGCATACTTTTGGGGCATGGAATTTACTTGATATCTATTAGGTTCATAATTACATTATGCAAACTGTTAAATGGAAGATTAAAATATTAGCCTTTTGAGCATGCACTGCATTCTCTACTTCATGGAATGCTCAATCATTTTCTTACGTAACATATCACAAAGTATATTTTCTATCAGAATTTATAAATTGACAGAGACCAAGGAAATTTTTTCAGCAGACTTAGTTTTTTCTGCAGTAGGTTTTAATTATTGATTTATATTAGATAAGGGCCATTTCAAAACCCTAGATCAGAATCAAACTTTTAGGAAGTCTGGACTCAGATATAAATCTCAACTTCATGGCTGGGTCAGATCTCTAGTTTATTACATTAAAACAAATCAAAAGTACAAGTTGACAAACAGAACAATTTGATTAAAAATATTCAGACAAATTGAAGATTACCATGAGAGAGAGCGTACGTACGCACACATGCATCAAAATAACTAAGAAAGAAAATCTGAGCTTCTCTTGACTGATGCATACTTAACACAAAATACTTAGCACTAATGCACGATTTCCATTTACTTGTACTGACCAAGAGCAGAATTTCGCTCTTACACTATACTTAGCAGCTCTACAACATTTCTCACTTCTGCATATCACTGCATCAGAGAAGATGGTTTTGTGTCATTGGAACTTGTGCTATTTTGTGATGTAGCAATGTAACATCATAACCGTAAACATATATGGTAAAAGGAGATACATATAAAATTCATAATAGTATACTAGTATCAATAAACTCAAGCAAATGATAACAGCAATAACCAAAACAATATATTAGTTCACTTTAACACCAGTTAAAGTAAAGACTCATCAACATACACAATAAATCTTGCCCCTAATTCTAAGTTTTTCTATAGGGGGCTACTGCAATTATTTTCCAGTCTAAATCTTCTATTCTCCCTTTACCACTTATGCTTCCTGGTTTCAGATACATTCTTTCTCTTTTGACTTCCAATACTCCTACAGAATCATAGAACTGGAAGGGACCTCGAGAGGTCATCTTGTCCAGTCCCCTGCTCTCATGGCAGGACTAAGTATTATCTAGACCATTCCTGACAGGTGTTTGTCTAACCCGCTCTTAAAAATCTCTAATGATGGAGATTACACAACCTCCCTAGGCAATTTATTCCAGTGCTTAATCACCCTGACAGTTAGGATTTTTTTCCTAATGTCCAATCTAAACCTCCCTTGCTGCAATTTAAGCCCATTGCTTCTTATCCTATCCTCAAAGGTTAAGAAGAACAATTCTTCTCCCTCCTCTTTGTAACAATCTTTTATTTACTTGAAGACTGTTATGTCCCTGCTCAGTCTTCTCTTTTCCAGAGTAAACAAACCCAAATTTTCCAATCTTCCCTCACAGGTCATGTTTTCTACACCTTAATCATTTTTGTTGCTCTTCTCTGGACTTTTCTCCAATTTGTCCACATCTTGCCTGAAATGTGGCACCCAGAACTGGACACAATACTCCAGCTGAGGCCTAATCAGCGTGGAGTAGAGCGGAAGAATTACTTCTCATGTCTTGCTTACAATGCTCCTGCTAATACATCCCAGAATGATGTATGCTTTTTTTTTTTTTGCAAGTGTTACACTGTTGATTCATATTTAGCTTGTGGTCCACTATGACACCCATATTTACTTCAAACCATTTCTCCAGGTTGTCCAGATCATTTTGAATTTTAATCCTATCTTCCAAAGCACTGGCAACCCCTCCCAGCTTGGTATCGTCCACAAACATTATAAGTGTACTCTCTATGCCATTATCTGAATCATTGATGAAGATATTGAACAGAACCGGACCCAGAACTGATTCCTGCGGGACCCTACTCATTATGCCCTTCCAGCAAGACTGTAAACTACTGATAACTACTCTCTGGGAACGGTTTTCCAACCAGTTTTGCACCCACCTTATAGTAGCTCCTTTTAGCTTGCATTTTCCTAGTTTCTTTCTGAGAAGGTCATGCAAGACAGTATCAAAAGCTTTACTAAAGTCAGATATACCATGTCTACCACTTCCCCCCCCCCACCCAATCCACAAGGCTTGTTACCCTATCATGTTAGTGTGACACGATTTGTTCTTGACAAATCCATGCTGACTGTTACTTATCACCTTATTATCTTCCAGATGTTTGCAAATTGATTGCTTAATTATTTGCTCCATTATCTTTCTGGGTACAGAAGTTCAGCTGACTGGTCTATAATTCCCCAGGTTGTCCTTATTTCCCTTTTTATAGATTGGCACTATACTTGCCCTTTTCCAGTCTTTTGGAATCGCTCCCCTCTTCCATGACTTTTCAGAGATAATCGCTAATGGCTCAGATATCTCTTCAGTCAGCTCCTTGGGAATTCTAGGATGCATTTCATCAGACCCTGGTGACTTGAAGATATCTAATTTGTCCAAGTAATTTTTAACTTGTTCATTACCTATTTTAGCCTCTGATCCTGCCTCATTTTCACTGGCATTCACTAAGTTAGATGTCTAACCACAACCAACCTTCTTGGTGAAAACCGAAACAAATAAATCTTTAAGAACCTCTGCCATTTCCACATTTTCTGTTATTGTTTCCCCACCTCCCTCATTAAATAATGGGCCTACCTTGTCCTTGGTCTTCCTCTTGCTTCTAATGTATTTGTAGAATGTTTTCTTGTTACCCTTTATGTCTCTAACTAGTTTGATCTCGTTTTGTGCCTTGGCCTTTCTAATTTTGTCCCTACATACTTGTGTTATTTGTTTATATTCATCCTTTGTAATTTGACTTAGCTTCCACTTTTTGTAGGACTCTTTTTTGATTTTTAGATCATTGAAGATCTCCTGGTTAAGCCAGGGTGGTCTCTTGCCATACTTCCTATCTTTCCTACGCAGTGAGATAGTTTGTTCTTGTGCCCTTAATAATGTCTCTTTGAAAAACTGCCAACTGTCTTCAATTATTTTTCCCCTTAGATTTGCTTCCCATGGGATCTTACCTACCAACTCCCTGAGTTTCCTAAAGTCTGCCTTCTTGAAATCCACTGTCTTTATTTTGCTGTTCTCCCTCCTACCACCATTCCTTTGAATCATGAACTCTACCATTTCATGATCACTTTCACCCAAGCTACCTTCCACTTTCAACTTCTCAACCAGTTCCAATATTTGTCAAAATCAAATCTAGAACAGCCTCTCCCCTAGTAGCTTTCTCCACTTTCTGGAAAAAAAAAAAAAAAAGAAAGTCTCTAATACATTCCAAGAATGTGTTGGGCAATCTGTGCCCTGCTGTGTTATTTTCACAACAGTTGTCTGATTAGTTGAAGTCCCCCATCACCACCAAATCCTGTGCTTTGGATGATTTTGTTCGTTATTTTAAAAAAAGCTTCATTCACCTCTTCTTCCTAGTTAGGTGGTCTGTAGTAGACCCCTACAATGACATCACCCTTGTTTTTTTACCCCTTTTTTCCTTACCCAGAGACTTTCAACAAGTCTGTCTCCTATTTCCATCTCAGCCTCAGTCGAAGTGTATACATTTTTAATATATAAGGAAACATCTCCTCCCTTTTCTCCCTGCCTGTCCTTCCAGAGCAAGCTGCACCCTTCTATACCAATGTTCCAGTCATTCATATTATCCCACCAAGGCTCTGTGATGCCAACTATGTCACAGTTGTGTTTATTTACTAGCATTTTGAGTTCTTCCTGCTTATTCCCCATACTTCTCACATAGTACACAGACATCTAAAATACTTGTTTAATTCCCCCTCCCCCTGCCCGTTCTGTCTTGTCTCTCCTTTATCCCTGCTATAACAGCCCATGCTCCCCCCAAAGTCCAAACCTGTCTCCCAGGTCTCTGTGTAAAGCTTAGATAAGACTCTGCACAATAAGTGACAAGAAATGTAAACTCAATCAATTTTAATTCACAGCATTTAAGTGTAGGACATATATGGCTCCCTTAATGAAGAGCCTCCAAGTACGAAAATTTTGGTGCCACTTATGGGGGAAAAGAACTGAACTGCATCATTTCTGATTCACACATGCAAGATAATGAAGTAGTCACTCTAGAAGGTGATAGTATTAAACCAGATATTCACAGACACGAAAATTACTCCAGCCTAAATACAAACATTTATTTTGTAGTTGTTGGTGAGTAGGTAGGTTAATGGACCTGAGACGAAGGAGTAATGTAAAAGCTTTCTATCCTTGTGTGTCAGTTGTGCTACTTTTTTGGAGGCGCAGAGGGTATATATGTAACCTATTGCAAATCTTTGAGGTTATGTTCACTTAGGAAAGAAAATGTGATTCTTCTACAGAGATTGCTATCTCGTTGTACAATCCTAGGTGAAGACAAGGCACAGGTAGTTTTACCTTGATGCAGCTGCTCAAGATAAACCCTGGTGGGAAGGCGATGATTGTACTACTGACAACCTAAGAGTTAAAAGTCATGGTCAGACCTCAGAACATCAGTAGATTGGCCTACTAATCATTGTTAAAAAACAAAACATGCAGAAGTCATGGTTTTGGGGTCTCTCTCTTCTGGCTTTTGAACTGCCCCAGCCACCTCCTTCCTCCTCTCTCGCAGAAGCAGCATGGTGTGTCAATCACAATTCAAAATGCAACCTTCAATGCATGTAAAATGTGCACACAAATGCAGGCCCAAGCTGCCCTGTATGCCTGCTACCCAGCTTTTGTTCCTACTGCCCGGAGTCCTCCAACCCTGGCAGTCCCCCATTCCTCTCCAGCCGCTGACCTCGGTCTCCAGCCTTCAGGGGAGGTGTCTTGCCCTAGGCTCTGATGGTATGTCTAAATTGCTGGAGGGAGCCATAATAAGAATGTGCTAATAATAGCAGTGCGGACATTGAAGTTCTATCAGAGACTTGGGCTAGCCACCCAAGCTCAGATCCAGGAAGTTTGGGTGGGCTTAAGAGCCCAAGGTGCCACCCTAGCTGCAACATTGCAGTGCTATTTTTAGTACACTAGCTCAAGCCTGAGTCTGTCTGCATAGGCTGGGAGGCTCTCTGCCACCTGCAGTGTGTAGACATACCCCACAGTGGGAAAGGGATGAGGCCACTGCTGCTATCTTAGATAGAGGACCATTCTGCTGTACTCTGCCAGATCTGGTTCTCTGCCCACACAGAGCACATAGGGAGGCTCTAGTACTGCAGACAGCTGCTATGTCTGCCCCTTGCACAAGTGGCAGAGCAGCCTCTAGTGATTAAAGGAAGAAATGACAGACCTTGCAAAAATCCTGAGCTGCCTCTATTTTTTGCGGCGAGCCCCCCAAAACAACACTTGTGATATCACGAGTGTCGGCAACATTAATTGCTAAAGTTTACATCTCTCATTCCTCATCTGGATGAAACCAGTTTGGGTTGTAAAGACTAATATTACACGCAAAACTCAATTCAAGGTATTCTAGCAGTGCTGCAGCCTAGTGACATTTTGAAGGAAAAAAAAACAAAAAACAAAAACAGAAAAACTTTATTTTAATAAGCCAAAACTTATAGTAAATTAAGTCTGAATTTCATGATATTTTGCATGCAAAGAGTTTAGCATGTATGAGGAAATTCAGTTTGTCTGCATTCTGTAAGTACTATATAAAATATTTAATTAACTTTTTGCGATTGTCAATAAGTTTCTATTATAGCCAAAGACATTGCTGGGCTCTCTCCACTAGACAACTGAAAAAAAATGAAATGTATTGTTCATCCCTTCCCCTCCCTCTGGAAAAAGTTTGTTTATCTTTGTAGATTAAGCAGTTGACTTTAGTAAAGAAGGCTGTAAGCTCAAACCCTATTGCTGCTGTGTTTTCACTAAAGTGCTATTAAAAGCACCTGTTTTTCTTCTAACCAAAGTCTGGTGAATACATTCTCACCACTACTTATTTTTCCTGTAAAATAAAAACAAGAGAAGTGACATTGAGTAAAGACACTTTGAATTATGCACTAAGTAGAAAGAAAAATACAAGCCATGTTGCCTTCCCCCCCTTCCCCGCAGGGGTGGGGGGGGGGTGAGAGTAAGAGATTCATTTGGGCCAGCAGGAAAAAGAAAACCCTAGGGTCTTTTAAGGATTCCCCATTCCCCACGCATGGGTTCTCAGCCTTCTGGTGGCCTTGGGGGGAGGAGGCGTTCTGTAGCTGATTGGCTGGATTGAAGTGTACAGTGGAAGACTACTAGTTATTTACACCCAAGAGGAGGACCTATAAACCCTTTTCCCTTCCCAGGGTACCATTCTACACCTGCAAGCAACAGTTCTCCCTCCCACATTTAGGATTAGAGTAGGAGTGGGGCTTGGGGCCTTGTTGAGGAAACCATTGTAGTCACCTTTTGGGGCTGGGAAGAAATTTCCCCCTCACTGCCAAATTGGCCTGGGTGAGGTGGGGTTTCTCCACTACCACCTTCCTCTCAGTAGGCCAGGAACCCAGTAGGTATGCTAGGTCATAATGTGTTCATGTTGTTGCAACTTGCGAGGGATCTAGTGCAGACAATCCTTCAATATGAAGTCTGTTTCCCTGATAAACTGGTATTGGAGTCATGATTAGGGCAGGGATCCTGGAAAGGAGCTTGAGGCTTTTAATGTCTGGTACAGTGAGGAGACACCCCACTTTTCCCCATATCCTTAAGTCTCATATAGGAAAGGCTAGTGGGCTCACTGCTGTAAATAGGTTAAAGTTTGGGAGTGTTGACAGACATCAATAGGAGCTAGAATTTTACGCATTGTGTCTTGTCTTCTATTCTGTGGTATCCAGAACAAAAAAGCTGTGACTAATACAAACAAACACACACACAAAAGACATTGGGTTTGGTTCAGTACATTGGGAGCAATTTACCCATCCCCAGAGGTTTCATTAATCCATACTTAAGAGTTTTCAATATCTTATATCTGTTATTGCATATTTTCTTCGCCCTGCACTTCTAAATGAAAATCAGTTGCCCTCCCTGCTGCACACCTACCTGCAAAAGGGGACATATACACACTGGATATTGCAGAATTAGAGAGCACGGTGCAAAAATGATTAAAGGCATTGAAAGACTCATATGAAGCAAGATTGAACAGACTGAAATTGTGTCTTAGCAAGGAGATAAATAAGAGGGGATATGATAAAAAAATATAAAATAATGAATGATATAGAGAGGGTAGATCAGGAGCTTCTGTTCTCATAACACAAGGACAAGGGGAAATTCCATGAATGAAAAGGCTGCAAATTTAAAACTGATAAAGGGAAATACTTTTTTAATGCAATGTAGAATTCGACTGGAACTCATGGCCACAGGAAGTAATTGAGGCCAAAAATTTAGCAAAATTCAAAAAGGGATTGGACATTTACAAGCATAACAAGTATATCCAATGTTATCATAATGAATTATAAGAAGAAATTTGTAAGGGATATAAAACTTCATGGTTTACACCAATCTCTAACTATTAAATGTCAGCAAGAACCTAATGTGGGGAGCCAGATTAACCCACATCTGCCCACTGCAGGGCTCTGACGCCTTTGAAGCATCTGATACTGGCCACTGGACAAGATAAACTTTAGGTCTGATTCAGTATTGCAATTCTTATGTTCCTAAAACCTTCCTTTTTGTCTCTGTCTCCCCCTACCTCCTTCCCCTCCCTCACTCCTACATCTCTTGTTCTTGATATAAAATGTGTGGTGTAACTTGACTGTCAATAATACACCGGCCACTCTCAAAATTACTCTACACAGCCTATAAGAAGAAACACTGACTTACTAATCAAGACAATTTAGTTTATGTAAAACACAGCACTATTTTAACAGGCTCTATATTTAACAGGAAACTAATCTTTACAAACACATCAAAAGATATTTTGTAAATGCTAAGAAGCCATTCTCACATTTTATCCCTAAGCATGATGTTTCACAAAAATATTTGACAAATTTTAATAGGAAAATTGCAATTTGATCTCTTATGATATGGTATTTTAAGCAAAGAGAAAATAAATACGTAGAATAATAAATAAATAATAATAATAAAATAAAAATGAGAGGCAAGCTCTACTCGTGCTATTTTTACTGTACTATTGCAAACAGATTTCCCTTTTGGCTATCCCGAACTTGAGACAATGAGACTTGCTGAGCAGAACAAAGGATGGCTCAGGGGGTGCCTAACCTTACTTTTCAACATCTTATTGACTTACTCAAGGTACCTCATTTATGTTCAGATGGCGTGTCTCAAGTCAAATATATAAATCCCTAACTGGAGTGATATGCCTTTCTGGTGAGCCTACACAGCATCTAATAGAAAGTGATTCTTTAATAGTATGTTATTTTTATAGGTTATTCAATTTTTTTGGTGTTTAGTTTCCTTTGGCATTTGAAAATCTCACTTCCAAAAATCCTATAGTTTACAACTACCATAATATATGGATAGTCAGCTATTTCACAGTTCATTTGTTGTACTTTACCTAGGGGAACATCTGTAATGTTTACTGCTTGCTGATACATGGATTTCAGTGATGGCCATAGTGTTTTCATGTTTAGAGTTCAATGTTTTGATCAACAGAGAGCACTACACAAAGGACAGTGGGCCACTAGCATTTCTTCTCTTACTGGCTTGTTATAGCTTAATCCGTAACCACTGAAGTTAATGAGTTTTGCTACTGACTTCAACAAGAGCAGGAACAGGTGCTTAATCTGTGAAGAAAGAACAAATAGCCCTAATGTTTGGGAATTAAACACCACCTCATTTTATGATTCCTGAGCTATATGATGCCTACATAAGAAAAAGCATACAAGTAAAAAAAACACCTCAAATTAAAATAAAACCCAAACCCCAAAACACTTTGTATTCCAACATGCTGTTAAAACGGTTTATAAAGACATGTTGCAATACCATCTAATGGTCATGGACAAAAAGTAGTCATCTATGCTCACAGACTGCATTAAAGACTTAGAAAATCCATACATCAACAGCAAGGCAAGTACATTGCCTTTTGGACACTGTATCGTCAGTATTATGTATATCAAAACCTAAACTGAAGAAAAGAAAAGACCATGTCATGAAACCCACATAACTTCCTTTCTGTGCTGGAATTTTCACTGATTGTTTGCCCTGTCTGGTTCATCTGCTATTTCTGTTAGGCTTCACTTCAAGGGTACATGCTGATTAGGGCAGCCCTCACTTGGAATAATCTTTAAAAGTTTATGAAGGGTACTATATGTTGTAATTATCTTTTCTTCCTCCACCTTGCACATGACCATTTTCTATTTTCAGATGTACTGTGGATAGTTGTGTGTTGCTGCCATTCATAACATGCAATAGAAATGGCATTGTAGCACTTGTGTTTGAGTCACTTTCTACATTATCCTGTGACAGGTTTCTCTGTATATTACCTACATGAGGGGATGGCTCCCTCAAAGATAAGGTTTTGTTTCAGTTCTCATATTTCATGAAATATGATTGTTGTTACTTGTATTACACAGCCCCTAGGAACACTAATCATGGATCATGATCCCAAGGTACTAGGTTCTGTACTAGCACAAAACAAAAAAGAGGATTCCTGCCCCCAAAGAACTTACAATCTATATATGAGACAAACAATAACTGATGGACACAGTCAGACAGGGGAGAACAAGGAAAAATGAGACAATATTGGTCAGCATGATAGGCCATGGTCTCAACACATTAGCAACTTAACCATTGCCAAGTTTTCTGAAGGCTTCATAGAAAAAGAGAGTTTTAAGGAGGAATTTGGAGGAGGATAAGAAGGTAGCTTTCAAGATGTTTAAGGGGAGAGGCTCCCAAGCATGAAAAACAGCATGGGAGAAACCACAAAGGGCTAGATAGTGAAGTCAGTAGCTTATGTTTTATGTGAAAGAGAAGAAGGAGCCAGTGGAATGATGCAAAGAAATGGGTGAAATGGAAAATTATCTTTGCAGCAGCTTTCTGAATGGATAAGAGGCAAGACTGTATTTGTCAAGGCAAGAAAAAAAATGTAGTAAATCAGGATGTGAGATGAGAGTTCAGCTGAGAGTTTTAGCACTGTGCAGAAAATGTACAATGTTGTGCAGAAAGAAATCAGCAAGATTTAGATTATTGCCTGGATGTGAGGACCTAGAGAATCCTCAGAGATGATGCTCAGGTTACAGGCTTGAGTGACAGTCAAAATAGCGTGCTATCAAAAGAGAAGGTAGCAAGGATAGGTTTTTTTTTTTTTTTGAGGAGGGAATATTAGGAGCTTTATTTTAGCCATGTTAAGCTAACTGCTAGACATTCACAAGAATATATGAGAGAGAGACAGGCAGAGATTTTAGTTTGGTCAGAAGAAGCCAGGTTTGGAGTCAAAGGTAGATCTTTGAGTCATCAGGATGGAAATGAGAGTTGAATTCGTGTTTGTGGATAGAAGGAGAAGCGAAGGAGACCCAGGACAGTCCTTTCCACAGAAAGTTGGAGTGGGAAAGAGGATGATCCTCTGAAAGACAAGCTCAATAAGCAGTTAGAGAGGTAGGAGGAGAACCAGGAGAGGGAAAAATCAATCAAGGAAGCCTTGGAAGGACAAGTTTTCAAGACAAAGAGCATGGTTGATGGTGTCAAAGTTGGCTGGCAGGTCAAAAAGAATCAGGGTGGAGTACTGGTAGACAGTGCGTTCAGTGAGCTTATAGATGAAAGGGAGAAGGGGGTCGGGAGAGAATAGTTGGAGATGCAAGTGCAGTCAACAGTGGTGTTTTCTTCTCATTTTTGTTTGTGTGCTTGTTAAGATGGGAGAGACTAAAGTGTGTTTGTGTTGTGAAGGGATGGAACCAGAGGAGAGTGAGAGGTGGGGGGAGTTGAGAGCGGGCACAAGAGACATCAAGACATGAAATAGGATGGAGCACTAGGGCAAGTGGAGGGGTTGAAGGAGAAGAATAGATGAGAAATCTCTGCATCTCTGATGGGGAGAAAGAGGATAGAGTTGCAGGAGGAGACGGGGAAGGAGACAACCTGAGCAGAGGGAGAAGGTCACATTATATTTTGTCAATTATCTTAGAAGAAATTGGGAAAAATCAGCAGAAACAGAGGAGAGAAGAGTTTCAGAAGTGAATCAAAAAGCCTGCTGAGACTGAGGACATAATATTCAATTATTTTGGTGAAGTAGAGTTGTTTAGCTAAGAAGATGGCAGAAATGAAGGAGGAAAGAAGGACTTTGTAGTAGAGGAAATCAGTCTGGTCACTGAATTTTCAGAGACTAAAGTATTTCAGAGTTATACAATCTCTGCAAGTAGCAGTTGTATTTTCACCATATTTGAGAAGTTCTAACCTTGCTGAAAAGGTTCAAGAATTAAGAAGACAGATTCCCCCCCCCCCTTCTTATTGGGGCATCCACCATGCCAATGACAAAAGCAGTATCAGCAAGATATTTTCCTAGATCCATTCCATCCTACCATACTCAAGTTGGACATAAAAATCCAAGCTCTATGGATAAACTAGTTGAATCACCACCCATAAAGCCAGCTGGGATCTGGTCATTCTTAGAGCAGTGTCAGATCAATATATGCACTAACTTTTGGGAAAGAATTATGGTATGGAAATCTTTTGCCTTAGTTAATTCAGGGAGATCAAAAAGTTCCATTTCTCTTTTCTAGGGTACATTTACCCTTGCAATCATCCTTAATTATGAAAGATGTTATCAGTCATTTCAGAAGATCTTTAGGAAAAACAATTAAAACTTAATGAAAGAAATAGTTGGTTGTTTTTCCTTTTAAGAGTAAAAAGCACCTTAAGACGGATCATCCAATTTCTAGAGACTTATTTAGAGAAGCAGAACATTCACAGATTGCAATGAGTGTTTGCTCGCCAACAATAGGAGAAAATTGACATTTGATAGAGGCTTTATCTCAACTAGGAAAGCAATCCAAAGACAAAATTACTTTTCAGATGTATATCTATGCTCAAGATTAGTTTGAGGAGAAAAATATCACTTTAATAACTATAGACATTCATTTGTTTGCTCCATTACACAGCATTAAAGCTGGGCAAATAATTTGTAGTGAATAACTGATCTGCTGATTCTCTCTTATTCATCCGTTAACAGACTGTCCACCAACAAATTGGGGTTTTCAGGAGTTTATTTTTTAAATAATTTTGAATAATATAATTTGTGAATAATTCTTGCTCTTCAGATCCTTTACAAAAGAAAGCTTGTAGTGACTAATCAATATTCAAGCTGTTTTATTGTTACACACATAGGTCACATGGTAAATTTCTGCTTCCTGAAAGGATTGTCATAGAATCATGTTTCTATTGTGAATAATTGTAATTATTCATTTGATCTTCCACAAGTGTTATTCAATATTCATTTGAAATTCACAGTTTCCAGTAAACTCATTTGCTAAGATAGTTTCAGAGAGTGAACATAAAAAAGAGAGACCACAACAAAGTCAACTGTCTTAATAATGTGAATGAGGGAAAAACAATAAAATCAGTATTTACCTGGCTCTACAAAATATAAAGATACAATCTAACATGCTCAAATTCCATAATGTAGGCGCTCAGCATTTATTGCACTTTACACTTGTAGTGAAGTGAAGACTCACCAGCGTGGCACCTCCTGCTGGTCATCTCAGGAATTAGCTCTCCAGCATATGGAGAGCCCTCTGCTGGCTGGTGGCTCGCCTGCCACTGGCCCCATATCTCTCCCGGCCCCTGGTGCCCTTTACCTTGGGTTCTGCCCAAAGCAGTACTCCCTTCCTCTGGGTTTCCCCTCCCAGGGGAACCCCCAACCATCTACACCCACCTTGCCTCAGTGGCTACTGCCAGTCATCATCCCTCTCACTGAGGCAAACTGAAGTCTGTAAAAGCCACCTATCATTGGCAAGGGGGTCGGACCAGCTGCCTCTGCCTACCCCGGGCTGCACCTCTGCAACCCCAGTACATGCTTGGGCCTTTAGCAAGGCCCGCAGGCTGGGGATTTGCCAAGCTGGAGCTCCCCAGCCCTACTCCACTCCTGGTACCCTGAGCTCCCAGGCAGCCAGGTCCTTCTCTCTCCACTGCTAGAGAGACTCCTCCATCTTCTGGCCCCCAGTCCTCTTATCGGGGCCAGCTGGGCCCTAATTGAGCTGCTTCCCCAATCAGCCTAGCTTGGCTGCTTTCACTCCTTTTCTCAGCCACAGACCTCTCCAGAACTGCTTTTAACCCCTGTTCTGTAGGAGTGGGAGCCGACCCACTACACGCTATTGATAAATGCATTTGTAGACTAATTTTTATTGAATAAGTGTGTGTATGGAAATGTAGTGTTTGTTTTTTATTTCTACTAATGTCCTCTCTCACTGATATCTATTATTGCAAAGTGCAATATAGGGAAGTCTGGATACTTTGAATTCGTATCAATGAGCAGTTGTATGGAACAACATGAAGACTGTGAAAAACAATTTAAGATACACAGGTATTCTCATTTTCCCCCAAAAAAGCTTTTATAATCATTTCTCTGAGCTAAATCCTCTATTTCTCCTTTAACCTAGGGTCCAATCCAAAGTCCATTGAAGTAAATGAAAATCTTGTATTTCAGCGAATACTAAACAGCTCTAGAACTTCTACATATCAATACATCAATTTTTAACTTCTACATAACAATGCATCAGAGAAGATGGTTTTGTGTCATTGCACCTTGTATTATTTTGTGATATAATAATTTATAGGAGACACACAAAATTTGTAATAGTAGAATAGCCCCAATAAACTCAAGCAAATGATAACAGGAGTAATCAAAACAATTTATTAGGGCCTCTCGAGTTTTGCCATTGATTTCAATGAAGACAGGATCTCATTTACACAGCCCGCAGAAGCAAGCCTCGAAGTCTGGTTCGATAGACTCAGGTTTGTGGGGCTTGCACTAGCACTCCAAAAATAGCAGTGTGGACAGTGCTGAAGCCCACTCCCCTCTCTAGGCTTCAGAGCCCACGCCACAATGTCAAACTGCTGTCTACACTGCTATTTTTAGAGTGAGCCCCGCTAGCTCAACTCTGTAAACCCTTCTGGGATCTCACTTCTGTGGGCTGTGTGGGGATGCACCCATATAGTCCCAACTTGCAAGATGATGAGTGCCCATAAGACTTATTGAAATCAGTAGGATTTAGTCCAAGCTGACAATTTTTTAAAAAATTTGTCTAAGCTGTCTAATTTCATTCCTCTATTATAACCCCCAAAAGATGTTTATCTTGGGCCAGATTAATCCAGCCTTACTCACATTGAGTAGGTAGAGTGAGTAAGAATGAATTAATCTGGCCCTGTGTGAGGAAGTTGAATTTTAGGATTGCATGGGTAATTCCTTTGCTACTGTAACAATTCCTTTGATACTGCAATAAGTATTATGAACATTTTGAATTGGCCATCGGTTTTGTTTATCACAGAGAAGGAAATATCCCTTATTAAAAAAAATGCCATCCAAAAATGTTTGGATAATTGTTATAAAAACTTGTATTTACTATCAGCAAAATTTGCTAATGAGATAAGTTGACAGACACGTGAAAGGCCATGTAGCAAACTCCTGGCATTAAGAGGTGTTTTTACATGTAATGTGCTTGGTTGTTAAGTTACTGATAGGAAAAATACTTAGTCACATCCCAGCTGTTCTGTGAAAGGCTAAAACATTAAATTTAAACCATTAAGTAATTCTGAAAGCAAGAGAACAGGTGGCAAATGGTTTATATGGCAGATGGTGCCTTTTTTAATATTTGTACTCACTGCTAATTTACAATACCGAGTCCACAACTACCAACTCATATTTTACCTTTTTCACTTGAACGATTAGAAAACTGTAGGAGAAAGTATGAAAATAGACACCATAATTATTTTTAAAAGGATAAATTTTTCACTTGCCTTACTTATCTTCATTCAATAAACATGAAGTCAGTAATTTCTAATTCCAGGAGCCTTAAAGTCCTCAAATCTGAATTAAATTCCAGAGTTGTATAAACTCCAGAAGTTTATCACAATTTTAAGTTTAAATTTTTAAGTTAATTTAGCACTTTTGAAGGATGCTATCTTGACAGCACTCGAGAATGAATTCCTCTCTTTAACCATAGAGTAGATAAAGCACAGGTGCTATAGTATGGTTTTCCTTACTATAATTTATTGTATCTCTAGAGGCATATCAATAACATGTGTGCTGAGTTTAGCACATGGATCCTGTGATGAGGTGTACTTACCCCGCACTGGAGATGAAGGGGTTAAACCTCTACTCTGGGCAGAGGAAGCCATGCCCCCTCACCCCTGATGGGCATGCTCCAACTGGAGCAGCAGTATAAAAGGGAGTAGCCCAGTTCACCTCCGAGGAGAGAGGATGCATGGTTCAGGCTCCCACCAGTGAGCTGATGGAGACCCAGATTGTGAAGGCCAAGCCATCTGGGACCCGGACAGATACCCAGCTACCTGTGTACACCCAGGAGACCTTGGAACCGTGAAGAGCTCCACAAACCAAAGACCCTGGAGACCCATGGACCATACCGCTGGAGGACAGGGTAGGAAGTTGCCCAAGGGGCCTAGCCATTGTTCCAGTTGCAGGACCAGGAACTTAGTGTGTTTTGGTTGGATCCCTGATGACCCAGTGGCTAGTATTCTCACTGCTGACAGGGTCCTGGGATGGGACCTGGTGGAGTACGGAGGGCCTGGGTCTCCTAACCCCTGCCACCACTCCTCTAGGTGGTGGCCCATCCCACCACTGGCCATTAGCTGCATAGCCCTGTGAGAGATGGCAGACGTATTGACTGTTGCCACTAGGCCTGATTGCCCAGAAGCTAAGGGCATCAGGTGGACTCAGCCACGGGACTGTAGAACCCCTTTGTTCACCCCAAAGGCCCAGCATAAGTGTATGTAAATAGATAAATCAATAAATATTTAAGAAAGGGAAATAAGTCAACTGAAAAAATGAAATGTAATTTCTGGAACTTTTTTCACTTCCCCTTAGACCTGTGAAATCATTCGTGTCTTACCTTCAACCTACTGCCATGTAAACATGCTGCTGTGTGGATTAATATTGCATTCCCCTTTCACCATCCTCCAACCCATACTTTTTGGTATTTCACATCAAAGGTCTCCAATGCCCACACTTCCTGTTATTGCCGGAAATGAGTGAATTCTGCCTCAAACAAAGATCGTAAGAGTCAGTCAAACACACCAGTTACTCTAGATTTCTTCCACCCTGCTTCACCTGTGAGCGCCTTTCCAATTCATTTGCCCGCTAGACCTTTCTTTTTCTTCATCCTTCATCATTTGCAGTCTTCTGAACATCTTAAGTCACAAAAAATTTCTACATAAGCTCAACAACAAAGAGGCCAACCACTGGGTTTTCCTTAGTGCCCCTTCCCTCCCCCCCCCATCCAAATGTGTGGTTTCCAAAACATTCACTATTACTCTCAAATAAATCATAAGAATCTTTGTTCACTTATGAGAGAAGAATGAAAGGAACCTTTGGCAAGTGACCTACAAGAGGTCTAAAATCAGAATATGACTGCAAAACTTGTTCACAATTCAAAATAATCTTGTTGCTACTCCTCCATTAATATGCTGTATTGCATAGATTTGTTTCCCAATTTCAGAGGGGAATTATATTAACAATCAAATACTTTATTGCGCTGACACTTTGTATAGTAATTTTCCATATGTTTTGATGTGTTTAGCTGAGAGTGTGGTTGAGGGTTACTGCAAGGTATGTAGCAAGAGACTATTTAATTTTTCTTGCATTCAAATTGTTGAAATTGCCAGAAACAACTATTAAGTAGATATACTGTCTTTGCCATGGCTCAGGCATTTTCAGAAGCAAATATTAACACCTTGAGCACTGCATTAGTGCCAACAGGTGAAGTTTCTAGTATGGTGGCTATAATGTAGATTTTATTCAATACCTTACCTAAGAAGTCAGTCATGATTAGTGGAATTTCATTTAATTTCATCATGCATTAGGACATGCTGTGTGCCAAAGTAAGTTTAGCAATGCTTGATGATATATTGAAGGTGAATTTCATCATTTCAAGAGTTCTTAATTATCAAAACTTCTGACCACTTTTAGAAGAAGTTGAATCAAATATGTGGTATGGCTGATGTACAACAGCTAAGTCAAGATCATATGTTTTGTTGCTTTGTACAATGTATGGAAGGTATTATGTTGTTCTTTGTTCAGAAAGAACAAGATTATCCAAAACTAGCAAGCTTGCAATTGGTAAGTGACTTGATTTATTTATTGTTTTTGCATAATCCACTCAACACTTAAATGAACTATATGTAGAACATCAAGTTTGAAGAAGGACGAGTTAAACATAATCAAATCTCATTAAAAAAATAGACGTCAAAATTATTTTGGACAATGGAAAGCTAGAATATTTCATTTGTTAAACATAAAAATAAACTCCTTTCATGGACAATACTGGGAAAAAAAGTGATCTATTCATATTAAGCTACAATCGGGAAACTGTTGGAAATATTTTCAAGATGGATTCTTAAGTTACAAAAGCTAGAAAATATACTACAATTCATCATGTCTCCACATGCAGTATGAAGAAGATCTCTACAGTATGGGTCTTGAGCGGTTTTATAGCAAGAACCTTAAGACACAGATGGTTGAGTTACGGGGGAATTATCTGGAAAACCAAGATGGAGATCTCAGTTCCAAGATGGAAAATATCAACTATTAAAAGACTATTCCCTTTAATCAATGAACTTCCTGAAGTAAAATGTTGATTTGGATTAATACTTTATTCAATAAAAATGCAGTTTTGATCGACCCAAAACTATTCACAAATTTGACCTGAATTCATTTAATAATTTTGTCCAAAAAAAATGTTTGGGGCTAGATTCACATGGGAATTAGGTGCCATTCGCCAAATGGCCAGAGGAGGTTGTGGTGGTACCACCTCCCACTTGTCAGGAATCAGGGCCTGCAGTACAGCCAGTCTCTGGGCAACCTACTAAGGGCTGCCTGATTGGCTACACAGCCTGATTGATTTGACGAGTCAGCAGAGCACCTCTTAAGCCCCACAGCAATTCACCAGCTGCTCAGAGCACTTGCCCATGGCTGTGATAGCTCTTGTGCCTGGTTGTTGCCAGCCCTACTCCTGCCTTGCCTCATTCCAGGTAACCTTGTTCTGACCCTTGGCTCTAACTCTGGCTGTGAACCTTGGCTCTGACACCTCGGTTCTGTCCGTGGGATCCAACTCCCGGCTACTGAAGCCTATGTCCAGCCACTAGGCACAACACCTGCTCTAACCACAAGGCACAATTGCCCATGCCCCAGTCTTTGACCCACCTTATAACTTTTATCTTAGTGTTAGGGCACTCACATGGAATGTAGAATATTGCCAGATTATTTTGTTTTTATGAAAAAGGAAAAAAAACTAGCCATAGCTTTATTGATGACCTTCGGTTCCCCACACACCTATCAATAACTTTTATAACCATAAACTTCATCAAGTTAATTGCTTTGGCATCAGGAATTAACTAAGAAATTATATGAGACCAGCATGTGAAGTACAGAAAACTATAAATCAAGCCTAGAATTGAAATGTTGTCCTCCAAAAGTCAACAGCAGAAGTCCCACTGACTGGACAGCTTTCTCTGAACTTTGGGCACAATGCGATGCTGAGCACCTTTTGTAATTTCTTGGCACACAGTACAAAAGATTTGTCAGCGCTGCACTGGCTGCATCCCTATCTTGAAAGGATCACATCAAGGGACAGTCAAAAGGGTGGGTCATTATCAATGTGCATTCAGTCCTTGGCTCTCTAAGAATGTCAGTTGTATTTCTGCTTTTTCTGATGTTGACATTTGTCCACAGAAAATGGACTAATACCACCAATTCATATTATTATTGCCTAATGAAAAGCCATTCATTGGTAACAGCTTGTGACTACCACTTGTGGCCTTGGATAGAACTACCTACCAATATGTGAAAGGCTTTGTTACCCATTATCAATGACCTAAGGTTGAATGTGACAGATTTTCTCTACCTATACCTCTTAAATAAAGGGACTGCTTCATATGTGATAGTCAGAATGAAGATAGTTCTTGACTGAACAGTGTCAGTCAGTTATTCTTTATCACATTTCTTGTGAAATCAAAGTATTTCTTCTTCTTTGGCTGTATAGCGCTCTCTAGTATACACACACACACACACACACACTTCAAAGACAGTGCTTTCCTGCTCAAGAGACCAGTCCCTCTCTTAAGTTTTCTTTTCACATCTAAGCCATGGTCAGGGCTGTCGGTTTGTGAAGTGTGAATAAGAATGGACTTGATTTGAGCAGTCAGTTGCTAGATCTCCCCTCTAGGCCACTGAGTTCAGTCTGTCTTTTATATCTTTTCCAGAATCTTCTGGAGTCCAGCTGGCTCTATGAATCTTTAGGGACTAACCAAAATGTAACTATTACTTTGGCTCTATCACAGGAATAACATTCAGTCTTAAACATGCTTTATGTTTACCCTCACAGACTCTCTAAGGTAAGAAGGGACCATCATGATCATCTAGTCTAATTACCTGCACATTGCAGTTCACAGAACCTCACACACCAACTCCTGTAGAGCTATAACCTCTGACTGAGTTACTGAAGTCATCAAATCATGATTTAAAGACGTCAAGTTACAGAGAATCCACCGTTTATACTGGTTTAAACCTGCAAGTGACCCATGCCCCATGCTGCAGAGGAAGAAAAAAAAAAAACCTAGTGTCTCTGCCAATCTGAAACAGGGGAAAATGTCTTCCCCTTCCCAAATATGGCAATCAGTTAGACCCTGAGCATATGGGCAAGACCCACCAGCCAGACACCTGGGAAAGAATTCTCTGAACTCTGAAGCAGGGCCGGCTCTAGCATTTATGCCGCCCAAAGCAAAAACAATTTTGGCC
>NW_020664446.1:26157155-26200135 GCF_002925995.2 Terrapene triunguis
CAACAGCAGCGGAGGTGAGCTAGGGCGGCCGCGGCACATTTTTAGGGGCGGCATTCTGGCGCAGGCCATGCCGCCCCTAAAAATGTGCCGCCCCAAGCACCAGCTTGTTTTGCTGGTGCCTAGAGCCGGCCCTGCTCTGAAGAGTTAACTATCTAAAACCTATGGAGACCAATTTGTAATTATATAATCTTGAGACTTGGAACCTATAAAATAATCTCATTGTTTATATCAAATATCTCTTCTCAATTTTAAAGACTGTCATCCAGATTATCTGTTTTGAGTGAGATGCACTCAATACTGGACTAGGTGATGCAGGGTAACTGTGGTTTTAAACTACCTTTTGTAGCCTATGGATTCTATAACCAGTCAGGGAGCAACCTGGTCCCCACAGTAAACTGTAGCAACTCAAAGACTACTCTCCTTTACACATGGTTTTCCACATCCCCAACTGGTTGTTCTGATAAATGGGGCTAGCCAGAGGGGAGACACATCCCAGATTCATCCGGTTTCCCCAAGAAATCTGCTGTGTTCCAGGGACCAGGAGGGAGTGTCTAACTTAGCTTTCCATCAGTCAGGGATTATCCTTAGACAACCAAGAGGAATTGGCAGAAGACCAGGCTGATGGAGAGCTAAATTAGACACTCCCTCCTGGCCCCTGGACAACAGCAGATTTCTTGGGCAGCTCAGTGCTCCTGGAGTTGGAGTGAGAATTTGGCCCAACACATTTTGGTATATAATATAAATGACATTGGTACAGCCTATAAAGCAGGAGCTTTCAACGAGCAACCTCATTTCAATGTAATCCGCCATAGAGAACAAAATAGCTGTTTTAATTTTAGTCAGCAAAGAATTTGAATATGCACTTTCCCCACATAATAAGAATGGAGTATTTAAAAAAAAAAAAAAAAAAAAGACCTCACAAAAAAAAAAAAAATAAATAACAAAATGTGTAATTAATTTTAAAAAAAAAATTAAAATATTTATCTGAAATATGTAATGAGCCTGCCTTTTTACATTGGGGTTTTTTTTTTTATTTCTAAAGTATTTCACTAAAGGTCTTATTGGCATTCAGTCAATAAGATTTAAAACTAAATTACAATGCAAAAATCAGATAAAACTTAATATCAGCAGCTTATGCTGTACATTCAAATATTAACTAAAGTAAAAATCTGTGACCAAATTAGCAAAGCAGCAGCTACTCCACTAAGATGTCAAAACTTCTGGTGGTCTTTCTGTAGCCCACTGGTAAATGTGTGCTACATGTTCCCTTCTGTGCCCAATACACAAAGGATCTGAGTCTGTTTCAGCTCCAACTAGCTCTGGAGTTGTCCAGTTCAATCCTTGGTGCTTTGGACAAGATTGAGGAAAGGAATAGAATTTTGCAATCAGTTTCATTGGAAGCGAGATCAGTCCTGAAGAGTATCTCTATCAGTGTTGATGATTTGATGAGACAACAAGTGGTGCAAGGACAGGGCTTTTCACCTGTAGTCACTTGGTCTGCACCTAGCAGTACCTCTCTGAACCCAGAAGTATCCTTAGGATCCCAAATTTTTCTGCCTCACCAACATTCTACTCAGTGCTTATGGGCCTGATCATACAATCATTGACGTCAATGGCAAAACTATTTGATCTGAATGATGCAGGATCAGGGCCTCAGTTCTTTAGGCTCTTATGGATTGGACTTTGAGAGGAAACTCTCTCTTCAATTTGTGTACACAGCTCTACCACTTTTTAAACTATATGGAATTTAGGGAATTAAGGGAAAAAATTAGTCCTACCTTTGTATATTACCTATCCAAACAAGAAAAAATTGCATTTAAGTTCTCCATGTACACTGTCAAAATAATCAAATTAAATATTTAAAAAATAAAAAAAACAATTAAAAAAGAAGGAATCCCAAAGGAAGGTGTTTATTCCAAATTTCTGCCCACTCCTTCACACTCTGGTTCTGATTCTCCACTTTCTCACAGGAGGTTATATCAGGAGTAACTCCACAGATGTCAATGGAACTGCATTCATGTATAACCAGTAATTGAGAAGAGAGTCAAACCATCTGTGTTTATCTCAATAGACCTAATAAATGCATCACTTTCTAAGATTATTTTTGTCTTTAAAAAACAACAAAATAATGAAGCTGTGATTGAAATTTCTCAACTCCCCTGTTTAAGGCAAAGCTGTTCTTTGTATGTAGCTACAAAAGCAGTGAGAAGATTATGTTTTTCTCATCTTACTCCAATTAAACTAGGTATTAACACAGCTCAGAAACACGACAGTAGTAGCCTTATTTTATGGATGTTTGTTTAGAAATATCGTTTCACACACTGGAGACAATAACTTTAAAGTAGGGCTGTCAAGCGATTAAAAAAATTAATCGTGCTATTAAACAATAATAGAATACCATTTACTTAAATATTTTTGGTGTTTTCTACATTTTCAAATATATTGATTTCAATTACAACACAAAATACAAAGTGTACAGTGCTCACTTTATATTTATTTTTATTACAAATATTTGCACTGCAAAAAACAAAAGAAATAATATTTTTCAATTCACCTAATACAAGTACAGTAGTGTAATCAATTTATCATGAAAGTTGAACTTACAAAGTTGTAAGTTCAACTTTCATGATAAATTGATTACATAGAATTATGTACAAAAACCTGCATTCAAAAATAAAACAATGTAAAACTTTAGCGCCTACAAGTCCACTCAGTCCTACTTCTTGTTCAGCCAATCGCTCCGACAAACAAGTTTGTTTACATTTGCAGAAGATAATGCTGCCCGCTTCTTAATTACGTCACCTGAAAGTGAAAACAGGCATTTGGATGGCACTGTTGTAGCTGGTGTCACGAGGTATTTACATGCCAGATGAGCTAAAGATTCATATGTCCCTTGATGCTTCAACCACCATTCCAGAGGACGTGTCCATGCTGATGATGGGGTCTGCTCAATAACAATCCAAATCAGTGCGGACCGATGCATGTTCATTTTCATCATCTTGTTCAGATGATGCCACCAGGAGAAGGTTGACTTTCTTTTTTGGTGGTTTGGGTTCTGTAGTTTCCACATCAGAGTGTTGCTCTTTTAAGACTTCTGAAAGCATGCTCCACACCTCATCCCTCTCAGATTTTGGAAGACACTTCAGATTCTTAAACCTTGGGCCGAGTGCTGTAGCTATCTTTAGAAATTTCTCATTGGTATCTTCTTTGCATTGTGTCAAATTTGCAGTGGAAGCGTTAAAACAAACAACATATGCTGGGTCATCATCTGAGAGAGCTATAACATGAAATATATGGCAGAATGCGGGTAAAACTGCAGGATACATTCAATTCTCTCCCAGGGAGTTCAGTCACAAATTTAATAAAGCACTATTTTTTTAAACAAGCGTCATCAGTATGGAAACATGTTCTCTGGAGTGGTGGTCAAAGCATGAAGGGGCATATGAATGTTTAGCATCTCTGTCATGTAAAAACCTTGCAACGTTGTCTACAAAAGTGCCATGCGAATGCCTGTTCTCACTGTCAGGTGACATTGTAATTAAGAAGTGGGAAACATTATCTCCCATAAATGTAAACAAACTTGTTTCTCTTAGCGATTGGCTAACAAGAAGTAGGACTGAGTGGACTTGTAGGCTCTAAAGTTTTACATTGTTTTGTTTTTGAGTGAAGTTATGTAACAAAAATACATTTGTAAGTTGCACTTTCATGATAAAGAGATTGCACTACAGTATTTGTATGAGGTGAATTGAAAAATACTATTTCTTTTATAATTTTTACAGTGCAAATATTTGTAATAAAAAAGTGAGCACTGTACACTTTGTATTCTGTTTTGTAATTGATTTCAATTTATTTGAAAATGTAGAAAACATCAAAAATATTTAATAAATTTCAATGTGTATTCTATTTAACAGTGTGATTAATCGCAATTAATTGTTTTGAGTTAATCGCATGAGTTAACTGCGATTAATCAACAGCCCTACTTTAAAGCATTCAGAATCATAACTGACACACACACAAATTAGGAATTACACTGCATAAGTAGTAACATTTTAAAACTTAGGTCTAGCAGAATTAACAGATGAGAATCAGTATTCATAATTATGTTAAGTGGGGCTGGATGTGCCAGGGTGCTTGCAGGCAGCAGTGGATTTATATTCCTCTTAAGGGATGGAAAGCTTGTGTTGTGCTCCCCAATAATACACAACCACACAAGCACTGATTATCAGAACTGGAATCTTTGCTCTTTTGGATTAGTCAAGCCTCTTCATTTTACTGCTGCATTACAGTGGTTCTTGCTGGCTCATTGACACTTTTTTCTCCTAAATGATTCTTGGTTGCAGTTGCTGGCCTTAAGAAAATGGCAGCAAAGTAGCATTTGTTGAGCTGGTATTTTTACAGATATTGATATAACTCATTTCAGGTCAGTACCAGTTTCTGGAATGCACAAGTTTCCCCCTGAATTCTGCCCCCCTTATGGAAAAGAACTATGCTGGGTTCTAGCCACCCTTACCAACATATTTCATCTCCATCTGAAGCATTACCACCATGGTCAGTTTAGTGGAGCTCTTATTCACATACTGCTCTTTGCTTACCATGGCCATTCACCCTTCTTGACTAGCATGAACCTGCCGCTCCAAAGAGAAACTTTTACCTTCAGATCAGGAGAATTTCTGCCTGTCATAACTAAGGCCCCTGCATGCCTATGAGGGAAACAATTTACTAATCTTTATCTGATCCAGGTAAGTGCCCCGCCCCAAAAAAACAAACAAAGGGTAAACTTTAACCAGACTCCACCTCCAAATAAGTACCTTCTCTAATTTCTTAGGTCCAATCAGCCAAACTTATCATCCCTATAGCAACCATCCTGTGCTAGAGGGGGTTTGTCTGTCAAACTGTAAACCCAATTTTGAATTAGGGCCTCCATTTTGTATTATGTGCTCAACACATGCCAAAGGCAAATCACTTTGATTTATTCCAGAAGGAACCCTGCCCAATAAAGATGCTTGATACCTCATTGAAGAAGCATCATAGAGGAGACATCACTGAGCAACCTAGACCCATCAACTTTGATTGTATCTCAACTCCTCCCCCCATCAAAACAAAGCTTTTTCTATACAGGGGCATCAACATGACTGGTCTCCACCTTCTCAGCCTGAGCACATGACAAAAAGAGACAAAAGCTGTACTTAAGAAGTGGTGCCATTCTCTGCAAGGGAAGCCAACCATGGCCATGTATAAGTGGCACATGTAGGAGAGAAGAAGAAAGGAATGCCTGAAATATAGACATGCCCCACACTCACAGAATGCGTAAAACACCCTCTCCTGGTCTGATATCTCAATACTTTTTTGTTATTTTGCAAAGTTCTGTAACTGTCAAGTGTAACTCTTAAGAGTACAGACATTGTGGTTAAGAACTTCCTTTGCTAAGCCTGTTACTTGTTTTCCTGCCATATTGTCCTCAAAAGGAGTTAAACTAGAAGCCAGAGTTCCCACAGTGAGACATAACTCTGAAGGAGCACATGTAAGCAAGTAGGAGACTTGGGAGATCTAAAGCACTTGTACCAGGGTCTGGGACAGCTGGACTGCTCAGTCCCATGTCACAAGGAAGGGCTCTGACAAGAGGTCTGAGCCTGCAAGTGTGTCCTATAGATCTAGACCTAGAAAGATGACTAGACTCTGCCCAGACCGAGTTGACTTAGAAGCATATGGGACACAGTGGACGGGTCCACTTACAACAGACTGTTGCCATACACAGAGTATGTCCTCTCTCGCCACGTCCTCTTAGTGACATCATTATGGGGGGGAACCAACAATGACCAGTAGTAACAAAACCTCACATGTTGCTATTGCTGCCTCTGATGGATAGGGTGTGTATCTCTCTATCAAAGGGTCTTATACCTTGCAGGGCCAGGGTCAAGACATTTGGGAAACATGGGGAAGTCACAGGCAGGGGACTTGTATAAACCCTATGGGTGGTATTTGTAAAAGGCTTCAGCCTTAGCCTAAGACTGCTCCCAATGAAGTCAAGCCTCTACACAGCCTAAATCTCCCAGCATTTGCAGCATAATTGACTGATTGAGCCTGCCTGAGCTAATTCAACTCTCTCAGGGCCAGTGTGAGTAGTATACCCATCACGCTACTGTAATAGTGCTGTCCAGTATAACTGATTATAGAGATTAGTTTTAACAAGATAATGTTAAGGCTGATAGCTTTAAGACAGATATAACATATTCTGCTATTTTCGAACTTTTCATGCAAATTATTTTGACATTGCCTTACATAAACTTTATACAAGGAGAACATGGAAAGATCATTAATTACCAACTTACTTTATAAATCATACATGAGACAAGCAAAATGCAATTGCCCCCGGGGTACACAAATTATGTTCTTTTAAAGATTTATTTTTCTTTGAGAACAATAAGTCATCCTTAATAAATGTCAATGCACTGATGTTTTTAACTGAAAGGCAGACAGCATTGTAAAGTATGTCCTACACAGGGGATTATCTGTATATTAGATTATTTTTCCTTGATGCTTTTCCAGTCATTAACTTCTGTGGAGAAATAGAAATGTAATTTTGTTCTTGACAGCAAAGGGCTACTTTTGACCAATTGACCATTTTTTCCTGCAAGGAAAGGAACTTTAATTTAACTTCAATATCTCATCCACTGTGTATTTCAATAGAAGAGATCATGAGTAGTCATTTTACAAGAGTTGTGTGTACTAGGTTATGACTAAAAATATGCAGCATCTGCAGAGGATATAACTGATGTAATGAGAAGTGAATTCAGCTCACTCCATTAATATATACGTGGTAAGTTAGGCTTTTAAACAGGTGTTTCTTGCATTAGCATTTATGGGACTCTTTCTATAATTTTCTATATAAACTCTATAAATTTGTTTCCATTTCTGTGAACTCAGACACAGAATGCCATATACAGTTTGAAAATGTGTGTGTCCTTTATTAAGGCAATGGGAACAAGCATAAATATAATAGAACAAAAACCTTAGACCAGGGGTAGGCAATCTATGGCATGTGTGCCAAAGATGGCACGCAAGCTGATTTTCAGTGGCACTCACACTGCCTGGGTCCTGGCAGGGCCGGCGCAACCCATTAGGTGACCTAGGCAGTCGCCTAGGGCACTACAATTTTGGGGGCGGCGACCGTGGCAGTATTTCAGCGGTGGGACCGTCCGCCACCTCTTTGGGGGGCAGCATTTCGAGGTGGGACCTTCCGCCGCCTAGGGCAGCAGAAAAACTGGCGGCGCTCCTGGGTCCTGGCCACCGGTCGGGGGGGGCTCTGCATTTTAATTTAATTTTAAATGAAGCTTCTTAAACATTTTAAAAACCTTATTTACTTTACATACAACAATAGTTTAGTTATATATTATAGACTTATAGAAAGAGACCTTCTAAAAACGTTAAAATGTATTACTGGCACGGGAAACCTTAAATTAGAGTGAATAAGTGAAGACTCAGCACACCACTTCTGGAAGGTTGTTGACCCCGACTTAGACTTTGATCCAAAGTCCCTGGAAGTCAACAGCCGTCCTTCCATTTGGCTTATATTGAGTAAGGTTGTCTAAAATGGACACCTTCATCCCCATCTCACTGTTCGCATATTCCATTAAATCCCTTTTTACTGTGTTTTACATAAGCATATTGATAGTCTTTGCAAAGTGAGCAGCATCAAATGTATGGGCTGACTGATTAATGTTTAGGTGAAATCCCAAATCTATTTAGCATGTTCAAGCACATACTTTCAAGCTTGTCTGCCTTCAAGAAGCAACTATATACTCCACAGGAGAAAATACCCATAAAAAAGTAGTTTAGTGTGAAAGATTGATAATGGGATTATTGCTCAGACACTCAAAGCTTGATATTTGATATCCTATCAGCCTTTCATTTGTAAGGAAAGCACAATTGTCCTAGCCTGACATGTTTATCATTGCAAAGCTGAGCCAGTTATCTAAATGTGATAGCTCCTTGGTTTGATAATATTCTATCATGTCTATGGCAATTCATGCAGAGCAGGTTAGTGCAACTGTAAATCAAAAGTACATTTCTTATGGTGACTTCTGCTTCTTAGAATACTTCAGTATTTCAATTCAAGAAGCCTTTTCTCTAAACGGATACATCTGGCATGATGTGATTTTTTTTTTCAGTATAGGAAAAGTATGTCTCCCCTGTGTTTAGATTTTTCTCAAAGAACCTGTTTTTAACTACAGACCTAGAAAACATAATTTTTAGTATATATACACACATTCTTCATACATACATCTCACAAGAGTTTTAACGACCAGTGTGACACAGGCTTTCACTAGAGCTCTTATATGACATTGTTTTGGTGAATTCAGTGGATCTCTGTACCCAGATATACCCTAGTGCCTTCGGCCAGTTGGCATCCAGAGGTTCTTGAGTCACAGAGTATAACTGATTAACTCACCAAAAACTAGCACTACTTTATTCTTAATCAACTCCTACTGTATGTCTAACAGAGGCCTTCCAATAGTAGGTGATTACAATATGGAGGGCCACCCAACCTGGCATAGATTTACAGTGCTTTCTCACTGAAGTAAATAGAGTGGTATGGGATAAAATTTAATTGAGATTTTGTGCCCATATTTTTGTAATCCATAAGAATTACATAACTACATAGAATTAGTTAAGATTTGAGTTTCAAGCTCACCTCTGAATTTCCTCTCATTTGCACATTTGAATCAAGTTGAATCAAAGTACACCTCTACCCCGATATAACACGATCCGATATAACACGAATTCGGATATAACGCGGTAAAGCAGCGCTCCGAGGAGGCGGGGCTGCGCACTCCGGTGGATCAAAGCAAGTTTGATATAACGCAGTTTGACCTATAATGCAGTAAGATTTTTTGGCTCCCGAGGACAGCGTTATATCAGGGTAGAGGAGTAGTGGCTTTATAAATGCATGGATCATTTTAAAATGACATCTCAATCTAACACAACAATAAATACTAATAATTGTTTTTCCCTCAGGACTAAAATACACAAAGCCACATATATCACAAGCTGTTAAATTCAATTCCTACTCAACAGTCATTTAACAAAAAGCATTTGTGACCAAAAAAAAAAAAAAAATCACAAAACGCACAGTCTCTGTATGATTCAGATTGAATAAAAGCGGCTACATGGTATCAAAGAAAATCTCTTACCTGGAAACGGTGAAGTCAAAACTGGTATTTTGACAGGTGACAGAGTGAGCACATGGCAAGGTTGGATACTTGTAGGTGATGGTCCCTGAGTTGCTTCTGAATCTACGGACACCATGGCAGCTGCTGCTGCAGCAGCAGCTAATGCAATTGTCTGATGACTGCCCACTTGTTTAAGGCTATTCTGGCAACCACCTATGGAAGAGTTAAGTAAAATTTGTTTTATTTTACATTTGAAACAAATATTTGTTGGCAAGTTAAGACACACACTCTATAAATAATACTGTTTTTCAATCTTCCTATATTACAATATAAGAAGACACCAAAATGTCTTTATTATTATTGCAATATTAGTAGCTTAGTCCTCTACTGGCTGCACATCCAGCCATCCAACTTAATTTAATAGGACATCAAGATGCATCAGAATTCTATGTTAATACACTGGAGTGTTAGGTGTCATTTTACACACTATAAAGTTGCTTCACATGCTGACTCACCCAAGGTCACAGAATGTGTCTGGTTGAGCCAGTAATTGAACCCAGATTTCCCAAGTCCCCAGGGAGCACCTTGTCCACCAGACACCCCTCCACCCTTAACTCATAGCTTTTGTACCATAGACTGCTTTTTGTGTTATAAATGTCCCTGTATAGTACATTTTTAAAAACAAAAAAAATGTTTTCATGCTTTCAGATATGGGTTCTAACATAAAGGAATGGTGATTTGTGCATGATTTGAAAACATCATGTATATTGTAACTTATCTATATAGTTACCACAATCATGTGAAGAGCTCTGGATGGGGGTGCACAATAGTAGCAGCTGCTGGCACTTACCCCATCTTTGACCTAGGGGAAAGTGAACTGAACCATGAAGAAACTAAGAATTCTGGTCTCACTGAAAGGTGTTAGTTCTGTATACTTTACTGTCCTTATAACTGAACAAGGTCTCACACCCCTATCTTATAAAAGCAGACAAGTGTCATATACCCATTTTACAAATAAAGGAACCAAGAGGTAACATGAGGTCCCTTCTGGCATGGCTGTGAATAGAACCCAGGTATCTAAAATGGCAAGTCTCGTCCACTTCGCTATGCTACTTTTTAGGATGAACGTGCTAAATCTTTGTACTGGGGTGTGATATCTGTAACTACTAGGTCACATTACCATCAGAACTAGGAACAGAATCCTGCATGGGCTCTACCTTCCAGCATTTCCTGACGTTTGATTTTGCAATCGAACCATTTGTATATTTTTTTAATATTACCTATATCTATAGGACTATTCTCCTGTAATTATAGGCATGTAATTGCCATCAATGATACCAAGTTGCATGTACATAGAAGCCCTGCCACTGGAAGCACTCTATCCACAGAGAACCGCCTGATTTAAATGGGACTTCCATTGGGCCTGAAGAGAAGAATGTACCTCGTACTATGTAACATTTACCTTTAACGTATAACAAGCTTAGGGGAAGACCTTTAGAGCTCAATCACGTCTAAGTATGTTAAATAAACAAGAAAATGAGTAGTAAAAATCCTAAGAAGGAAACCTAATTTGACAAACACCAGCTGTTACCCTCTCTACACTGAGCTATGTATTCAAAAATTAAGCAATCATTAGCTTATTATGTCATTTAGCAAATGTTTTCAGTTCATGTGGAAATCCTTTAGGCAATAAGAGCCAACTGGTAATTCTGCAAAAATCACTATTTGATCAGAGCTGTCACTTTAGGCATTTCACAGGTTTATAGCATTTCTTTTTCCAAATGAGTTTGGAGACTAAAGGAACCCTTAGGGCCAGATCCTGGTACCTCTTGTGGCCATTTCCCACCTGCCTACTGACATAAACCACTTGAAGAGCTGGCAGATGTGGCTATCTAGGGATTCCTCTGGCATGGGAGAACCTCTCCTGGCTATATTAGGCTATACCTCTCCTGCCCCCAGTGGAGGGGGCTTGGCCAAGATAAAAGGGGAAAGGTCAGTGCCCCCTGTGTTCTGGTGATTTCTGGCAGCTAGAAGAGTCCCTTACATCCATGTATAGCTCACACAACTTGGAACAGTCCAGAGGCTGCTTTGTGTTGTGCATTATGGCTAAGTGGCCCCCAAATCAGAGGACATGAAGGTGGTCTTATACCACCACCCTTATGCCCCACTCCACCACTGAGCTGGGTACAGAAGGGTCAGATCTGAGACTCAGACCCTTGGTTCTTTCTATACTCCAGTAGATTTCTAAAAAGGTAAAGTAAACCAGCGGCCAAATTTAACACAGGCATAAGAGGAGTCATTCCACTGAAGTCAACAGAATTGTGAATGTTTTGAATTTAGCTAAACAGGAGAGTGGGTTGTGTGGGTAAAGAGATTTCCTTTAGTATCTATATTTCCTAAGCTTACACTTACTTCCCTCTTTATTAGTCTTTGTTTGCAATGCAGATGTAAGCAAAATATTTTGCCAGAAAAATAGGCTTTACAACATTAGTAACACATACCAAATGTATACAGTAGTCATTTCAAGTAATTTCTATTATTCCTGACGTTATTGTCAGTTCTAAGATATTTTCTATTAAAAAACAAAACAACAAAATAACAACCACATGTAAGCCATATATAAGCACATGTCCTTGTTAGTACAACAAGCACATAGGCCAGAGAAACACTAGCAAACACGAATACAAAGTCTTTGATATTTCAACCTGCAACAAATGAAAGAAAGATAGATTACATCTACCAGGGCCAAAATGGAAATATTCAAAAATGGCAAGTCAAACCATCTGATGACAATGATTTTGTTATTTCTAACATTTCCTTCTGGGATCTCATGGGCCTATGGGTTAAGTTAATCAAATCCTCATCAGTAGTCTGCCCTTGGATAGAGAGTCTGTGTTTCCAATTCCAGGGTTTTTCTGCTGTCACCAAACAAAATAAAAAAAATATCCTGTAACTGTTCATGGACTCTGACAAAGTATATAAAGAAAAGAGACTCTTCTACGTTTCCCAAAAGGCTGTTATTAAGCAGGGAGAATGTTCTCTTCTAGCTTGATTTTTTTTTAATTAAAAAAGGATTCTGCAACATAAAGATACAATTCTCAACATGGGTGAAGGAAAGGAACAAAACAACAGTATAGGAACTAGAACAGTGGGCAAAGTAAGCTATGTCATCATCTTCTTAGCATATGCGCAATGTGCCTCAGATGGCATGTGACCAGAATTATCACCAAATTTGGTCCGCTGTTTGGATCATTAGTACCCAGCCTGGGCCAGGGAAGCTAACGGGGAGTGTGACATGAATGCTGATCCATGCCCCCCAGCCTTGCCATGAGCACATGTGGGTGAAATTAGTGAAGTGCTAGAAGTTTTCAGGACTTGAGCCCTTTGTTACCATTTCACCAATCAATTAATAAAGTTTTGGTGATTTCCCTGCCTTTGATGGAGTGTACTCTCTCTCTCTCTGGACAGTATTAAATCATTCCTGGAAGAAAGGGCATATCTAAGGATCCTAATACATCGTTCAGATAAAACTTTCTTCTCTGGAACATATCAGATTGTGCCAAATAGCAGATATTTTCAAAACGTTTTCTTAGAACCACCACTATAAGGTCAACACTCAGATACTTCAAAAGTTGAATAATGTTCTACACTATCATCAATATATGTCTGAGAAACAAAGTCTAATGCTTTTCAGTGATGTTCACTTCTAAGAAGTTGGGGTTTTTTTTAACCTAGAGATGCTTGCTTATCACAGAGGATTTCTATTTAAGTGTGAAAACACATTAATATGTTGCACAGTTCTTTACAAGCAGACATCCACCATCCTGCTACAATATGTTTACCACAGGTTAAGGGGAAAATATTTGTGGGAGGCTTTTGTTAAAAATGATGGCAGCACACTTATGTGTGAAATAACTGAGGAACAAGATAGCAGGGGTAGCCATAAAGACATGAACAAGAAAGGACAAGAGAATCAACCTAAGATTAAAGAAAACAGGGGAGTAGGTAGATAACCCAGGTTCCACAGCAGCAGGGCCGGCTTCAGGCACCAGCTTACCAAGCAGGTGCTTGGGGCGGCCACTCCGGAAAGGGGCGGCACGTCCAGCTGTTCGGCGGCAATTCGGCGGACGGTCCCTCACTCCTGCTCGGAGCGAAGGACCTCCCGCCGAATTGCCGCCGCAGATCGCGATCACGGCTTTTTTTGTCTTGTTTTGTTTGGCTGTTGGGGCGGCCAAAACCCTGGAGCTGGCCCTGCACAGCAGATACCATTTGATCCCCAAACATCCATTATATAAGCAACTACATGGTAAAGTGTCTAGACACACAGCAGCCTAAGACTAACTGTTTCTGTTAGACCCGCTTCTTCATTCTCTCACAGGGTTATCTATGTAGTTTTGGGATTCAAGAATTGTCCATGCTTTCCTATTCTTGACTCATGTGCCTCATGTCCATCTGACAGTTCAGACATCCTGAAGTTCTTACTACAGTGCATGCATGGTGTGTTTAAAGAATGAACCACTACTAAAGACCTACAGGAATAACCAGCCTGAGGAGCCACACTAGAGCATACCACAGATTGTGCTCTATTTAGGTCCTGAATTATCCCATTTTTTCTCTTCCACAATAGCATACTTTTCCCATTCACATTGACTTTGTCCATGACATACAGACAATGAAACAGGATTCTGTGCTGCTCTTTTGTCTGCCCAATGTCCTCCCCAACCGCATGTTCCTTTTATGACTTCTTTCTCTGCAGCCACAAAGGACATATCAGAATGTGCTCTCTCATTATTACTACTATTAATAAACAGTTAAAACCATTACATTTCTTCTCTAGGATCAACAAAACGGGCTGTTTCTTTTCTTTAACAAAACAGAAATAAGGATTTTGGATGCCACTGGAATTTACAGGGTCAGTCCTATCTGAAGAGGGCAATTCCAGCTCTTCTTTTTAAAAAAAAAAGTTCTTTGTACTATAGAATCTCACTGTGCAAATTAACTGATTAAACTCATTTTAAAATGTTCTGCAGTTTTACAGGCTTTTTTTTCTTTTTTCTTTTTTTTAATTCTGCCTACAATGGACTTTTATAAAGATCTTTCCCATAAGATCTACAGAAAAAAAATTAAAACAGCAAAATCAAGTCATCCACAAAGGAAAGTAAATTCTGTGATTGCATCAACCAGCAGAGGTGCTGGAACAATTTTTATGGTGGGGGTACTGAGAGCCATTGAACCAAACTGTAAACCCTGTTTATAGTAGAAACCATTTCATGCCAGGGGGTGCGGCAGTATCCCCAGCACCCCTAATTCCAGCACTTATGTCAAACAGTTAAAAGCCTTTGGAATACTTCAGTCATCTAGGAGGGGTGGACTATCTTAAATATAGCAGCATAGTGCTCCTTGCAACTTCCTTTATATCTGTTCATTAGGATGGGTAAAATATATGGGATTTGCTTTTAATTTTGTTTTAATTTGTGTTGCAGATTCCCATCCATATTTTTTTTTTATTAAGTGCCTCACAGGGACTGACTTTTTGTATTAAAGTGGCATCTTCTTCGCTTTGATGAGAAAATTAGCCGGACTTTAATTTTGCAGTCCTTTCTACTTCACCGCATATCTTCAAAAGACATCAGTCTAATACAAATAGAACTGTGTTTCAATGTGTGTGTCTGTACCTATACACAACCCTCCATATGTAGTGGTAATAGCTTTATAACAAACTGTAAAACAGTTGATACATCTTACAACTCTAAAACATTTCAAAAATACTTTTTATATTGTATACATGTTCAATAGTAGAGTGTGGGGGGAAATATCAAGGACAACACTTGTAAAAAAGTGAAAAACACTTTGAAACTGCTAAATCTTTATACATAAATTATTTAAAATATTTTTCAAGCCTTATAAATATATTTGTAGCAAATGAAAGTGCTATAAAATGAAATATCACTTAAATCCCTTTAGGATTATAAATGTAATAACTTTTAATGTATAGTTGTTGACCTTTTTTAATTTAACACATTGTACAGAGGAGAAGATGTACACCCTTTTTTTTTTTTTTGAAAGATAGAGGTTTATTTCTTTAATTCATAAAACCATTTTGTTGAATGTGTATTTCCTTGTTTGTTTAATAGTTTGAATCAAGGAATTAGTAAACAGAATAAACAAAGGGCCAGATTCCCCTCTCACACCCTCTGACCACATGCATAATGTCATCATGTGGCCATGCATATTGCCATGTAATTCCTCTTGTTTTTGAATTTACTAAGTAATAGTGCAGCAGAATCCAAGATTTCATTTAACAAGGAATTATGTCTATCACTTATGATTGTTAGGACACCTGTAAAAATGTGAATCTCAAGTGATGCAGTGATGTTTGCCTGAGAGCTTGAAACAGGAGTTCTGAGAGGTCTGAGCTGCCCCATTTTTACCAACTAAAACCTTAGGCCAGACTCAGACTTTATGATCTAGCCCACAGAAAGGGACATCATGTTGTCGTGCTGTCTCTGGAGCAGCCCTGGAGGGAATAAGAGGTGGCAGATCCACACCTGTCACAGCATATGCTCCCTCCCTGTCAAACTGTGTAACTATGCTACCAGATATGTTGAGGGCTCAGAGTTAAGGTTTCACTCACACCCATTCCTGCCCACCTGTACAAAGTGGTGATGCAGCAGCTCCACAGAGCCTGCACCCCCCAGCCCCTATGCTCAGAAAGTTGAGGAATAAGTAAGATGGTGCTTTAAATTCCTTCCATTCCCTTGAGCTGGAATGCAGGATAGGCTATAATTAGTTCCCTAATTAGGAGTCTTCTTATGACAACATTATTAACTATTTCACTACCAGTTATTTTAGCAGAAAAATCAATCTACTGTCCTTCTCTGACATTGCTGGATGTAGTGGCTGATACTGGGAAACTGTGTGACAGAGCAGCTAGTTGCCATCAATGATTTCAGAGATGAGAAATGAGAAATTCAATCCTGTTCCCAAACCTGAAGTCAGCACCACCCTTCCCAAAATGGGGAGGAAAAAAGGAGATACATCCTCCCCCCACTACTGGAGCCAGAAGCAAAACTCCCTTCATCTTCCTGAGTGCCAAAGGCCCTTATTGTCACCTACCCAATGGCAGAACTTCTAGCTTCTACATGACACCTGTACAATGCAGTTTTACATTTTTCAATACAAAGGTCTAGTGCAGAACGAAAAAAAAAAATTGTAAACTTGGGCCCTGTTTAAAATAAACTGAATTTATTATCAGAATAAACATACAACACAGATATTATATTAACTGGAATGAGGAAGGGCAGTTGGGACTTTGGGGTCAAAGTCTCAACTGTCTGGAAATTCTATCACATAATTCACTGCTCCAGGCCACATAATCTGTGTCTCTGAGTGTTGCATAGAACCCAGGGCCTTGCTTATATTGGTGTGAATCAGGAATAGCTATACTGAAGTCAATAGAGATACACAGATATATGTTTAATCAGGATTATATACAGAGTTTAATATTAATTTTTCCACAAAGGTTGCCATTCAGCACACACTGATATAGTAGCTGGAAAGGAGCCATGCCTACTTGCAAAAATATCACTTAATCCTAACATATGATTGTGATACTTCCTGAGCTAACTGCGCCTCTGACCTCTAGGTGGCTTCTGGCTATGACATTTCTCAGAGCAGTATCCTGTGATCATCTCCCTCCAGACCGGGGACCTAGGTCTGCAGATTCCTGTAATTCACATTCAGGTCTCACCTTAGTTCAGCACAGGCAGTCCTATTCTCTCAGGGGAAATGACAGGGTTAACCAGTGACTAGCCAACTCTTGTAAAGCAGAGTACTATTTATTCTGAGAGATCGATATGGCAATTTCTTGCAGTATCTTTGGGAGATCTTACTGTATTAAGTTTATGAATCATTTTGGGCCAGGGACTGTATGTAATTTCACGGGGAAGAGTAACTACACTTCCTCCAGGAATTAAGAACAGTGGGGAATGATTAGGCAAATTCACACTGGCTGTAGCACCTCCATAAGGGTACCACCACCTGGAAATGCTCGCATATAATAGTTCAAACTGGATTCTTCAGAGACCAATAGACAAAGAGAGGACTTTTGTATATATAGCTTGAATTTAAACTAACTCAGGCCTGCTTTCTGATCCCATTAGGTCTCAGGGTCCAGCCATCACCTGTGTCTGGGCAGAGACCCTTGTCCGACTGCCTTCTGACCAAGAGTCTTAAGGCCACACAGCCCCCTGTCATACACTGCGGTAACCTCAGAAAGCCAGTCTACCTAACAGCCAGCACCTGTGCTTTGCTTTTTCTCCAAGGGCTATGACCAGCATGGCTAGCAGTTACAAGTTACCACAAAGCTCTCTCTCAGCAGAGGCATTTTTTCTTAGGATAAAAGCATCACAGAGAAGTCAAAAATCAATACCTCCTTACAACACATAGCAAAATCTCCCAGAGATCCAGTTCCAGAGTGTTTGAACTATGTGATTGCACCCTTAAGGAATATGAAGGAAGCCGAGCCTCTCACTGAGGAATGCATTTAAGAGGGACTAAAAGAGGTCTAAAGAATGGCTCACCCTTTTACTGTGACATCATCCTTTCTTTTCCTGCAATCCCCTCTCACTTATTACACACTTCCAACTTTTGCAACAAATGAAGCAGGGATCCGCCTCCTTCAATACACTGCCCTGATTCATCCTCAGAACAAGTCCAACCTGTGCACTAAATCAAACAAGGGGTGCTGAGCTAACAATAGTATGTGATCTTGTAATTGAAGATTATTTCGTAATAGACATGAATTAAGGTCTTAAGTGCTTGGCTTTGCAACCTTAATATTCTTTTTAACATATTTTTGTGTCTGTAATTTCCTAGGTTTTTATATAAAAAAAAACTGAATAAACAAATTCCATCATGTGTACTCACATGGGTCATCAGCAGGACGGGAAACTTTAGATCCACCATACAGACCTCTGCCACCTGATCCAACAGAGTAACTCATAGCAGTAGGGGGTTGTCATCCTCTATGTGGATCAGCATATAACACAGTCAACCTGTGGAACTCCTTGCCAGAGGCTGTTGTGAAAGCCAATATTATAACAGGGTTCAAAAAGAAAACGAGGTAAATTCATGGAGGATAGGTCCAGCAATGGCTATTAGCCAGGATGTGCATGGATGGTGTCCCTAGCCTCTGTTTGCAGAAGCTGGGAATGAGCAACAGGGGATGGATCACTTGATGATTACCTGTTCTGTTCATTCCCTATGAAGCACCTGGCATTGGCCATTGTTGGAAGACAGGATCCTGGGCTAGATGAACTTTTGGTCTGACCCAGTATGGCTGTTCTTATTAGCAGGGCATGGGTCACTTTGCCTATGGGTTTCACAGATATCTGCTGACAGAAGAGGAATGGTGAGACTCAGGAATCCTTGGTTTCATTCCAGCTTCTGGAAGTTAGTGCTCCCTAGTGGGCACAGACTTCTACTCATTTCAACACCCTCCCCCGCAGCTTCTGTTCTATTTCCTTCAACTTGTCCTTGTCCCATTCCTGTCTCTTCTCCATCCCTGGTTCCTTGTCCCAGTCCCATCCTCCTCATGTAGCTAGTCCCAATTCAATTTCTCAAGCTTCTCATCCCACCAAGTTCCCGTCTTTTCCATAGCAAGTCCTAGTTTCAGGCCTCTGAACTCCCTGGTTCAGTCTTCTTTCCCCACCCCCAACTCTCAGCCCCCTTTCCCACCAGTCCCAGTTCTTGCCTTTCTGGTTCCTCATCTGATCTTTCTCCATCACTACCACACTGGCCTCCAATCACCCCTTTCCCAACCATGTTCCTCATTCAATCACACTCCCCATGTCTTTGTCCCAGGTTCCTGTCCCTATCTTTATGCCCACCCCATCAAGTTCTTCCCCAGTATACTAGCTAGTCCTCAAATCTGTCTCCACTCCCCACTCACCTCTTTACTCTGCCTCACTGGTTCTTAGTCCCAGTCTCCTTGCCCAGCCAGTTTCAATCTCTCCCCCTGCGATGGGTCCTCATCTAATTACAGTCTCCCTCCACCTACTAGCTCCCAGTCCACTTCATTTTTCCTTTCCATCTCCCAGTTTCAGCCTCATTGCCCAATCACTCCCTGTCTCTCACATCTGCCACCCAACTCCCAGGCTCTGCCCCTCATTGCCGTCTCCTTGCCCAGCCAATACTGCTCTCCTTCTGCTCCCAATCTCCTTGTCCAGCCAGTCCCAATTTCCACCCCCATCCACAAACTCTTTGTCCCAATCTACTCCGTTCTCCCCTCCCGCTGCAGATCTGGCTGTTGTCCCCCTTTGAACCAGGCCATTTCTTCCTCCATGCTGCCTAGGCCCAGCAAGCTCATTGATAGCACAGGACAGACAGGCTCACTGCTCTCAGTTTAACTACCCAGACCTGGATCCAGCATGGCCTATAACAGCAATTGAAAGGCTGGAACATGCTCATTGGAGACCAAATCTTCAGGAAATGTAGCAGCTAAAAATGTAAAAAATCTCTACTGAGCATGTGTCAACTGCAATTTTTCAGAGGTTATAATTAGCCAAATAAGGGCAGATTTTTACAGGGGCAGGAAAGAGTGTACCCCTGAAACAAGGGACACTCCTTTGCCAAATTTCAAGTCCATGGTCTAAGGCATGGAGGTGTTAGAACTGTTCAAATAAAAGGTCACTAGAATTTAACATGGGCAAAAAAATGTATTTTCCCTATGTTTGTTCTTGGAAACAGATGAAATATATTAGTTAAATTTTTCAAAAAGAGTCAGTAAAATTATAACCTACTGAAGACAGGGTCTTAGAATAGGAATAATAGTGACCTTATTATGGGAGGGGCTGGCAACATCTATTATTAATATGTTCCATCTAAAGATCTTAAAGCCTTCTGCATACTTTACAAAATATGAAAAAGGACATCCCTTTTGATATTTCGCTTCAAGCAGATGAAAGAAGCAGAAGATTTGCTTCAGTGTATTGATGGGAGAGCTAGTCAGGAATTGTCCATTGGAATGATTTTGCAAATGAAAATGCAATTTCTGCAAAACAAATTTTCTGTGGGAATATTTTCCTTTTGCTGAAAATAATTGATTTTCTATTAGGAAAATTAAACAAAATATTTTATTTCAGGTTGGTTCAGCCAAATATCAAAACATTTCAAATTTGGAACTGATCAAAAATGTTTAATCTCAAGTCAGTTCTAAAAACATTAAACTACAGTCACATTGCCTTATAGAAATGGTAGTTCTGGCCCCCATTTTCTCTCATGGGCCAGGCTCTTTGAAGGACAACATCTCCCACAAAGTATTTCTTCTGCATGGTGCATCATGGGAGCCGCATGATTAGATGCATTATGGGAGGTGCAGTCTCGCCAGGGAACCTTGTCCATATGAGTGAATGGTGGCCAGAACTACATCCCAGCTCTAGTGGGATGGGTGGATTGAGACATTATATCATCATTTATCCAACAAACCAACTGAAGCCCCTCCACATATCAGCAGACAGCCTAGCTGAGTGTTTGACCAGTTGCTTAAGAAGAGCCCAATGTGTCGGCACCTAGCAACATTGCATCTGCATTCTCTCTTAACAGGCTATGAGGGATTGTAACTCGCTATATATTGGAGTTTACTTGTACATTTGCCTGTACTGATGGTAATCAGCAGTCAGGTATTTTGGGATACTTCATAAAATGGAATATATTACTTCTATTTAAGTAGCAGCAACTCTGTTTCTTAATATAATGAAGATACATTTCTATTTATAGCTCATCTCTCCTTCACAGCATGCTATATGAAAGGCTTGTTCAACAAGATTTCTATGGAAAGCCTTTTTGAACACTAATAAAAAGTGTACTACTTTAAAAAAAAAAAAAGGAACATTGCCTGCAAAACAGTGACTGAGAAGCAAACCTGCCAACAAACCGTAACCATACATCTTGAAACATTAAAACAATTTCAATAATTTTAATAGTAATGATATGAAACATAGGGGATATTTTTCCTCATGCTTCCTCCTTCCCTCCCCCAAAAAATTTCGCACAAAAATCCCAAGGAATTTCTAATAATTCAACTCAACACATGGAACCAGTTCTGAAGACCATGGCCAGCTTAGACAGCTAATTCAAGACTCCTGGAAAGACTTCCAGTGTTCATACAGCTTTGGGCTTGTCTCACCCCCTAAGCGGGGAAGAGATAGCTATACAAGGAAAAGGAGGCACATCCGACTCATAGCAAACCAGCCATGACTTTGTTCCATATGGCAGACTGCACAATGTAGTAGAGAAAAATATAAATCATTTTCCTTGCAAAAAGATGTAGACATTATATCCGCAACATAAGATGCAGGATAGTGCTTTGTCTGCTGGAAATAAAAAAATAAACAATCATTTCTGGGTGAGAAAATAATGTGTTATTATTTTCTTTAGATAAATAAAATTGTAAGTGCATAAATTCAAGGTTTTGTAATCCATTTTTATCTGCCTGGGAATAATAACTGATTACTTTTCTTCAGAACAAATAATACCTTCTAGTACCTAGTATGTGCAACTGCCAAATTATTTGTGTTGGCACTAAATTATGCGTGTTAGCATTTACCAACCCCCAACACTTCATAGTTAGGCTAGGAAAAATTAGATTTTTATCAGTAAATATCAATTTCACTGTACACCCACAAATCAAATATTTTTATCAATAATAGAAATGTACAGATAGAAAAATACTGCCTGAGAACTTATTAGCTTGATTTATGGCTATTTACTTTGTATATTTTGATATGTGATCTTGACAATGTGTTTTAATGATTATAAAGCTATAACTTTTTGAATCTCAAGGTTTCCTGTCAATAAACAATTGTCTGACCTCCCTACTGCCTGACACCCTCCCCCAGTTTCCCACAACTGTGAAAATTTAAAAAAGAAAAAAATGCTTAAAAAAACAAACATAAATATTATCCATCAACATTATAAAACAAAAATCGAATCCCACAAGCCTATTCATAATGAATTTTCTTTTTTCATTCTAAAATGTCCACTGAACTGAAGAAACAAGGACATTGTTACTAATAACTGACTCCTGATATGGATCCAATGTATGGGCTTGACTGGACAAGAGTCTCCCAGGGCTTTTTTTTTTTTTAAACCAAGAAAACCATTCTGATCTAAGTAGGGTCAGCATCTTCCACAATTTGCAACTGAAGCATCTGATTCCAGGTGGTGTGGGTTTCCATTTCCTTTTATAGTTCTGTGTCAAGTAATCTGAAAAGTTAGGATTTGCAATGCAATAAAGGCTCAACCCTTCTGATAGTCAAAGCATTATAGAGTGGCTTTAGCAACACAAGACCTACTTGTAACGTCATTTTTATTTGGCAGCTCAAGATTTAACACCTACTGCAACTGGAGTGGGCAAAATGGTGGAGAAAACGAACACCCATTTCTTGTTGGCAAACACTATTTGCTGTCCCTACATTGCAGCTTTCCTAGTGGATACAAGTCTCTGCTGTGTGCCACAGCTGGAGAGGATATAGAGAACAGCAGGTTTGCAGCAGGTTTTAAGAGCCCATACTAGCCACGGCCTTTGCATTCCCCTTCCCCACCCCCCACCCCACATTCAACCTCTTCATTGTGTGCATGCTCCAACAGTTCAGGAAAGATTAGACAACATTTGTGGCTTCAGTAGAATGCTATTGATTTCCACAGTGACAACATCTATTGTTTCTATTGTGATAGCACGCACAGACCTTAAATAAGATTGGAGCCCCACTGTGATGGACGCTGTACAAATTACAGCTAAATGAAAATGTCTATCCTGGAGGGCTTAAAAGACACAAAACAGATGAAGGGTTGAGGATAAGGAAGACATACAAGCAAATGAATATGGTGAAGAATTGGCACAACTTTGTTATTTTTCTTTCTTTATTTTTTTTAAATTGAAGGTAGAAAGAGGGCAAGGAATGGCAGGAATGGGTAAATTAATAAGAATGAGGGAGTAAGAAAAGAAAGGAAGGGAAAGAGGAATAATCACTATAATAGACATAGTCAGTAGACAGTGTTTTGTAGGCATTACAGCAGAGGTGAGTTTTAAGAAGGGAATTGGAAAATAAGGCAGGGGATGAATGAATTATAAGAACATAAGACCTGCTATACTGGATCCATCTAATCCAGTATCCTATCTTCAGACAGTAGCCAGTGCCAGATGCTTGAGAGGGAATGAACAGAATAGGACAGTTACTGAGTAATCCAACCCACCATCCAGTCACAGCTTCTGGCAGTCACATGCTTAGGGACACCCAGAGCACGGGATACTGTCCCTGACCATCTTGGCTAACAGCCATTGATGGACCTATACCCCATGAACTTATCTAGTTCTTTTTTGAACCCAGTTACACTTTTCTCCTTCACAGCATCCCCTGCCAATGAGTTCTTCTGTACTTTGTGTGAAGAAGTAGATGTTTTCAGAGAACTATTCACTATTACTCCAAGATCTCTTTCTTGAGTGATAACAGCTAATTTAGACCCCATCATTTTGCATGTATAGCTGGGATTATGTTTTTCAGTGTGCATTACTTTGCATTTATGGAATTCCAGCTGCCATTTTGTTGTCCAGTCACACAATTTAGTGAGATCCCTTTGTAACTTTTCAAAATCATCTTTGGGCTTAACTTTTTCTTGAGTAATTTTGTATCAACTGCAAACATTGTCTTGCATCTGAAGAAGTGAGGTTCTTACCCACGAAAGCTTATGCTCCCAATACTTCTGTTAGTCTTAAAGGTGCCACAGGACCCTCTGTTGCTTATTGCCAGCTCATTGCTTACTCCTTTTTCCATATGGTTTTATGAATATGTTGAACAGCACTGGTTCCTGTACAGATCCTTGGGAGACTCTGCTATTTGCCTCTCTCCACTGTGAAAGCAGACCATTTATTCCTACTCTTTGTTTCCTAGCTTTTAACCAGAACCTTCCCTCTTATGCCACGACTGCTTACTTTGCTTAACAGCCTTTGGTGTTGACCTTGTCAAAGGCTTTCTGAAAGTCCAAGTACAACTATACCAACTGAATCACCCTGTCCATATTTATCGATACCCTCAAAGAATTCTAATAGATAGGTGAAGCATACTTTCCCTTTAGAAAAGCAGAATTGACTCTTCCCCAACATATCATATCCATCTATGTGTCTGATAATTCTGTTCTTTACCACAGTTTCAACCAATTTGCCAGGTACTGAAGTTAGGCTTACTGGCCTGTAATTGCCAGGATCACCTCTGGAGTTAAAAAAAAAAGAAATCAACTCTACATTAGCTACCTTCCAGTCACTTGGTACAGAGACTGATTTAAGCAATAGTGAATACCATCTGGTCCTGGTGACTTATTACTGTTTATCAATTTGTTCCATATCCTCCCCTATTAACACCTCAATCTGGGACAGTTCCTCAGATTTGCCACCTAAAGACCATGGCTTAGATTGAGAATGTCCCTCACATCCTCTGCAGTGAAGACCGATACAAAGAATTAATTTGCCTGGTCTTCCTTGAGTGCTCCTTTAGCACCTTAATTGTCCAGTGGTCCCACTGATTATTTGGCAGATTTCTTGTTTCTGATGCACTTAGTTTTTGTGTCTTTTACTAGTTTCTCTACAAATGCTTTTTTGCCCTGCCTAGTTATACTTTTACACTTGACTTGCGCCAGAGTTTATGTTCCTTTCTATTTTCCTCAAAAGGACTTTACTTCCACTTTTTAATTGATGTGTTTTTGTCTCTAACTGCCTCTTTTACTCTGTTGTTTAGCCATTGTTTCTTTTTTTTATCCTCTTATTGTTTTTTTGGTGGCGGTATACATTTAGTTTCTATTATGCTGTTTTTTAAAAAGTTTCAATGCAGCTTGTAGGCATTTCACTCTTGTGACTGTACCTTTTAATTTCCATTTAACTAGCTTCCTCATGTTTGTGTAATGCCCTTTCTTGAAGTTAAAAGTTATTGTGGTGAGTTTATTTGGAATTTTCTCCCCTACAGGAATGTTAAATTTAATTATATCAGGGACTTTTCCTTCTGCATAAAGGGCAAAATAGAAGAAAGTGCAAAGGTGTTTGAAAATGAAGCTGACTGGTGGATACTAAAGGCTGAGAACATTGCAGAAATAAAGGCAGGGGCTGGCATCATGATAAGTTATTAAAGGAGCATTGTTGAATGGGGTGAAGGGTTTAAAAGGTGAAGACAAAGAGGTGAAATCCTGACCCTATTGAGATCAATGGCAAAACTCCCATTGACTTCAGTGGGGACAAGATTTAACTCAAAAAGCTTAAGTTTGGTATGGAGATGAAAAGGGAGGCGCTGATGGCATGAGGTGGGCAGAGCAATGAGCCATGCAGATGATCTTGGCAGCAGCATTTTGAGTGAACTTGAGGGGGGCAAAGATGCAGTAGTCCAAGCCAGATAGGAGGAGGTTACAATAGTCAAAAGATGAAATGAGGACAATTTGGAAGAGAGTTTTAGCTGTTTGCAGAGATGGAAGGCTGGATTTTAGAGGTATTGTGTAGGAAGTAGCAACATGTTTTAGACACGGCCTGAATGTGTGGGCCTGGGATGGCAGTCAAAGATGATACCCAGGTTGTGCGCACGAGTAACTTGGAGGAGATGGAGGTGCATGCCGAGACAGAGAAAGGAGATGGTATAGGGGAGGCAGGAAAGGGACTGTGGAGAGACTCCAAAGATGGCTGGAAATGTAGGTATCGGATTCACTGAAGAAGGAGAAGTAGAGCTAAGAAGATGGCACAATTAAATGAAGAAAGAGTGAATTTGTAATGGAGACAATCAGCATGATCAGGAGACTTCTGTCAGACACACAGCACAAGAACAAGAGCTGAGACAGTGAAGTCAGTGGAACTATACTGATTTATTCCAGCTGAAGATTGGCCCTGTGTATCTATTTGCGTGTTAATAGTAGACTCTATTCTGTAGTCCTTATTCAGGAAAAAACTCCTAATTAAATTTAGTGTAGATGGTCCAGGCCTCTGGTTGATGGTCCAGGATCTTGGGGGATCCACAACTATAGAGGTAGATGGTCCCAATCCACCTTTGATACAAGAATAATGAAGAAACTCCAAGAAATGCAAACATGGCATTTCCAGTCCCCATGCATAGAAATAAATGTAACAGAGACACAGAGGGTGGAGAGGGGAGGTATTTTTTAATGGGTAGGAATTTCAAAAGCTCCTAAGTATGTTAGACACCTCACTCTCATTGAAAGTCAATGTAAATTAGGCACCTAATTCATTTTGGTGTTTTTCAAAATCCCATTTATAGACTTCAATGGGACCTGGAGCAGACTAACTCCAGTAGTTTACATTTAATTACATTAATATGAGTTGATTGTGAGTTTTATTTAAGTTAGCACTACAGTATTAGGCCCTCTCTGTGTATTGCTACTGGGAGGTATTTATAGACAGAAGTCACCCGGAAAAAAACAAACAAGAAAAAAACAATGTTACCAGTTCTAGACCACCAATGCATGTGGGAACCAGTATTTTACTTCCAAATACACTCCATCAGGCATTTATAAAAGCATCCATCAACATGGCAGCCAGCCACAGATATAAACTTCAAAACAATGCATACATTTTTGGGACACCAATTAAGCAAAAGTCATCCAGGTAGAGATGCATAAGCAGTATAATTGTTTTGCCCATCAGTATACTTATTTATGGTCCCTATCATCCATTATGGAAAGCTGAACAGCACTAGAGTTGATCAATAATTAATAGTGGCAAGAACAGAAGGCAGCTTATTGTAAAGTATTATTAAAACCTTTGAAATACAGAAATTATTTGAATTGTTCTTCTTAATTCCTAAATGCTGAATAAGATTAATTGATAATTGAAATAAAAAAAGTCTGGAAAACAGACAGAAAATGGATTTTCCCCCTCATAATGAATCCCTGCATTATCCAAAAGAATGTTGCCTCATTACATGTAGCAGAAAATTGAGAAAATACAAGGTAGAAAATTACATGTCTACAGTACAGTTTCAGAATAAGAACAATTCCATAATAATGAAGGCTAGAACAGCTATGATTTTGCCATTATTTAAAATGGCATTAGCTTTGATCTCAGTAAGACAGACATTTGTTTTAAAATGTACCTCGTTTTTTTCTTTGAGTATCTACATTTGTGCTTCAATTATCTTTATTCTAATTATTTGTTCATTAGTGTTTTGTATGGGGCAACTAGTATGTTAGATCAATACAACAAAATACTAACGAAAGGTCACATCCATCTTTTCAGCAGTACATTTTCTGACCTTTTCTGGGTATAAAACATAGCAGTAACACATATATTATTATACCACCAGCAGCTGTAACATACCTTATTTATGTAGATTAATGGAATTTATTTCATGCATGTTATCTTGCATAAGTTAATTTTAATGAACTGATGGATCAATTAGTGTTCCCTATTAATAACTAACTGTCTATACACAGACTATATCAAATTATAAAAATAAGCAACTGATGTTAAAATTACACATTAAATATTATGTCAGCAATCTCACTAGTGTGTTTGAAAATAAACCAAGTGATCATTGGGCTGGCTATACCGTAGGTCAATGGAGTGGGATTGCTGGTTGCTGAGGAATCTGGGTTCTAATTTTCCATAAGTTTATACTTTTTCTTTCCACATCATTTTTTAAAATTTAAATAAAGGTGAAATGTTCTTGTTCTGGATTTTGTTATCAAGGTTACAACCCAAATGGGAATTTCGCCTGAGAAAAGAATTCAGGACTGAAGCAACTATCTAGATTAAAAATAAGATCAATAGAATGAAAATGGATAGTGAAAAAAAGTGTTCATAATTATTTATTACTAACCTGGTATGGGCTGAGGTGTTAACACCACTGTGGGAAGAGGTCTTGAGGCAGTAGCTGGCCTAGATATAGCCATAGCTACTTGATTTGTCATTAAAAGAGGCTTCTCATGTCCCTGGAAGATTCTTGATTCCTCAGGATGTATCCATGCTGAATCCAGAGCAAATGCGTTATTTAAATATATCTGCCAAGGATAAATAAAAAGTTTGTTGAAGTTGAAGATAATATAGTTTCATTGCTTATTGTTTTCCTGTTTTTTAGGTCTTTGATTCAAGCTCTCACAGGTATATACATGTTTGTACCATAGATCATGTCCTAAATCATGAACAGTTATAAAACTGGATTGATTTATGCTTCCTAACTATTGGGAGGGCATGGCTATCTAACAAATCTCATAATGGGACTATCCAGTTTAGGAAGTACTACCAATAAATAAATAAATAAAAATCCAAACCCCACAATATGAAAGAACAAGGCCAATCCTACCCCAGAGACAGCTATGGCAGAACAAATGTATCTACAACATTTGGTAGCCCAAGGTTGTTCCAGTGAGGGCTGAGAGATGGAGGAGGTGAAAAAAGATAAGACCATCCTCATATGCTTACTCATATGCTTAAATTTACATACATGCCTAGCTGTTTGCAGGATCAAGGCCTGAGGTTGCAAATACTGCATGAAATCCTGGCTCCACTTAAGTTGATGGCGAAACTCCCATTGACTTCAGCTTTGCTAGGATTCCAGCTGCTGAGTCCATTTCTAACAAATTTATATAAACATGCAGTCGATAGCAAGGTGTTGCAAGTAGCCAAAATATGGAAAATACACCAAAACCGCATATTTTGGTGGTACAAACATATTTTACCTGACTTAATATAGAACTAATGTTAAAGCTATTTTAGTCCTTTTCACTATTTAAGAGAACTGCTGATTTATACCTTCAGAAATAGCCTATTTATTGATCAACTTTTTATAGCATTAATTTTTCTATAGGATTTTTGCTTGACCTAGATTGCTGACCTTCTGCATGCCTTCACAGTTTACAAAACTCAATGTTTTCCAGTTGTTATGATAAGATCTTAATATAAAAATGTCCCAAGTAAAGTTCAGAGTTACCTTGCAATTAGGTAGTCTCTTATCTCTCCAACTTTTCCTGGCATGAGGTGGAATAGTAGATGTGTATACATGTGGGAAGATAGGAACAAATTCCACACTAGAAGAAGGTGAAAATCCTATAACTGGAGAATGAGCTCCAAACATCCACTTAAAAAAAAAATTAAATGAATGAAAAATATTCTACAATAAATCAATCAATGTCTGTACATACTGTATTAAAAAAGTGAATTTCAAGCAAATTTAATGTATCAACCTCTTTAGTCTAAACATTGGGTTTTAAAATATATATATATTGTATCAGTCTCATACGTATTGTGTGCCACTCAAAGCTAAACTGCTATAGAAATCTACAAATAGAAGGCTCAGAGTTAGAGTACCTAGTCAATACTATTACTAATCAGCAATGAACTGGAAAAAAAGTCACATATAAATAGAAAACATCATCATACAAGATTGTGTATGTGTTTCTGTCTCCAGAGGCAATGGACAAAACAAAGACAAGGCAGAATGTGTGATTTCCTGACTCTTGAATTCTTTGGACAAATATATTGATATTGTAGAAACATTTCTACATTTCAATCAAATTCCTCCCACTTCAAAATAATTGATGTTATCCTTCCATTAAACACAAGAGCATATAGCTTTTTCTCCTGCTCACCCTCTTTCCAAATCACTAAGTTCCAAGAGGCATTCACAGCTAAAATGCTTGACTGGGAATTTCTAAATGAAATTAATCTAAGATTATAGAGTTCAAAGCTTTATGTGAAACAGCATTAAAAATACAACAGAAGTGCTAAACTACTATGAAATTAACATAGCTATTAATATCTAATACATTAAAACTTAAGATGAATATTAAAGCTGACCAGCAAAAGTAATTTTAAGTGGTCTTACAATAATTGAAACATTCATCAAAAAGCACCACCGAGATGTATTGCTTACATTAATATGGTTCAAAATATCTTAGCGTCTGAATTTACTGAATTTAATGGCTTATATTGTTAGAGTGCCCCTTCATTACCAGCCTGCTTTTTCCATAGCAAATAGGAAAAGATCAGAGGGTTAAAGGATGAACAAGACAAGCCTTAATGAGCCAATTCATGAGCCGCTCCCCACCCCCTTCTTTTATTAAGAAAAAAATATTGCAGGTTTCTAAACATTAAGGAAAAAAATCTAGTTCCTAGACATTAAATACCTCTAGTGGCAGCATCCTGACACAACAACATAAAAACATGTTGCAACGGCATCCAATTATATATTTTTTTATAATTTATATTATGCATATGGAAAAGCCTTATGGGACATTCACAAATATTATAAAAATAGTACTGTTCAGGTGATCGTTGCCTTCTCTCTTCTAGTAGGGCAATATTAAAAATGGCAAGGCAACTTTGTTTTAAAGCAAGGAGAGACAGGCTTAAGTTACTTGGCTGAATGAAAGACCCTTATATCTTTATCTGTCACTTATTTAAATAGAGTAATAAACGCTATTCCTAGCCTGCTCTTTCGCAGCAAATATAAAAGAAGATGATTTTCTACGGAAAATAAATGTCTCTTCGTGGAACAAATACACTGAAACCGACCAAAGACAGCCTTCAGTTCATTGCTCAGTCCCAGCATTAGGGTTCTCTTTGCAACGCAATCAATGCAATCTCTGCTCTCTCAATCCCCCGTTTTTTACAGTCGAACTCTCGTAAACTGTGTTATACCATTGACCAACTGTATGGCCCAGACACTTACAGAACATTAACTCTTAGCACATTCGAGTCTGACGGCAGGGATTGCGGTTCTATACGATTCTATACGTTAGAAACAAACACGGTATGTGGCTTAAGTACGAAGACACACGCACGGAATCCGATTAATAGTTTATGCGGTCTCCCCCTGCCTTTGAAGTCTGACACAGACGGTGCAGTTACTAACGGATGCGCAATAAACTGTGTGGGTCTGCAACAAACGGGGCTGCGCGGGGTAACTTCAGCACCACCGCGCGTTGGACAGCAGGCAAAAGTTCTGCCCTCGGCTTTCTGCACAGGCAGTCATCACCGCGTCCCCCCCTCCGCCCCAAACCAGCGCCTCACGAGCGTGGCTTTTACTGGCCCCGAAAATGACACGCACGAACTTGCGTGGATCAAGTCGGCTGTGCTATTCTAGCAGCACTTCGGGAGTCAGATACCCGGACCGGGAAAGAGAGAGAGAGGGAGAATGGGGAGGAGGAAGGGAGGCGAGGGGAACCGCATTCATTACCTGCCCATTCAGGAAGGGATACTGGTGCACACCAGGGCGCTGATCTGGCGCAGAGGGCACTGACAGAGGCAAGAAAGGCTCGCAGGGGACTTGCCAGCCAGGAAGCCCCTGGAGCAGTGGAGCAGGGTGGGGAGGATGTGGCGAAGAGAGCAGAAGCGGAGGGGGCACCACCCCGGCCCCACCTATCCTGAAGAGCCCAGCCGCACTCGGGACCATCCAAATCCAGGGAGGAGGTGGGGGCTCTGCATTCATCTGCCAGAGGAGAGGCTGCTGCCGCTTGGCTCTCGGAACCGGGAGCATTCTACATGGTACGGGACCGTCCCTCCGCTCGCAGGGCTCGCCGCCGGGACGCGCAGGGGCAGGCAGCAGGCGGGGCCGGGACCGGGACAGCTCCGCCGAGGGGGCGATGCCCATCCGTGCCCCCGCTCGCTCTGGCGGCTGGAGCAGTGGCGGCGGCGGCAGCACCGGAGCCGAGCGAAACTCCGCTCCATTCAGCGGGGCTGCTGCTGCCAGGCTCCGCCCTCTGCCCAGACCTCCCTCCCCTTCTGCTGATGCATAGCCCGGCAGGAGACACCTACGGGGGGGCAGCAGCTGGTGGCAGGTCTCAGCCAACATCGCCACCAACTCCTTCCCCCCCTGTGATCAGACTGAAGGACGGCCCCGGGCAGCGGGGCAGCCGCTCAGTCGGGGGGGGGGGGAGGAGGAGAGGGAAAGGGGGAGATGTGTAAAGGAGGGGAGCTGGGCTAACAGGCGAGGAGCGGGAGGGGAGAGACCTCCCGAGGGCCCCTGCCTAAGAGGGGTGGAGGGAGAGCCCGCTTCTCTGGCTTGGGAGGCAGCAGCAGGGGGAGAAGGGGCTGGCGGGGAGGCCCGGCTCCCAGCTCTGACAGAAGCCCCCATCCCACACACACAGCTAACCCGGCTGAGGGTGCCCCTAGGGGAGACCGCTGGGCACTCAGTCCTTTCCACCGTCAGCTCCCCAGAGAAGGGGACGCGAGCGGAAAGAGACCCCTGCTCCCAGAAGCTGTCTCCAAGACACCGCTCTCAGGCACTGAGCAAAGGGGCTTTCCACCGTGCCCACCAGAGCACCCTGGCTGATCATCAACCCAGGAAAAGAGTGACAGGTAAAGCTGGTGGAAAGTCAGAATTTCTCTTTCACAGAAATAGCCACGTTTCAAAATGTGTTTTCATTTCATTCCAGAGAAAGAAAAACAACAAAACTTCAAACATCAACATAAGTTCAAGATTTCCGGGGAGGGGGGCATAACAAAAATTGTTGGGGGTCAACGGCAGTGTTTTGTCTCACCCAAATTGAAATGTTTTGTTCTGATTTTGACTTTACATGTTATATTACGTAAGGTTTAAGAAGATTTGGCTGAAATCATTTCAGAACTTGAAAAATGCCATCCTGAAATGGAACATTTTGCCTTTATAAAAAAAATCAAAATTAAATTAAACAAAAAAATTGCCAAATTTCCAAGAAATGGTTTGATGAAACAGCATTTTCCCATTGGAAAACAAAACGGACAAAACAAAACCTTCCACTGGAAAATTTCCAGCTAGCTCTAGTTATAGGTAGTCTGAGTTTGATGCGGGGATTTTCTCACTTAACACCCCTGCTTATAATTTTCTATGCAAGTGCTAAGTTCCTGGGGGACTGGACACTGCTACAAGTCACTGAACATTTTTACCAGCAAATGCCTGATCTTAAAAACTCTTATCCACAGTTACAGATGGAGGCAGTGCACCCAGTGGTTAGGACATTGGATGGGGATTCAGGATTCCTAGGGGTACGTCTACACTTACCGGAGGGTCCAACGGCAGGCAATCGATGTTCTGGGATCGATCCCGGAAGTGCTCGCCGTCGACGCCGGTACTCCAGCTCGGTGAGAGGAGTACGCGGCATCGACGGGGGAGCCTTCCTGCCGCGTCTGGACCCGCGGTAAGTTCGGACTAAGGTACTTCGAATTCAGCTATGTTATTAACGTAGCTGAATTTGTGTACCTTAGTCCGAAGTGGGGGGGTAGTGTGGACCAGGCCTAGGTTTTAGTAGTGGCTCTGCCACTGACCTGCCACAGACACTTAACCTCTTTACCCATTTTCCCTTCTATCCTGTGTCTGTCTATTTAGACTACACACTTTTTGAGACAGGGACTGTCTCTTACTTTGTGTGTGTAGCACCAAGAACAATGGGGCAATATACAACCATAATACAAATCAAATAAAAAAGACACAGCAAACAGCCCAAGAACTAAGTTTTCACTACTAATGTACAGTGCCTTTGAAGAAATTCAGGAAACATTACAATAGAAAGCAAAGATAACCTGGCCCCTAGAGTGTGTCCAAGTTTGGGCTGAGGTACTTTAGATAGCACTGTAGGGAAGGCGCCTGTGTGAAGACAGGTCTTCAGTATCCTAGAGAGGCCCACCTCTTCTAATAAAATGAACGATGGGAAATTTCTCCTTCCTATCAGAAACATGCAGGAAAGAGCTTAGGGCTGGTGAAGATTCCTTCAGATCTTCCATTCCATGAGTCTGAATCTCCCTGCTCCCCTCTCCCTCCATTATCTTCCTTGCAGAAGATATTTAGTCCCCAGAACCCACATACATCAGGGAATTTGTCAAAGGCACAGGACCATCTACACAGGCCCAGAGTCATGGCAGCTCCAGAGCACCCCTGCCTTCCACCTTACCCCTACCTCTTCTGTCCCCTTCTCTACACAAAAGTGAATACAGCCTCATGCTATATTAATGGTTTCATAATTTTTTTCCACTGATGGGAGAATAATGCACGTCCAACTTCCCTTGCTCCCCTAGCCTCAACCTTCAGAAGGCAGAAGTACAATGCAGATGGAGAAGGATGCTGTAAAGGCAATTTAGACCCCATAGAGAGAGAAGGGAAGATCTGAACAGAGAGGGTCCTCTCCATACATAGAAGGGAGAGTGTGGTCCGCCACCCAAATAATGTATATAATCCCATAAAAATCAGGAGCTTCATTTAAAAAAAAAAAAACAACCACCCACAACCACCACCCAGAAGCATTCCAAACTCTCAGCCATGTTCTCTTATATGGGTCTATTTTCCGATCATTAGTACATATATCACCCCCCATGAATATTATTCTCTTCTTCATACAAGTGAGCAGCTCCCACTATAGACAAATGTATCAAGAGTTTAACTGTCAAAGAAATGCACTTTCAGCAGCATGTTCGGTGCACCGCCAACCTCTATTGGCACTATCAGTTAAAAACACCTAAGTGTACTCCCACTATTCTATATCCATGGCCACTAGTTATTCAGACTTATCTGCAATGTTTTTCCAAAGGATAAAGGATGGTTTCTACATTATGCTGCTAACAAAATTATTTGTTGCATATTTTAAAATTGAACCATCAAGATAAACACATGAAAATGTCAGATATTCTGTGGTCACATTTAAAGCTCTGATAATTTAAAGGTGGTGGTGGAGGGTTGATAAATTTTAGTGTGATGATTTAATCGGGGGTTAAGAAAGAGTGAGCGTGAAAGTGTGTATGTGCGTGGAGGGGGAAACCAGAGTTCCTCTTCTTCTGCTAAAAGCAGAGAGGAACATTCTCTCTCTAGTTCTCTCTCCTCCTTGGCTTGGGCAAGCACCTCTCCTCCACAGCACCTCTTCCTCTCTGGTGGGTGCAGTGAAAGCTCCCCTCCTGTTTCCATCTACTTTAATCACTAGATTTTTTGCTGCTCACTCATTTAAGTTAACTGGCTGCTCTTTCCCTGCTAGGCATAAGCTAAGCACATAGTAAGGCTCAGGAAGGTATTTCCCTCCCTTGCCCCCCCCCCCCCCCAGCAGTGTGTAATACACTAGCTTTTTTGTCTCCCTTTAAATATAGACACCAACCACTGCTGGAAGGATACTAAATAGACAAGTGTTCTGACTGGCTAATGTCATCACAGCTTCCAACATCTCTAACCAAATAAATAAAAAATAAATAAATAAATACATTAAAGGAATATATTAAAATGAATTGTACTTGCATTTATACAAATGCATAAAGTCTTGGAAATTTGAAAAAATGTGACTTTAGAAGTCACTGCATGCATTTCCCTGCCAAATGTCCAGTATTGTTCCTATTTTCTTTTTCACACTGACAATCATACGGCAAAGTGCGGAGTAGGAGAAAAGTACCCATTATCACTAATCTTATTTTTGTAGTCGCTTAATTCCCAAAATGTCAAAAAGTAATAATACTATTTAGCTCTTTTTCAACAAATCTTTGCTGTTATCTTAACACAACTAGCAAGAGACATGTTAAGCCTGTACACAAGGAAGTCAGGGATAATAAAAAAATAATTTCTTCTCCCCAACTTCTCCATTTTATTCACTGTGAAAAAGTTTGCTCTCCGAGTCCATAGAATAACCCTGAAGAAGTTTCAATGGCAAATATGAATCAAGAAAAATATTTTCCATATTTTTCTTCGTGTTTGCTTATAATTATATGCTGATAGAGAGGAGTACTGGGAAATACAGATTTGAATAATCTGAATTCTGACAAATAACATTTAATATTTAAATATTTAGTGCCAGCGTTATTTTTTGTACACATACCACTCCACATTTCATATTAACATCCTACATTGAGCCCAGAACCAGAAAAAGCAGTAGACCTAGGAGGTCTGAATCCAGCATTTCAGTCTCTTTCACTCACAAGGTGTTCAGCATTACAGTGAAATAGCAGGTAAAGAGCTTGGTTAGTAGTAAATGTTGTAAAATAGCTGTGATTTTGGGGGGATAGACATTGTCTGTGCATATTTTGTTTTTTTTTAAGAGGCACTCGCTCTTCCTCTTTGTTTGCATCTTTTGGGTTAGTGTAAGATAATTATAAGGTCCTCAAGGTTTCAAGTGATCTTTAATAAAAAAGATAAGTAAATAGAGTTGTGGATAGCACAAGTTATTTTCTCCCATAAACAGCAAAAGTTGAAAAGAACCATAGTTCTCTTTGAACATATTTCTCTCTTATGCTCCGGGGAGAGGTTGTTTCTGCTGAGGATTTTTTCTATTTGAAAAGGATGCTGTTCAACTCCTAATTGTGGTTTTTAATCTCACAGATCCACATTTTTTCTTAAAAATAATCATGAGGGAGTCCAAGATTATCTATAGCAAAATCAGATACTAATCATCAAAAACAATTTTATTATTCAGATGCCAGAGGACACCTACAAATAAACCAAAGTCATAAGGCTAGATATTCCATTGCAGCCAAAATATTTCATTGCAGCTGGGGGACTGGGGCAAGGATTTTCCCACCTTTGTGCTCTCCTGATTCTAGCAATAGCCAAGCACCAGTCTGATCCTTGATATATCATGAAGTTTATCTATGGTGTGACCAGCAACCCATGGGCCAAAGGGCTATTCCATTACCCAAATGCTGGTGTACAGGATGCCTCAGCCACCCCGCTTTTTTCTGGGAATGGTCCTTATGCCTGGAGTGATGGAGGAAACAGTTGTATAGAGTTATTCCAGCTCTGCCCCTCCCAAGGATTACCCTTACAAAAGAGGAATCCTCAGATAGGCAGGTCAAATGATAGCCAGAATGAACACTGCAAGGAATCCAATCTATAGTCCTGGTTAGGAAAAAAAAAACACAAAACTCTTTCCCTGTACCATTCATGTTCATAGGCGTGTCAAAGGGCATACCTACTCTGCAATACCCGCTGCTAGCCAGCATGGCTCTACTGAGGCCTGCCTTAGTTTCCCATTCACTTTGGGCCCCTTGAAAGGTCCACAGAGTCCAGATGTTCAAAACATCCCCCCATCTGGGGGCCAGTTTATTAAGGCTTTCCCCAAAGTCTTTCAATAGAGTGCTCAGACTTACAAAGTCTTCATCCCAATTTCAGCTGGGACCTTCCTCCCTGAGGGTCTGTCCTCTCTTTAACAGTTCATTTCTCTCACCCCACTCCCAAGCTGAGCACAGCTCCTCTTCTCTAAAGGTCTGTTTTGCCCTCAGAATTCAAACAAATGTTTGTCTGCTTCAGTGCCAAGTTAGGTACAGCCATTCCTCTGCAAGAGTCTGTGTCCTTGTTCTCCACCAGCCTACAGCTTAGCCTTCTCCACAGATCTTCCATGCTGCTGTCTTCTCCCTGCTAACTCATAGCTATGCAGGAGCCTTCTTTCTCCTTTCAGTGTTTGCAGGCCTCTGCCAACACCCACTTGCAGCAAACTCCCCGCTTAACTAGGCCCAGGTGCCTTCCCTTAAACCCAGCTGATCAGTTTAATCAGTCCAGGTAAACTGGACATGGCCCTTTGTAAAGAGGTCAGTAACCGTGTGACAGAGAGGTATAGTTAAGGTCCTGTGCCATCATGCTGAAAATGTGTATTCATACGTATGTTGCCTTGCTCCTTACTACCTTCTGTGTTCTGTACTTGTATTCCCTTTTCTATCTGGTTTGGGGGAGGGAAAATTTAATCAATAAAGATGTGATTCTAAGGCTCATTTGCATAAAAAGAGGGACAGTTGTAGTTAGCATATTGAACTAATGTTACATAAAGGTGTGGGGGATAGGAGAGGTACACAGTATGTCATGCTACATGGCAATTGTTTGTATTTGTCTTCATTCCCCCTCCTCCTGAAAAAAATCCACACCCCACATGTTATTATGGTTTGTTATCTCAGGAAAACTCTTGCAAGACTCTAGTATACACTGTTAAATGCCAGAAATGTGTCTTGTTTTTAATTTGTTACAAATATCAGCATACACAATCAAACATTTTGCTGATCTTCGACAAGAATGCTTTGTTTACATAGATAGGTCAGAAAGCCACTTCTCCTTTTAGCTGATCAGAATAAAGTGTATGATAGTGCATCATTTGGTGGAAGAAACACATTCTATAGCCTACCCTCACACACACAAATATCAGTTGCATTTTCACTCAGGCTTCCTCCTCTCTAACTAACTAAATAAATAAATAAAATAAAATTGATGTGCCTTTCCTCTCTATACCTGGGGAAATCTTTGGTTGTTATCCAATCTAATTGTGTGGCAGCTTTATAACATGCCAATATTCAAGAGACTCAGCTTTATGGAAATTTAGTACTTTCATTCTACAGGCTGGTGGAGGATGAGATAGCTGCAGAAGTGACAAGCTTGATCACCTTAGAAAATGCTAATTACACTGTTCTCATTCTGCCTTTCTTGGCCAATCCATGGAGTGGCAGTGGTGTTGAGTTTAGTTGAAGCAGAGAAAAACAAACAACAACAAACCCCAGAGTAACAACTTCCAGATGGTGAGAGGTTACTAGGGAGCAATCCCAGCAACAAAATATGGAGTGACAGGAAAAACTCACACCCTCCTCTATAATATTCAGAATATCTGTGCTGAATTCACCCTTCTGACAAAACTCTGCACCCTGAACTGAATGAAGCCAGCATAGTGGTGGAGTGCCATGCATTACCAAAAGAAAGATCCGAGTATAATTTCCACATCTTGGCATCATGCCCCCTACATGAGTTCCCTTCCTTAGGGTATGGTAACCCACTGGTCATTGCAGTAGTAATCCTTCTCAACTATTCTAACATTAACTATCTTCAAAAGGATCTCTGTCCAGTACTTCATGCTAGAGGAAATTCACAACAATGCTGCTAGTTGGCCTGTTATTAAGATGGAAGGTTAGTAAAGAGGCCTGAGGCCTGTGTAGGTTACACAATGGTGTGTGCTGCAGCCACACTCCCAATACACCTCTTTTTCCCCTGGTTGGTTTCCAGGCTAGAACTAGTGAAAGGGTCCATGGGAGGCAGCCTATATGTCCTCTACAGTGCCTGCCCCTTTGCACTGTTCAAAAAAGACTAGATCCGCATAAATGGGGTTGTAGTGGGAATGAGGTTCTCATCTGATGTTTTTGATACCTCATATTATGTATAAATGGAAGGGAGTGCAAGTGTGAGCAGGCTTTCCTCTTATTATGCAGAATCACTCTCTTCCCCCTTCCACAGCAGTGTAGGAATAATGAACCCCATTGTATGAGGTGTTATTGCTATCCCCAAAAGAGGTGTCAGAATGTTCAGCCAAATAAACAACTCGATTGACTTAGTATTCTTTTGTGCTGTCTAACAACAACATAGTAATTGACACAAGTGAAAAGTCTATTAGTCCTGGTCTATGCTACAAAGTTAGGTCAGTGTAATTTGCCTTGTGTTGACATATTTTTGCATCTATTTACACTCTAATTTGTATCCCATTGACAAAAGCACCCTGTAATGGTGATGCAGTAAAACCACCACTTCGACTGGTGTTGAGCAATGGCTAATATACCATGGTCAATGCAGTATGAATGTAAACACTGCGTGACCTATGTTTACCCTAACAGTCCTCCAGCAGCTATCCCATAACACCCGATACAGATCACTATGGTCACAATTGTGAACTCCATTGCACAGGAGTCATGGAAACTGGAAACCCACCTCCATTAAAACACCCTGCATATTTTTGAAATGCCCTTCCCCGACTTCCCAGCTTGGTGAGCAGCACAAAGAGCAGCTCACCTTTGTGTGCAGCTGCCCAATAGACCATGATGGTTACACATTCCAGCACACTCCAGCCTGGAGTAAACAGGAGGTATTGGATCTTCTGGGCCTGTGGGAAGAAGAGGTTGTGCAGGCGCAGCTTTGGAGCTGTCGTAGAATTGTGGCCATCTATGAAAGGATTGCACAGGGGAGGTGGGTGAAAAGGTACAATGGTGATCAGCAGCAGTGCTGTGTAAATGTGAAGGAATTGCAGCAAGGCATACCACAAGGCCAGGAAGGCCAACAGTCAATCTGGTGCTGAGCTTCAGACTATGACGAGTTGCATGTCATACCTGGTGGAAGCCCCACCAGCACTGCGCAGACCACCCTGGATAACTCAATGGAGCCTGAGACATAGATCCCTGCTGAGAACTCCAAGGAACAGGAGTGGGAGCAGAGACACATGGTGGGGGTTCTGGCTATGGCTCGAGCCAGAATCTGTTTGAGACTTTGCAGTATAGCTAAGCATAGGCAAGCCCGTTCCAAGGGAAGAAACCTCAGGTAAGCATGTGCATGCATTTTGCCTTACAATGTTTAAATGTAAAGATGGTGCCTGACTCATCCCAAGTTACCAAAGACATATCTATGGATTTTCACTGTTTTACTCGTATGAGAAGAGGTAGTGGTACAACAAACAGAGGTAGAGCTATTATCTGGTTTTCATTCTCTGTAGGATTAAATGGAGGTGGTGGGGGCAGCTTATTTATTCTTCAGCAATCTATCCTCAAAGAAATCATCATGTCTCCCACTGTTGCAGCTCTGATGATGCCAGATAAGTGTGTGCCCTGTATTTGCAATGTGCATGAGAATAGTACAGAGCTGTATGGGTTCCATGTTTCTGTCAGAGATGGTGACACAAACAAAGCTGCGCAGGTTTGTGTGATCTTAAAAACAGGTGTAAAAATTAAGAGGATAGGAATGACATTGTGTGATGGAGAAAGTTGCATGATGGGAACTTGACTTCTAGCTCCTAGAGTTCCCTGAGTGACTCATTTCTACCCCACAACACATTGTGAAAACTTCCCAGAAGGCATTATGCCAGATGGCTGCATGTGGCACGCTGGGATACCTACCCATACTGTGCATTGCCACAAGCATTCGTGGTGAATACGCCAAGTAGTGATACAAGCAGCGAAGTATGCACACACGAGTGATATAATAACCATGGCAGCTATATGCTGATGTAACTTGTGTCAACCAAAGTTTATAGTGTAGACAGGGTCTGAGTCTATCTGCTGTAATACAATCATTTATTTCCAGCAGCAGTAAATATCAGATACCTCAGAAATGTATCAAATAAACCCACACTGCACCTAATTGTGCAATACTATACCATAAAAGACTATGAAGATTGCCATTGTCTTTATACTTTTTATTCTAGCTAGCATAATAACAGGTGCTATTTTTATTCCTATATACATATAAAATAGAGATTTGACAAATCTCTTTTTTTGGAAATGGTGAACATCAAATCGTGTTTGATTTATAACCAAATAGAGGGACTAGACCTAGAAATATCAGAAATGTTATGTTCATATATTATTTAGCAACTGCACATGCTAATGTTATGCCTCTGACTGAGCAATGTCAAAGAATGGGAAACAAACAGACTGCAAGTCTCTCATAGAATGCAACAAGTCAAAACTTTGCTAAACAAATCTTGAAAAAAAACTAAGAGGTAAAATGCTAAACTCCATTTCCAGTTGTTAAGACTCATCTTTTTTCACAATGGGCTTGATCCAAATATTGGAATCATTTGGAGACTTTCCACTGATTTTAATGGTATTGGATCATGCTTTGTAAGCCTAGTCCAACTCCTGTTAAAAGTAATAGAATTACTCCAATGGATGTTACATCAGACCATATACAAAAATGGCTAGTGGGTTCTGTTCCCACAACAGGACCAAACACACTGAACCAAATCCTTCACAGTATGGAACTGCATATTTTCTATGAACCACCTTCTAGTGTACCAGGATATCAATAAAGGGAAAGGGGCAGCAAAGAACTGGAGAAGTTGGTGCCCAGAGACAGTGGGAGAAAATATCTGTCAGTGACTGGGATGTGGGTGGTTGTACCCAGTGGCTAGAGCAGGACTCAGGGCCAGTGGTTAAAGCAGGAGTCAGTAGCCAGGAATCAGAGCCCAGGGTCAGAGCTGAAGACAGAGGCCAGATGCCAAAGCTCAGTGGCAGAGCCAAAGTCAGAAGTCAGGAATCAGATCTGAGGGTCAGAAAGAGGGTTTCTGGAGTGAGGCCAGGCAGGAGCAAGTTTGGGATGAAGGCAGAAGCAGGATTGAGTCTAAGGCTGGAACAAGGCAGGAGCAGAAGCTACTGTAGCTGTGGGCAAATGCTTTGAGTGGCCACTGAACTGCTGCTGCTGCTGGGCATACTAGCTGCTCTGCTGACTCTTGCAACCTATCAAGCAGAGTAGCCAATCAGGCAACCTACTACCTACTACAGGCCTGCTGCCCAGAGACTGGCTCTGCTGCAGGCCCTGATTCCTGACAATGTCAAGGAGCTACAGCCAGACTTGTCTGGCCAAAATCTTTACATTGCAGAAGACATGCTGCTCTCGGAAACTAGCCACATATTCCATTAAAGAGAATGGAGAGGGAAGCTGAGAATCTTACCAGAAATGGCATGTAGTTGCACATGGGAGTGACTATAGTTGTGTCAAGTGTAAATGTAAATCTGACACACACACAGTTCAGTATACAATATGTATTTTACTTTTACATGAGGAATCAGTGACTATTACTGAATTTCCTTTTGGGGGTGGGGGGGATAAATCGAATGCAGGAGAAGATGGGAGGCAAAGAGCTATTAAGCATATCTGTTAAGGTGACTACCAAGCCTGCTTATTACAATCTATATATAAACTAATCATAGTGGAATGAGAAGTCGAATATGCATTATCTGTGTCAAGAATGCTTTTTTTGATTAAATATACAATCTAGAATAGGGCACCATGCTGTTCTGCATGTAAGAAGTCCTTTTCAATTGAAAAAGGCAACAGAGGGTCCTGTGGCACCTTTAAGACTAACAGAAGT
>NW_020664446.1:26200535-26260569 GCF_002925995.2 Terrapene triunguis
CACACAGGCACAGCCCACTGGCACTGGAGACAATGAGGCAGGCAAGGCGGCTGAAGGTGCTGTAGGATAGGAGAAGCACTTTGCGCAGCAGCAGCGGCAGCTTCACCTACTCTGCAAGCACCAGGGGTGGGGGGGAGGGGGCTTAACCCTCAGCCCGCCCATGCCACCCCTTCCCCCAAGACCTTAACCCGCCTCTTCTTTCCCCCTCCTCTCCCTTTACTCCACACGCCGCATCCTCACTCCTCCCCCCCTCCCTCCCCTGCCTCCTGCCTGCGGCAATCAGCTGGCTTGCAGCATTCAGGAGGCAGGATGGATGGGGGAGAAGCGAGGACACAGAATGCTGGCTCCCCCTCTCTCCCCTGCCTCCTGAACACCGCAAGCCAGCTGATTGCCAAAGGTAGGAGGCAGGGGAGTGAGGGGGGAGGTGCTCCTCACTCCTCCCCCTCCCTCCTGCCTGTGGTGATCAGCTGGCTTGTGACGTTCAGGGGGCACGAGGGAGGGGGGAGGAGCGAGGACTCAGCGCGTAGGCTCCCCCCCCCGCCTCCTGCCCATGGCAATCAGCTGGTTTGCAGCATTCGGGAGGGAGGGGGAGCCTGCGCGCCAAGTCCTTGCTCCTCCCCTTCCCTCCTGAACGCCGCAAGCCAGCTGATTGTGGCGGGCGGGAGGAGGGGGAAGGCGCTGATCCACGGGGTCTGCCGGCAGGTGGGAGGCACTGTTGGGGGGGCATAGGGAAGCTGATAGCGGGGCTGCCAGCTGTGGACAAAGCAGGCAGCCAAACACCGTTATAGTGAAGCATTACACAACTTTAAATGGAGCATGTTCTGTAATTGAGCAGGGACATAAGATCGAAACAACATTAAGGGAGAGGACGTTAAGTGGGGAGTTACTGTATCTGTAAATGTGAAATGTTTAACTTCCTCTAAAAGCTATGAAAAAATCTTTTCAAAACCTTGGGAAAACATTGCAATTATTGCTAAGGATCATAACCCATAAATTTTACTTTATTCAAAATGTCCAAAAATAGTAATTTAACATAAAACCATGAAATTATAAACATTGGCAAATTTAATGAAAAACATTGATCTTCATTGGAACAAATGTTGAAGCTTTTGCTTGACAGTGGAACTGTTTTCCACTCAGAAAGGATCATTTTTCAAAGAAAAAATATTTCACAATATTTCACTCTCTTTTGAAATAAATTGGAGCAATCTTATAAAATTAAAATAAAATGAGAAAACTTCAGGTTCTGTGGCTTTTTAATTTTTATGAGTACTTTGCACAAGCCTAATCTTGTTTAACTTAAACTCTTAACTGACTATGCCCAAAGGGATGATATTTATAGATATTATAAGAATATAAGAATGGCCATACTGGATCAGACCAAAGGTCTATCCAGCCCAGTATCCTGTCTACCGACAGTGACCAATGCCAGGTGTCCCAGAGGGATTGAACCTAACACGTAATGATCAAGTGATCTCTCTCCTGCCATCCATCTCCACCCTCTGACAAACAGAGGCTAGGGACACCATTCCTTACCCATCCTGGCTAATAGCCATTAATGGACTTAACCTCCATGAATTTATCGAGTTGTCTTTTAAACCCTGTTATAGTCCTAGCCTTCACAGCCTCCTCAGGCAAGGAGTTCCACAGGTTGACTGTGTGTTGTGTGAAGAATTTCCTTTTATTTGTTTTAAACCTGCTGCCCATTAATTTCATTTGGTGGCCCCTAGTTCTTATATTATGGGAACAAGTAAATAACTTTTCCTTATTCACTTTCTCCACACCACTCATGATTTTATATACCTTTATCATATCCCCCCTTAGTCTCCTCTTTTCCAAGCTGAAAAGTCCTAGCCTCTTTAATCTCTCCTCATATGGGACCCGTTCCAAACCCCTAATCATTTTAGTTGCCCTTCTCTGAACCTTTTCTAATGCCAGTATATCTTTTTTGAGATGAGGAAGCCACATCTGCACGCAGTATTCAAGATGTGGGTGTACCACAGATTTATATAAGGGCAATAAGATATTCTCTGCCTTATTCTCTATCCCTTTTTTAATGATTCCTAACATTCCTGTTTGCTTTTTTGACTGCCGCTGCACACTGCGTGGACATCTTTGGAGAACTATCCACGATGACTCCAAGATCTCTTTCCTGATTAGTTGTAGCTAAATTAGCCCCCATCATATTGTATGTTTAGTTGGGGTTATTTTTTCCAATGTGCATTACTTTACATTTATCCACATTCAATTTCATTTGCCATTTTGTTGCTCAATCACTTAATTTTGTGAGATCTTTTTGAAGTTCTTCACAGTCTGCTTTGGTCTTAACTAACTTGACCAGTTTAGTATCATCTGCAAACTTTGCCAACTCACTGTTTACCCCTTTCTCCAGATCATTTATGAATAAGTTGAATAGGATTGGTCCTAGGACTGACCCTTCGGGAACACCACTAGTTACCCCTCTCCATTCTGAAAATTTACCATTTATTCCTACCCTTTGTTCCCTGTCTTTTAACCAGTTCTCAATCCATGAAAGAATCTTCCCTCTTATCCCATGACAATTTATGTAAATTAAGAGCCTTTGGTGAGCGACCTTGTCAAAGTCTTTCTGGAAATGTAAGTACACTATGTCCACTGGATCCCCCTTGTCCACATGTTTGTTGAACCCTTCAAAGATCTCTAATAGATTAGTAAGACATGATTTCCCTTTACAGAAACCATGTTTACTTTTGCCCAACAATTTATGTTCTTCTATGTGTCTGACAATTTTATTCTTTACTATTGTTTCAACTAATTTGCCTGGTATGATATTAGACTTACTGGTCTGTAATTGCCGGGATCACCTCTAGAGCCCTTTTTAAATATTGGCGTTACATTAGCTATCTTCCAGTTATTGGGTACAGAAGCTGATTTAAAGGACAGATTACAAACCATAGTTAATAGTTCCGCAATTTCACATTTGAGTTCTTTCAGAACTCTTGGGTGAATGCCATCTGGTCCCGGTGACTTGTTACTGTTAAGTTTGTCAATTAATTTCAAAACCTCCTCTAGTGACACTTCAATCTGTGACAATTCCTCAGATTTGTCTCCTACAAAGGACAGCTCAGGTTGGGAATCTCCCTAACATCCTCAGCCATGAAGACTGAAGCAAAGAATTAATTTAGTTTCTCCGCAATGACTTTATCGTCTTTAAGTGCTCCTTTTGTATCTCGATCATCTAGGGGCCCCACTGGTTGTTTAGCAGGCTTCCTGCTTCTGATGTACTTAAAAAACATTTTGTTATTACCTTTTGAGTTTTTGGCTAAGTGTTCTTCAAATTCCTTTTTGGCTTTTCTTATTACATTTTTACACTTAATTTGGCAGTGTTTATGCTCCTTTCTATTTATCTCACTAGGATTTGACTTCCACTTTTTAAAAGATGCCTTTTTATCTCTCACTGCTTCTTTTACATGGTTTTTAAGCCACGGTGGCTCTTTTTTAGTTCTTTTACTGTGTTTTTTAATTTGGGGTATACATGTAAGTTGGGCCTCTATTATGGTGTGTTTGAAAAGTGTCCATGCAGCTTGCAGGGATTTCACTCTAGTCACTGTACCTTTTAATTTCTGTTTAACTAACCTCCTCATTTTTGCATAGTTCCCCTTTCTGAAATTAAATGCCACAGTGTTGGGCTGTTGAGGTGTTCTTCCCACCACAGGCATGTTAAATGTTATTATATTATGGTCACTATTTCCAAGCAGTCCTGTTATTATATTGTAACCTATCTCACTAGCTGGGTTGCAGGTTAGTACAGTCTGAGAGAGAGTCTGGGGAATGGAAATTGAACAAAGTGCTCGTTTTGGGGTAGACTGCTGGTTGCCAGCTCTAGGGAAGCAAGTACTACTGTGTGAGGATCTGGCTGTACTGAAATTTGTTGGATTTTTAACCATATGATCTCAACTCATTCCTTTGAATACCCTGATGCTATAATATCTTTATATGGCTGAGCTGTCCTGGATGTTTTTACATATGAAATATTTGAATCAGATTTATTATTTCCTGCTTTAAAATGAGATCAGCTGGGCCCAGGAAGCTGGATCAATGTGCCTGTGGAAGGTACCAGACCCCTCCTTCTGAGGCTGAATTGCATAGGTTGAATTGCACAACAGAGTAGATAATTGTCATGGCCATGACTAAAACTTTGCCTTTTAGGGACATCACGCTATAGCACAAGAGGATTTTTTTAAAATAAATTTGGCTCCATATATGTAGTGGAGTAAGCCTAGGGAGAGTGACTAGGGTTTTTTTAAAAGGTATCAAACCAAGTAATTTTGAAATGGAGGCAATCAGAATTACTTGCCTTCATTTTGAGGCTGACTAACGGGCAGGAAGAACCCGTGGATGCTCAGATAAAAGGTGTTATAAAAATGTAAAGTACTTAGAATCAGGGTAAGACCTTTCAAACCCCTCAAGGAAGAAAAGCTATAGTATCAGGAAAACAGCTAAGCTTAAATTTAAGGTTTTGAGAAACTTTAATATTTTGGGGATATACTGGTCTGTAGCTAGTCAAGCTCAAACTCTCAATGGGGCTTACACACGTGCTTTTATGCATAGGGACGTGTTCCTGAATTGCAGTCTCTGGCTGATGCTGAAAACCCCCTGGTCTGGGCCTTTGTGTCACCACAAACCTCACATCCTGCTTATTCATTAACTTCCCAGGTATCATAGGATGTAACTTTACACTTTCACTGAAGTTTGTTCAGCTAATTACTATCCACCCCCAACAATTTATGTACAAATTTACAGTATGTTTCTTTTTTTAAAACTACTTTTATGGAGTGACTGAAGCACATAAAATGTCTGTTCTCAAAGCAGCCAGAAAGCAGTAAATTACAAAATGATACAACAAACAACAGATGGTGCCACCTTATATCTACCTCTTCAAACTCAAACTAAAGTGTTGCTTCATGGATAGTCTGATAAACTCCCTGTAAAAGCTCAGCCCTAAACCGTAAGGTATATTGTAATTCAGACATTTCCCTATATCCATTAATAGCCTGACTTATGAATAAGGGGATGAAGAACAGCAGTCAAATTCTGCATATTGCATAGCAATAGTAGATGAATGCAGGGTAGACTACAGTGCAATGTCAGGATCCTGTCACATACACAGCAACTTTCCTTTTTACTTTCAGAAGCAAGTGGCAGTAAATACTGGAGGAGCATGAAGTTGTCCTACTCTTGCTGCTATAAGCCACTCAATTTTAGCAGTTTGTGGTGAAACTTGGAAATTGGAAAATGGCTATTCTTCATATCAATACTTTTAGTCACACGTGAACACCAGTATTTGTGCATGAACAAAAATATTTGCTATTTGTCATTCTCCAGTTTTAAAAGATTCAGTCATCCAATGAGGGCATAGAAACACCAATGTGTGATGTAGCACATCATAAATAATACACAGTGATTAGTTAAAGCAAACAATTCATATCCTAAAAATTATTTTGTCCAAACTATGTGCTGAATATTTACAAATAAGTAATAAGAAACTAGCATTATTTTGTACATGACATGCAAACAGAAAAGGGCTAAAAAATTCATAAGATAGTTTATCTGCAAACAAATAATTCAGCCAGCTCTAATCTGGATCTATAAACTGGTCCATAAAAGTGACACATTAACCATGATTTACATTTTGTATTGTGGAAAGTGTTTGGGGGTGAAAGTCTTTGCTTAAATTCAGACAAAAACAGTCTCTAGCACATATTAAACTCTTTTCCTCCAGCTTTGATTTCCAAGAGGTACAGTGTCTGCCTAACCTCAGATACTAATTATGTAATCCATCAAACCAGCAGATTCTGGGTACAGAAATAATATCCTACAGTGGTACCCTGGATATAAAGTAGGAGTGTTTGAAAGGTGCTGTACCCACCCACAACACTACTGTTGCACATAACATACACCAGATCAGTTGATGAGTCGATAATAATATTTCATGCCAAGGACAAACTTTTCCTAAGGCAATTAATTACCATCAGCCCACATACTATTTCTTTATTTTCACAAATTGTTTAGAAGGTCTTGTTGCCTAGTCAGTCAGCATTATAAGACAGCTGGTGTGCTGAACTCAGGTTATTTAGAATATTATGGGGGTGGATATTGGGTACTTTGGTCTTCATAGAAGGTGGAAAATCATTGCTTCCTATCTTTTTTACATATTGTTCCAAGTTATGACTTTTTTATTAAACCTCAAAGCTCTTAACTTTATACGACTCATGTTAACATGGGTACATACAAGCACATTACAAGTCCCCTTCATTAAAACTTCATCTTATGAGCCACCAGTTTCATTTTTATGAATACTGTCCTTTTATTTTACAATATTTTAATCCAAAAGCTGACTGAATTCCCTTGCCCTCACCACTCTGCGTGCTGGCCAGACTGGCTCCTATTCCACCTCCAGATCCTTAGGAAGAAAAGCTTTTACAGTCATTCTCTACTGCAGCTGCCCTGGGCATGATCTCACTGCCCCTTTAAGGGGGATTTAGACTTCAGCACTATTAATTCATGATGATTTTTTTCCCTGCAGTTTTGGATAGTGGTGGAGTTATCTCCAGAGAAGTGGGTGACTACTTCACCCCACCTCCAGCCAGTACCTTCTCCACCCCCTTCGAATTCTACAGAGGAATGGTACAGCCCTCTCACAGAGAGGCAGATATTATTTCACAAAAGACAGAATAACTCCATTCTGCAGACATTCCATATTTAAAAAGCTGATAGGTCACTAAAGGAAAAGTTACGTTAAGATCCTCTAACCAAGAATTACCTGACAAAAAACATGGCTAGAGATATTATCAGTACTAAATTAAGACTGAACTTGATAAGTTTATGGAGGGGATGGTATGATGGAACTGCTTACGATGGCACGTGGCCCATTAGCAACTACCGGTAGCAAAAATCCCCAACTGCTGGAGACAGGAGGGCTCTGACTTGCTAGGGAGAATTCTTTCCCTAGTATCTGCCTGGAAGGTCTTGCCCACAGGCTAAGGGTCTACTGATCGCCATATTTGGGGTCTGGAAGAAATTTCCCCCCAGATCAGATTGGCAGAGACCTTGGTTTTTTTTTTTTTGCCTTCCTCTGCAGCATGGGGCACAGGTCACCTGCAGGCTTAAACTAGTGTAAATGGTGAATTGTCTGTAACCTGAAGTCTTTAAACCATGATTTGAGAACTTCAGTAGCTCAGCCAGAGGTTAGGGTTCTATTTCAGGAGTGGTGAGGTCTGCAATGTGCAGGTGGTCAGACTAGATGTTCACGATGGTCCCTTCTGACCTTAGTGTCTATGAGTCTATGAGTCAAATCTCCATGGCAAATATTTTCTAAATGATATTGAGACACAGTAAAACTATTCCAGATGGCAGGTGTTGCAAGGGAGAAATCTTTTAGCAGTTAAGGTCAGCTTTTGTGGAGGTGGAGAGACAACTTAGAAGCCTGAACTACAAGAACAGAGGTCAATAGGAGCTGACAACTTAATTATAAAATAATGAATATACTTTGCACTTATATCGCTCAGTTTGCTCCCTAGATCTCAAAATGCTGCAGAATGGTGGGTAAGCATTATTTCCATTCACAGATGGAGAAATAGGTAAAGAGAGGTTAAGTGACTTGACTAAGTTCACAGTCAGCTAATTACAGAAATGGGACTACAACCTAGGTCTCCTAGTTCTCAGTCCTGTACTCAGTGCACTAGAGCACAACCACCCTTCTGTCACACGCCTACAGTCAATATTTGAAAGTACATTTTAAACAATTAGTTCCAATTTAAATATAACAAATTTAAAATGTTTCTGCTGGTTCGTTCCATGTTCTAATCAATTGTAGACACAAGATGAATTGGCATTTTAAGGCGGTTATCCCTAGCAGAAGCAAAATAATTGTTTTTTTATTAGACCATTAATTTTCTTTCCATTGACTATGAATTCCAGATTTTTCTAGTGAGCTAGGAGACTGCAATGAGACAAAATTATTCTTAGTATAGCAATCAGTCTTTTCTAACTGCACTGTACATGCCTCACTTTTATTAAATGCTTTGAGCCATTAAAAACAGCAATTAGCTGTCAATCATAGTATATTTCTTCTTGAAGCCCTCATGAAAGTAATCCTTGACTTTCTACTTTAGGAAGGGAAACTGCACTCCATGCAATGTGATTCAGTGAAGTCATCATTTCAAATAAGAGTCTGACACAAAATGAATAGCTATGGATAATATTGACATTATGCGCAGAGAAGCTGCTCATTAGGAGTAACTAGTACGTTCTGCAAGTTTTAAGGAAAACGGAGAGCATTATTGATTACCATGTATGGAACAAATTGTGAATAGTGTTGATTAGATGGTGACTTACTGCCTTTTTTCTTAATTAATGCAGGAACAAGTACCACAAATAGTTATTTTCATATTTACTAGCAACAGAAAAAGTCTTTTCCTGGAAATGAGCTATGGATCTTTTTGAAACATGAAAGTACTGAGCAGGTAATGAAAAAAAAAGCAACCCAACTGGCCCAACTGGTAAATGAAACAGAGATTCTGAAGCTCAGATTCCTCAACATCTGAAGGATATCTCTGTCAACTTCTGAGAAGTTAAATGCAGGTGGGTATTTAACATACAAAGGAGCTTGAGTCAAGATAGGAAGTACCCAACCCATCACCGAGGGAAATGTAGGGAAAATTCATGGGATGGGAGAAGATTGTTTATTGTTTATTACTAAGGGTAGGTTTTTTTTATTTTGTTTTAAAAACTTCAAATAGCCAAAGAAATATTAAATAAAAAATATCTAAAAAATCAGATTAAGAATATTGAATAAAACATTTAAAAATACATGTTATTGTTTATAGTCTTGAATGGTGCCAAATCCCAATACCCACCATTAACTTAAACGGCAATTGCAGGAATTCCATAGACCTCAGAATCAGGTCATATGGTTCCAAATTTTTCCTCTTCTTTTTTAATCTTCCTATATGCTTCTCCCCAAGATAGTTATTCTGATTAGGGCTTGTTAATTGTTTTTGTGTTTGGTGGCCAAATCAGTAAAAAAATCATTTCAGGTCAAACGAAATGTTTTCTTCAACTTGAAATGGATCGTTGTTTCATTTTCAAGCATTTTTTGTTTTAGATTTTTAAAATTAAATTGAACCACATTTCCAAATTAAAAGTTGATTTGAATCAAAGCATTCTGTTTAAAAAATGTCAAAATGAAACATTTTGATTTTCTGAATTTTTATTTGTCTTCCCTCTCCCTCCCCCCAACCAAAATAATTAGGTGAAATCAATCCAAGTTTGCAAACTGTTTTGGTTGACCCAAATTGCATTTTTGATGAAAGAAAGTTTCAGATTAAAAATTTCACCCAGCTTGAATTCTGATCCTACAATTCCCCCACTAGTTTTACCTCCTCTGCATTCATCTTCCCTTTCTCCTTCTTCTTTACCACAATATTGCCATTTTTCCTCCATTTTTCCCAGCTGCCTGATGCCCTTTCACCTCACCCTTGGGTCCTCAACTTGTACTGTGCTTGCCCCCACCACCACTTTAAACCCACTATGTTCCTCTCCAGTCTACATTCTCTGTGTCACATCACAGTATTCCTTATCTGTAATACTATGCTCCCCACAACTTCCAGTTCATTCTCCTCTCTCGGCCACAGTCCACTCAGACTTGCTGGTTGCTGTGGCCCAGGAAGTGAGTGAAGCACTATACTCTCTCTTTCTTGTATTGAACCACATGCAGAAGATGAGGAAAAAGTGCTATAGTATTTGAGCTTACTGCAGCACTCCTTCCTCACCTTCAGACAGGGATGAAATGGACCAGTGGGGGTGGGGGTGTGCGCGCGCGCCAGAAGCATTTTCTGTGAAAAGGGGCTGAAGGACCTCTTAGACCAGTGTTTCTCAATGACCATCCATGGACCAGTGCCGGTCCCTGAGATTTCCCTGACACAGTTTAGGAAGGCAGCAAGATGGTCCCTGGTATCAAAAAGGTTGGGAAACACTGGTTTATACAAGCTATATGTGAAGTACGGGGGTGACAATTAATGTAAGCAATTGAGACATTCCCACTAGGGAGAGAAACTGGCTGTCAGCCAACTAATGCTGGGGAGCTGATAGCAATGGAAGGAGCTAGTATTCGTTTCAAATGTTGTCTAGATAGACTTACGTGTAGTGCTGGGGAGGAGCCGGTGATCATGTTACATGTAGGTACCAATGACATAGGGAAGGATAGGAGAGAGACCCTGGAGGCCAAATTTAGGCTGGTAGTTACAAGATTGAAGTCCAGGACCTCCATGGTAGCATTCTCTGAAATGCTTCCAGTTTCATGCACAGGGCCAGTTAGACAGGCAGAACTGCAGGGTCTCAATGCATGGATGATATGACGGTGTAGGGAGAAGGGGGTTAGATTTATTAAGAACTGGGGAAATTTTTGGGAAAGGGGGAGCCTATATAGGAAAGATGGGCTCCACCTAAACCAAAATGGAACCAGATTGCTGGCACTTAAAATTAAAAAGATTTTAGAGCGGTTTTTAAACTAAGGGCTAGGGGAAAGCCATCAGGTGTGGAGGAGCATGTGGTTCGAGACATCCATTGGGGGGGATCTATTAATGGAGATTCTCTATGTCCTAGTAAGGAGGAGAGGCTGGAAGATGATAAAATACAGCTAGGATCTGATGAGAAACAGTCAAATGAAAAAAGTCCCATTCAATTACATCATGTAATGACAGACAGCTAAAAAGTGACAAGCTTTTAAAGTACTTATATACCAATGCTAGAAGTCTAAATAATAAGATGGTTGAACTATAGTGCCTTGTATTAAATGAGGATATTGCTATGATAGGCATCACAGAAACTTGGTGGAATAAGGATAATCAATGGGATACAGTAATACCAGGGTACAAAATATATTGGAAGGACAGAACAGGTTGTGCTGGTGGGGGAATGGCACTATATATAAAAGAAAACATAGAATCAAAGGAAGTAAAAATCTTAAATGAACCAAACTGTACCATATAATCTCTATAGATAGTAATTGCATGCTTGAATAATAATATAGCAGTAGGGATATATTACCGACAACCTGACCAGGATGGTGATAGTGACTGTGAAATGCTCAGGGAGATTAAAGAGACTATTAAAATAAAAGAACCTCAATAATGATGGGGGATTTCAACTATCCCCATATTGACTGGGTATATGTCACCTCTGGATGGGATGCAGAGATAAAGTTTCTTGACACCTTAAATGACTGCTTCTTGGAGCAGCTAGTCCTGGAACCCACAAGAGGAGAGGCAATTCTTGATTTAGTCCTAAGTGGAGCACAGGATCTGGTCCAAGAGGTGAATATAGCTGGACTGCTTGGTATTAGTGACCATAATATAATTAAATTTAACATCCCTGTGGTGGAGAAAACACCACAGCAGCCCAACACTGTAGCATTTTGTTTAAGAAAGGGGATCTACACAAAAATGAGGAGGTTAGTTAAACAGAAATTAAAAAGTACAGCACCAAAAGAGAAAAGAGAAATGTTCTTAATCTTAGAATCATAGAAGATTAGGGACGGAAGAGACCTCAGGAGGTCATCTAGTCCAACCCCCTGCTCAAAGCAGGACCAACACCAACTATATCATCCCAGCCAGGGCTTTATCAAGCCAGGCCTTAAAACCTCTAAGGAAGGAAAATACAGCACTCTGTTCCTAAAACAACAGCTATACAATTCCCCCCTTGTTTGAGATCTTAAAGAAGTTTTTAGTTTTCAGCCAAGCCTTTGGAGTTCAGTTTTTAGGGCAATCTCTCTGGTTTATCTGCTCAACACACAGCTCAGCAAAACTCCAAGGGTTGATTTTTGTTATATTTATCCATACTAGCTAAATGTACGCACTTATTCCTCTAGAGGCCTTTCTGAACTTTGTATCTCTTTCTTCTAGGTTAGCACATTAGCAAAATTATAACTTATGTAAGTTTCCTTTAATTGAGGAGGACAATACCTGAGGGTTAAAAAGAATCACTGGATGGCAGAAGCAGAAACATTGTTTTACCTCTTGCACTTTCTCTTCATTAACTAGAGACATTGTGTGACCCCTGGTTTTTGCATTTCTTTAAGCAAGGAGCTTTTCAGAAAAAGCTGTGTCCTTTCAGCAAAAGCAGACACAGGTTCCCTGTTAAGATAGCATTCCTGCCTGGTACTTTTCCACAATGTGTCACTAATATCACAAGACCTGATTTATATTTTGTTTGCTGCCAGGATAGATAATTTAGTTGAATAATAATCTTCCTTGTGTGAGAACTTCTATTTTCAAAGCAGTTTATCACTTAATAAATTTTCCTACAGGCTATTAACTGACATCAGGAACCTTTGTCAGTTGGCGTCTTTCATAGAAGAATTAATTTTAGATGCAAAAACTAACTGTCAGGTATTGAAAAAAGCAGAGCTTCTCATGTTATGCAGCATCACAAGATGAATCTAACAGAAGCATGCATGGTGGAACCTTCCTATAGCAAAGCCATTCCTATCCCAGAACTAATTCACTACAAGGAGAGATTCACTGAATATAGAATTACAATTTTCACATTTCAATGCATTGGAACATTTTGAAACTTGCATTTAAACCCAACTATCGCATTTCATTATGCCCATGTTCACTATGGATGAAACTCAACCTTTTAAAGCACAAGGCCAATAGCTCAGCTTAAGGCCTACAAATCACTGAAGTCTTATTTTAAGAGCTTTGTGTTGGTCACCTGCCCAGTAGTGATTTTCAACCTGTACACTGTAGACCTATTCACAGTACTTCTCTATTTCTTGTAATAGTCAGCAGTAATAACCATATTTTCCATATACCGTAAACTCTTATGATGCCTAATTTTTAGATTTCCTTTTATTTTCTATTATTTTCCTTATCCTTCATAATAATGTCTTTAAGAGCCAACATTTCCATTAGAAAACCCTAAAAACAAAAGCAACAACACAGGTTCTCTCTCAGGAATCAGTTTTCCAGCAATTAATGTATGTTGGTTACAACACAATCAGTACTACTTGATTTATCTATACAATTGGACAAAAGCTTTGGCCACTTAGTCTTTGATTATTTCAAATTTTTTTTTTTTTGGCTGTGTTCTAGTATCGAATAGCAATGCTGGTCAAAATTTACCAAATGTTAGTTTTCTATTTTTGCTGTTGTTGTTGTTGTAAAAAATTCAATTTTCAATGGTCCCACCCCTTCCCAAGTTGTTGAAATCCCAATACCATAGCAACCTATTTTTGGTTTAGATTAACTATTTCTGATTTAAAAATATACACAATTTACATCATGTACTGTATTATATTTTCAGTTCTACACAAAGTTAAACATGAACATAATCCTGAAACTAACATTAAACCCATTTCTGCCACTTTTATAGGAGGGTTTTATGGGACTACTTGTGTAGGTAAGATACTACTCAAGATGAATAAAAGAGGCAGAATTGGGCCCTTAATTTTTTTTCTGACTTTCAATTTCAAAAAGCCAAAAAACCAGAACTACATTATAAATATACATCAAACTTATTTGAAAATCTTGATCAGGCCAAAGTACATATGGCTAATTCATCATTTGACTAAATGTTACTGCATATAAATCAGTCCCTGTTATTCAAATAATAGTGTTCCTTTGTAATTTCAGTCAGCCAATTTAATGATACCTTTTCAACTCTATTTTTATATGCTTTGCCCTCAGAAAACAAAACATTATTAAATAAATACAAACCAAAAAACCCCGGAGACAAATATTTCATTTGATATATTTTATATAGAAGAGGTTGAGATTATTTTTAATACAGAAATGCTTATGATCCTAGATTTCATAACAGAGATAGGAAGGTGAAGAAGAAGAGAATTTATAAAGTAGCTAAAAAAATCAATTACTGCAGCTCTTCCGTAAGAAGATATGTCTCCTCATCTCAGCTGTTTTCATTTCTCCACAGTAAAAGTGAATATTTTGCTGAGACTAGTATTTGACCTAATAAGACATAGTTAAATTCCCTAAAATTTTTGAGGATAACTCCCTGTAGCTGAGTTTGCAAAGTCAAAGGAGAGCTATTTATTATTTGAGGTAAGATTTATAGTTTTTGCATTGATCAATAATACTACATGGAAGCAAGGCTAATTAATTAGGTCTGTCTTACACAGTCTGTTTCAGAGAGCAGCTGCATATCAGCTAGAGGAATTTGTGAGTGTTAACCAATGTTCTTACTATTTTCTCTGTATCTCCCCTTTTTTGGTTAATTTGCTTGGACAGCACTCAATAAGCATGACTTGTATACAAGATTGTACCATTCATAAAGAGGCCCACAAAGTGAATCCTGAAGTTGGTAGGTGTTGAAAGTGAAGAAAATCCTAGGGATCTGACAGGCATTTGATTTCAGTGAACTGGAACCTCCCAGCTGTGGAGGTGATCAGGGAGGTAGGTCAAAGAGAGGTTGTGACTTTTTTAGCAGAGTGAATGACTTATAACCTGAATTTCAGGAGCAAAGCCTGAGGTTACTCAATACATAGGGTCCTTAAATTCAGAGCTAAATTTGAGATTCAATGCAAATATTTGGCACAGCTTTCCTGGGTTGTAGATTTGCCCTCACATCAGAATTCATGCATATGATAATTTTACATCAAAGGTGATTTAGTTGTTCAGCGCTTCCATTTACTGTGTTTTAAATTTTCATTAATCAGTAAAAAATTGTCCACTTATAAGCCACTAGATGTCATCTGCACTTGATTCCATAGAATCACATACCCAAATAAACAAGCCTATTTATTTGTGTGTAACAAGCTGATAAGTCCCTCCCCTCCAAACTGAGTACCTAATAACATTAACAGTATAGGACAAATACCATAAGTCACTTAGCAGTAAAATAAAATATACATATTTAACTCCATCCTGTATGTAGCTTGAAAGATTAAGATTTTTTTAATGCCAGATACTTAACAGTCTGTTATATTCCAGTAAGTTCTGAGTGTCATTTTCTGGAGACAGTTTATGCCCTTTCCCATGTGTTGCAATTTAGAACTAAGTTTGTTGGCCTGTGTGTGTGAAAGGAGAAGAGGTTGTAGGCAGCCTTCTCCCCCCTGTTCCTCTGTCCCAAACAGCTAGGCAGGTCCTTTCTGCAGCACTCAAGAACACATGAGAGACTGACCTTGATAGCAGTCTGACCATAATACTTTGTCCCTGGCAGGCAGAGCGGGTGTTGGAGGGGGAAGGCTCCCTACAATCTTTATTACTTCTGCCAGCAACAGGAGCTAAGCAAGTGTGGGAGCTTCCCCTGTACAAAGATTGTTCAGAGCATACCTATAACATGAGCAAATTGCACCCTGAACAACAGGATTCCTGTAACAGAGAATGCACTGTGCTATGTTTCCATGCCAGCCAAGAGAGGGTGTGGCCTAACCATCCTTTTCCAGGACCTATCTCTCAGAGGGAAAAAAAAAAAAAAAAAAGGCTGCAGGCTGAGTGCCTTCTAGTGCAGTCATTGCAATGTGTTTCTTCCAGAAACTTATAAATAATATTCAAAGCCAAAAATTAAAGCAATTGTGCACTACAGGCATAGGCATTCTCCCATTACAAACTTCATCTCTATGCACATTTCTCACAAAACTTGAGATAGAATATGTATTATGAACTGGGGATAGGATAGCGAAAGTCTTGTGCAGAGGTTGTAGTCATAGGATCATTTTGTCCTTCATATCTGGAAAGGAAGCAAGAGGAAAAGTACTTTAAAAAGAAAATCTAAAGAAAAATAATAGTGACTGAAAAAATGTCTTATTATAGGAAAATGTACTATTCTGTTTCATTTAAAATGAACCTAAGCAGTTGTTGACAATGCCACTATTCCAAGGAGAAGGAGATGCAAGTCTTTGATTGGAATATTTCTGAACAGATGAAAATTGAAAGGAAATAAAAAGTATTTAATGAAAAGCCAGGCTTGACTGATGAGAAATCCCCTAAAGGGAAAAAAGTAATCAGTGAATGAGGGTCCTACTGCTAGGTGGCTATTACACCTTACAAAAAACGATATTGTGGATCATTGATTTCTGTTGTTTCGATATCCAGCAGAAACTGGGGTGAGTAGCACAGACCCTTGTCTGACACAATCTCAGGAAAATGAAGTCTATTTAGAGTCTAAACAGAGTTTCTTCTGGAAAACCATATGCATTTTCCCACTAGTCTCTAACAGAACACCTATTATGAAGCGCACAAACTCAACTATATCTGTTTTCTTTTTGAGGGGAGGGGGAAGCTACTGTAGTATTGAGTTGAACAAGCTGACAAAGGGTTGTCTTGTCCTTCTCTAAATCCTAATAGTTGACTTAAGGAAAAAAGCCTGAGTATTAAGTCTGGCATTATGAGCAATGACTGTCCCAACTTCTTTAAAATATAGTCCACATACTACATAGAATGCCTGGGAATTGATTTAAAGAAATTAACAAGATAAAGTTTAACTCCATGTTCTCCCCATGATTGTTTGCTCGCAGGGTTCTTCCTTCAGGACTGTTCAGCCTACATCTTTCATCTGAAAGACTCTTGTAGTTAGGGTAATTGTGAACCATTAGAACCTTTACTGATTTTCCAGCAGGATGAACAACTTCGAACAGGGAAGTTGGGCTGTTTCAGGCAAATATTGTCAGCTTGTTATAGGCATATGTTTTATCCTTGTTGTAGAACAGAACATTTCTCTCAAAGTTTATTAAAAAAATTAGAGAATAATGTACAATCTATGCAAGAGTATATTATGTTAAAGCAAGCACTCCAAGCCAAAAAATGTTATCATCTCTGTAGAAAAGTAAGGGGAACCAAAAGAGCTTACTTAAGATGGAGGGAGTTGATATTTAAGTGAGCTGTAGTCCCTGGTTGTGAACATTGTGAGTCAACAGTTCCTGAGGGTAGGAGGACAGAGGTACATTAAGAGTTTAATATAAAGTTATTGATATTATGAATACTAGCACACATCCTTCAGAAAGAGATGTATCAGATCCCATTTTTTGTAAACCACAGAGAACTCAAGTTTTTTACAAATATTAATCACAATACTTCAATAGATTATATTATTATTATTTTTCTTATCCATACCTTTTTAAAAAACAAAAGGCTTATATTCTCTCTCAGTGCTTCCTCTCTTTGCTATATATTATATTACCCTGTGATTGTTTCCCCTTGACTTTATTTCTACTCTATCACTTTCCTTTCCCATTCCAATATTTTTACTTTAGCTCTTTCAGTTAGCTTTCTTTCTTGTATGCAGGGGCGGCTCCAGGCACCAGCGCAGCAAGCGTGTGCCTGGGGCGGCAAGCCGCTGGGGGCGGCAAGCAGGCAGCTTTCGGCGTCATGCCTGCGGGAGGTACGCTGGTCCCGCGGCTTCGGCGGCAATTCACTGGCGGGGACGCCGATGGTGCGGCACCGTCGGACCTCTCGCAGGCATTCCGCCGAAGCTGCATGAGCAGCGGACCGCCCGCAGGCGCGCCACCGAAAGCCGCCTGCCTGCCGTGCTTGGGGCGGCAAAAAACTTAGAGCCACCCCTGCTTGTATGTACTCTCTATCCCAATCCCTATTCCCCTGGTCACAGGTCTGGTTATGCTCCCCCCTGTTGGATACTTGCAAGGGGATCCAAATGCTGAATCTCTCATGCCCTTTGCTTGCTGGGGCTGAACAGAGTTTACACTTTCTTCCTAGATTTGGAATTCTAGGCACGCACTCCATGGCAAGACTGTGTGTCTAACATCCCACTTGGCAGTGGGGACTCCACAATCCAATTGCCTAAGCCTTAAAATGGGTGCTATTTTACCCCAAGCCTCTCCAGCAGCTCTTGCATATTCCCCAGAATCTCACCAAAGATGTGAGCTTTCTGGTTTACAGTTTACCCCCTCCAGGGTACACAATAATGAAAGCCAGACACACAGGCAGACTTCGCACAGGGTTCTAAGACACCATTACTCTTTACTTAATAGTATGAGGAAATATACAGGTCTATATAAAATAATAAGCACAATATCGTATGGTAACATTGGCCTTTTAAGAGCAAAGAGGCCAGTGCACCTGTGATTGGTCAGTTGGCATCCCCCCTCCCGGTTAGGCTTGAGGGAACGAAAGTGGGTGAGTCAGAGCCTGAGACAGTCAGAAAGGGACAGGTGAAAGCTACTTGAGAGTCAGAGGAGAGCAGCAAGGAAGAGCTGGCAGGAGTTGCTTGGGAGAGAGCAGAGTTTGGAAGGAGAGCAGTAACTATGGGCTGCTGGTGAGGAATTTGAAAGAAAGCTGTTGATGAGAACTGGCCAAAGTAGAGAACCACTGAGGAGTGTATGGCTTGGGCAGTGGCCCCTAGGAAAAGGGGAAAATCCAGCTTAGTCAGGGGAAGCTGAACCCAGAAGCAAGAGGGTTGATGTGAGAGGATAGGTCCCCCGAGCAGGGGTAGGACTTCCATTCCTCCAGGGAGGCCTGGAGCAATGGAACAGTGCAAGAGGGGGGAAATCTTGTGTGAGGGGCTGTGGGAAACTCATCGTTCTTAATCAGGTTGCTTCAGCAGTGGTTGCCTTATGAAAATACATCTATATGCATTTCCTTCCCTTACTCTGGCGAGTTCTGTGGGCTTAGGTAAAGTCCTCTGGGCTGTTTAGGATTCTTCCCCTGCAGTTCATGACTTCTCTTCCTAATCATGGAGTTGAATCATCAGCTCTCTCTGACTTTGGGTTGGTGCTGCAGTTTAACAGTACCACCAGCACTCTGCTACAAAAACATGCCCATCTCTTCCCATCTCCTGCCCTAACCTTTTTCTTCCTCATTTATGTCAGAATTGCAGTCAGCAAGCTGAGGCAAGAGCAGATGAAAGCTAGAACGGGGCTGACTAGAGCATAAGCAGGAGCAAGGCAGTGTGTTGAAACTACTGGCAATGGGAGTGTTCCTGGCCAGAAGTGCTACTGAGAAAACTGGAGAGACGGCCTCCCTTCAAAGCCTATATACACGCCTTGGGATCACCTGGGTGGACAGGCTGAACCCTGATTGAATGGAGTAGGGCCTATCTCAAGACGGGCAGGTAAAATGCCTCCGAGTTGTGGGTGACAGGACCTGATACCATTGATCAGTTCCACTGGGTCTGGGATGAGCTTTCTTTGTATCGGAAGCTGGTTAGCCTAAGCAAACCCAGCAACCACAAAAAGAGGCTCCAGAATCCACAGGTGCAAGCAGGGTGTACTCACCTCAGGTGTAGATGGGATTCAGATATGGAACAAGACTTGCAAGTGGGGATTGCAACCATCCACTGATGTTAAAGAGCATGTTGGCAGAATAATGGTTTCTGTTCGGGGAACCCAATTCCATGATTATTCAAGCCACAACCCTTATAATGGGACTGCATGTGGTCATATCCCAGGTCTGCTGCAGATCTGGATTTTGAGGGGGCATTTAGTGGTAAAGTGTCCTTCTCCACCATAGTGCAGGCAAAGGCTGTTCCTTCCTTCTCCTGATCCATGAGGCATCTTCGCATCACATTGACCTGTATGGGCTCTGGCACAGGGGCCACCTGTGGGGGTGATTGGAATGGAGCAGGACTGGGATTGATCAGATCTCTTCTTTTTTTCCTGGTGCCATTTAAAAAGTCAACTGCCAATCCATATGCACAGTTCTATGGATGAGTTCAGCACAGTGGAGAGCGGGGTCAATCCAGATCAACACAACCTTCACATCATTTTTCAGACCTGACAAAAATGATAGATCCATGCTGCCTTGTTCCACAATGTCAATGACAAAACCTTGAAAGTGAGTGACACATGCTGAGGACGGACTGACAGGATTGTTTAAGAAACTGAGTGGCCACTTCGGTCATACAAGTATGGTTTGGGTCATCAAATATGAGTAAAAAGGCTCAGACAAACTTGTTGAAAAGGCCTAGCACCGGACTGGCCTCTTCTAAGAGAGGTGAGGCCCAGTCTAGGACCTCACCAGTCAATAGACTGATAATAACCACTCTTGATCAGTGGTGTACATCATAAGGCACATCAGGAACAACATATGGCCTTGGTTGAGGAACTGCAGAACTTCTAGTGGTTCCCATTGAACCTCTCAGGCAGTGGGATCTTTGGGCCTCATTCTAGGGGCACTGTGGCTCGCTGCACTGAGTGTACTGGGGCTATGAGCATCTGTGAGTGGAGAGAAGCATTCTCCAATTGCAGCAAGGCAACTTGGCTCTGAACTAACTCTGACATCTTGGTAATGGATGTGCTGGGGGATTCCATCTTGGCTGCTAGGCCAAGCCCAAAAAGTGGAGTCAGAATAGCCAGGTGGCTGGCTGTGGCAGGAGCAGATGCAGGTTAGAAACAGGCAGGAGCTAGAACAGGAGCAAGGGCAATCTGTGGACATTATTTGCAATGGGAGTGCCCTGGCAAGGTAGTGACATTGAGCAGACTGGAGATTCTGCTTCCCTTAGGAGTCTATGTACCTGCTTTGGAATCCGCTGGGTGGGTCCTCACCTGTGGATTGGCAGAACCCTGGTTGAATAGTGTGGGGACTATCACAAGACCTGCAGGTAATTGCGTTTGACTCATCACACTCTCTGGCTCAGGAATAATTCATCAAGCTTAAGCAGGCTCAGGCTCAGAGCCTCAAGGATGACTCATCAGGCTTAAAGAGGCTCAGACTGAGAGGTAACTCAGGCTCAGAAGTATTACACTTTGTTCCCCCTGTGAGTACTTTTTAAACACCTGCTTTTTCACCTCTGCCCCTTTGTTCTGTTTGGGAATTTTCCACTCCCCCATTCCTACAGAGAAACTTGGTCAAACTTGTTTCCCCAGACAGGCAGCTCCCTTACCGTATCCATCTTTTGATGCAGAGCAGACAGATCTGATTCTTTGCTATTCACTAATAATACACCAGGGAAAAGGGAGTTCAAATCCCAGCACTGCCACTTATTATAAAGCCTTAAATATGTAACTTTACTTCTCTTCTTCTGTTCCCTCAGCTATTAAACAGAGATCATATTCTCTCTGGCATTACTATGAACAGGTAAGGTGGTACATAAGGGTAAGTATTTGTGATATCTGGGGAATAAAAACCCACACAAACAAAATTTTCATTGAGCCCCTATGACAGGAAATATAGAGTTTCTACAGCTATACTTAGTACTCTGGTAACATTAATGAACCATTCAATTCTCTAGCTGTTCATACTCTATAACCAAAAATGCCAGCAGAATACAGGACATTGCATACTTTCATCTCCTAGCAATTATTTGACAGTCCAAGATTGATAAAATCTGTCTGCATTATTTATTCATTACTTGCTGAGTATCAACAATAGGTATGTCTACACTGCAGATGAGAGTGTGCTTCCCAACTTAGGTAGACAGAGATGCACTAGCTCTGCTTGAGCTAGTGCACAAAACATAGCAGTGTAGCTGGGGGTAGCACAAGTGATGGCTCAGCCTAGCCACCCAAGTATGTACCCGGGGTATCTTGGTGGCTTTATACTCACGTGGCTAGCGCAAGCTGCTGCCTGTGCTACCTCTTGCTACACTGATTTTTTTAGCGTGCTAACTTGAACAGATCTAGAGTGTGTCTGTTCACCCAAGCTGGGAAGGTTGCTCCCAGCTGTAGTGTAGATGTAGCTAATGAGAAGTTAATCAAAACAACCCTCTTCATTATCTTGTTTATAGTGTCAGCCTGTGGAATGACTGGCCAGTGTGAGAATAACATATTGCTCAAAATTTCCTACATGAACTGTTGTCCTCCATAGGCTTGATCCAGCTCCCACTGAAGTCAGAGGAAGCCTTTCCATTAAGATGGATTGAGTGCTACGTACAGAATCCACAGGCTTCCTCTCTTAATTCCTGCTACCTTTCCCTACTAATGCAGTGCACAACAATGTACCACCTGGCCACTTAGCAAAAAACAGCATGTTCTTCTTGGCTGAAAATCCTGCAGATTGGGCATTTTGTATTGCCATGTGTGAATGTATTGCTCAGCCAAACATTGTTTTTTTGCACTTCACACGTCCAGTAAATCTACTGAAGTTTATTTTTATCTACTAGAAAATCTTCCAAGTCATTAGTTTTAAAGAAATTGGCAGTTTCTGACAGCAAAATTGGCATGCTTGATTAATCTCCAGATCCTTCATATCAGGGCTTTGTTGTTAAACAGCTTTCTTTTTCATATGCATCACTAGCAAGAGGAAAATTCCCTAATCTCTTCTTTAAGGTAGAATGCAGTTAAACTGTAGAGCCAATGTCCAAATAAAAAGTGTCGATAAATGTGAACAGTGCTTAGCTATTACTCTTATTTCTATAAAACCATAGCTTGGTAAGTTCCTTTCTTTTGTATAGATATATACATAAAGATGTTAAATAAATCATATTGCTCTCTATACTATCCTGGTTTTTAACTATGTTTCACAGGCAATAAAAATATGTTGCTACCACAACCATTTCCCAGTGCATCAGAATGAAAGTCCAGTAAGGGGAAGGCTGAAGTCTTTCACTTGACATAATATGTTGATGGTTTGGTGGGATAGAAAAATGAATATGTAAACACTACAGAGATATGCAAACTTCTCTAGCTGGTTGATATCTCACTTAGGATTCAGAATATTAAATCTGAATGACTGAATATGTAACCAGTGCATGGGTTACACATAGTCTCCTGGAAATCCTTGCACAACACACCTCTTTTTAATGTCGTTTGTTCCAGAAGCCATTTCAGCATTGCCCCTACCTAATATGCTTGAACAATTCACCACTCATCTCCTCTTTCCTAAAGAAATACATTTTGAAAGAAAGCAGATTATTTTTTAGGGGAAGTTAGTCATCAGGAAAGATGCCATGTTGACAGACCTGGATATATGAAGTTCTCTATCAACATAAACATTACTGTGTGGTAATCCATCTCGTGTGCCTCCAGCCTGTTCTGGAGGTGCTTCAAAGGATAAGTATAATTCTGTTCCATAGCCCAATTAATCTTTGGCGTCTCTGATAATCTGCAAACAAAGGTGCCAATTAATACCTGTTGTAATGGACAGATGTCCACATCACACACACACAAAATATGGACTACACTGAGATCACCCACTAATTTTAAATGAGCCAGGCTCCAAATGATAAGGACCTTTATTTTATTATTGATCTTGTATGGATTTGAAATGGTGACCCAGGACTTGGAAAAGCTGTGTCCCATTATGAGTTCCTTGAGCCAGCCTGTTCTGTAGGGGAAAAGAAAAAAAAACAGATTAAATCTTCTGAACATTTTAGTAGCTCCCATTTCTAATACTCACATTTATTTAAAATCAAGGCAAAATACAGGAATAGTTTTGTTTTTAAGGTGGAACTCATCTAAATGGTCTGATATCACATGAGATCCAGAATTTTGGTGACGCAGCTAGGCCGAATAGAAAATGCAGGTTTTTGTGTGGGGGTACTCTCGAAAAGAAGTTTGTCTTTTTTATGGTTGTTAATGTCACTTACATGTAAACATTAACACTAATTGTATTTTGCTAGCAAGAGCCTTGTGAATCAAATCAGGATTATACCCAATAACCCTATCAGCACATTCAGATACCTCAACTGTATATTTTATATGAGTTAAAATATCAACTCCTACACATTCAGTTACACTGTAGATTTTTAATACAAAATTAAAAAAAAAACCACTATTTATGGCGCGAGATATTATACTTCTGCCAAACAATCTCTTCACCAGAACTAGTGTCACACACATTGCCTAGAGAAATACTAATACTAATACCTAGCACATTTCATGAGTAGATCTCAAAAAGTGTGATGTTGACTTTAATGTATTTATCTGCACAGCACCCCGGAGAGATAGAAAAGTATTATCCTGATTTTACAGATGGGGAACTGAGGCACAGATGATATGTCTATTCTGCATTGTAAATCCAAGTCTATGGGCTCTATGTTTCCAAGCCTATGCTTCAGTGTCCACCCTACATTGTACAATTGCTGAACCTGGTTCTCACAGCCATGCTAACGCTTCTATGCTGCACTATGCAGTCTTTGTGACTCAGATATGCAGCTTCTGCTACATCTACACTGCAAAATGACAGGGCTTGGACCTGAATCACAGCATGACTCAGTCTCTGAACCACTTCCCTAGTAGGGTCCTGAGTGCTTGCTGACTGAGGGTATGTCTACACTACGAAATTAGGTCGAATTTATAGAAGCCGGTTTTATAGAAATTGGTTGTATACAGCTGATTGTGTGTGTCCCCACATAAAATGCTCTAAGTGCTCTAGTCGGCGGACCGCGTCCACAGTACCGAGGCTAGTGTCGACTTCCAGAGCATTGCACTATGGGTAGCTATCCCACAGTTCCCGCAGTCTCCGCCACCCATTGGAATTCTGGGTTGAGATCCCAATGCCTGAATGATGCAAAACAGTGTTGCGGGGGGTTCTGGGTACATGTCGTCAGGCCCCTCCCCCTCCGTCAAAGCAACGGCAGACAATAGATTCGCGCCTTTTTACCTGGGTTACCTGTGCAGACAACATACCACGACAAGCATGGAGCCCGCTCAGCTCAGCTCACCATCACCATATGTCATCTGGGTGCCGGCAGACGTGGGACTGCATTGCTACACAGCAGCAGCAGCTAACTGCCTTTTGGCGGTAGATGGTGCAGCATGACTGGTAGCCTTCATTGGCGATCTGGGTGCTGGCAGCCGTAGGGCTGCATTGCACCAGCCCCTTGCCTTTTGGTAGAAGATGGTATATTATGACTGGTATCCGTCGTCATTGTACAGCAGTGGCTGTCAATCATGGGCACCTGGGCAGACATGCTCAGTCCTATCGAACTGTCTTGATGATGATGGCTATCAGTCGTAGTATGCTATTTTCTGCCAATCGCCCAGTATTTTCTGCTAAGCACCCAGAAGAGGCCGAGGGCGATCTAGGTGCTGGCAGACGTGGGGCTGGCAGACGTGGGGCTGCATTGCTACACAGCAGCAGCCCCTTGCCTTTTGGCAGTAGATGGTGTATTAAGATTGATATCCATCATCGTCATATTGCAGTGGCTGTCAATCATGGGCACCTGGGCAGACATGCTCAGTCCTATTGAACTGTCTTGACGATGATGGCTATCAATCTTAGTACACTAACTGCCAAGCTCCCAGTATTTTCTGCCAAGCACCCAGAAGATGCCGAGGGCTATCAGTCATGCTGCACCGTCGTCTGCCAGCTTAAGATGTAAAAAATAGATTTGTTCTGTATTCATTTGCTTCCCCCTCCCTCCATGAAATCAATGGCCTGCTAAACCCATGCTTTTGAGTTCAATCTTGGGGGGGGGCCATTCTGTGTGACAGTTGTTTGTGTTTCTCCCTGATGCACAGCCACCTTTGTTGATTTTAATTCCCTGTACCTGTACACCATGTCGTCACTCGCCCCTCCCTCCCTCCCTCCTTCCCCTGGTCCATCAGATACTAGTTTCGCGCCTTTTTTCAGACCAGACGCCATAGCTAGCACTGGGATCATGGAGCCCGCTCAGATCACCGCGGCAATTATGAGCACTATGAACACCACGCGCATTGTCCTGGAGTATATGCAGAGCCAGGACATGCCAAAGCAAAACCAGGACCAGCCGAGGAGGCGATTGCAGCGCGGCGACGAGAGTGATGAGGAAATTGACATGGACATAGACCTCTCACAAGGCACAGGCCCCAGCAATGTGGAAATCATGGTGTTCCTGGGGCAGGTTAATGCCGTGGAACGCCGATTCTGGGCCCGGGAAACAAGCACAGACTGGTGGGACCGCATCATGCTGCAGGTGTGGGACGACTCCCAGTGGCTGTGAAACTTTCGCATGCATAAGGGCACTTTCATGGAACTTTGTGACTTGTTTTCCCCTGCCCTGAAGTGCCAGAATACCAGGATGAGAGCAGCCCTCACAATTGAGAAGCGAGTGGCGATAGCCCTGTGGAAGCTTGCAAAGCCAGACAGCTACCGGTCAGTCGGGAATCAATTTGGAGTGGGCAAATCTACTGTGGGGGCTGCTGTGATCCAAATTGCCAGGGCAATGAAAGACCTGGTGATATCAAGGGTAGTGACTCTGGGAAACGTGCAGGCCATAGTGGATGGCTTTGCTGCAATGGGATTCCCAAACTGTGGTGGGGCCATAGACGGAACCCATATCCCTATCTTGTCACCGGAGCACCAAGCCACTGAGTACATAAACCGCAAGGGGTACTTTTCAATGCTGCTGCAAGCCCTGGTGGATCACAAGGGACGTTTCACCAACATCAACGTGGGATGGCCGGGAAAGGTACATGATGCTCGCGTCTTCAGGCACTCTGCTCTGTTTCGAAAGCTGGAGGAAGGGACTTTCTTCCCGGACCAGAAAATAACCGTTGGGGATGTTGAAATGCCTATCGTGATCCTTGGGGACCCAGCCTACCCCTTAATGCCATGGCTCATGAAGCCGTACACAGGCAGCCTGGACAGGAGTCAGGACCTGTTCAACTACAGGCTGAGCAAGTGCCGAATGGTAGTGGAATGTTCATTTGGACGTTTAAAAGCACGCTGGCACAGCTTACTGACTCGCTCAGACCTCAGCGAAAAGAATATCCCCATTGTTATTGCTGCTTGCTGTGCGCTCCACAATATCTGTGAGAGTAAGGGGGAGACATTTATGGCGGGGTGGGAGGTTGAGGCAAATCGCCTGGCCGCTGATTACGCGCAGCCAGACACCACAGCGGTTAGAGGAGCACAGCAGGGCACGGTGCGCATCAGAGAAGCTTTGAAAATGAGTTTTGTGACTGGCCAGGCTACGGTGTGAAACTTCTGTTTGTTTCTCCTTGATGAACCCTCCGCCCCCCCCCCACCCGGTTCAGTCTACTTCCCTGTAAACCAACCACCCCACCCTCCCCTCCCCCCTTCGAGCACCGTTTGCAGAGGCAATAAAGTCATTGTTACTTCACATTCATGCATTCTTTATTAATTCATCACACAACTAGGGGGATAATTGCCAAGGTAGCCTGGGATGGGTGGGGGAGGAGGGAAGGAAAAGGACACACTGCAGTTTAAAACTTTAACTCTTATTGAAGGCCAGCCTTCTGATGCTCGGGCAATCATCTGGGGTGGAGTGACTGGCCGGAGGCCCCCCCCCCACCATGTTCTTGGGCGTCTGGGTGAGGAGGCTATGGAACTTGGGGAGGAGGGCTGTTGGTTACACAGGGGCTGTAGCGGTGGTCTCTGCTCCTGCTGCCTTTCCTGCAGCTCAACCATACGCTGGAGCATATCAGTTTGATGCTCCAGCAGCCAGAGCATCGACTCTTGCTTTCTGTCTGCAAGCTGACGCCACCTATCATCTTCAGCCCGCCACTTGCTCTGTTCATCCCGCGATTCAGCCCGCCACCTCTCCTCTTGTTCATATTGTGCTTTTCTGTAGTCTGACATTGACTGCCTCCACGCATTCTGCTGTGCTCTGTCAGCGTGGGAGGACATCTGGAGCTCCGTGAACATATCGTCCCACGTCCTCCGTTTTCTCCTTCTAATCTTCACTAGCCTCTGTGAAGGAGAAACATTTGCAGCTGGTGGACGAGAAGAGAGAGGTGGTTAAAAAAGACACATTTTAGAGAACAATGGGTACATTCTTTCACGTTAAATTTTGCTGTTCACATTACACAGCACATGTGCTTTCGTTACAAGGTCGCATTTTTCCTCTTATATTGAGGGCCTGCCGGTTTGGTGTGAGAGATCACTCACGCAGTGCCAGGCAACAGATTTCGGCTTGCAGGCAGCCATGGTAAGACACAGTCTTTTGGCTTTTTTAACCTTCTTAACATGTAGCGCTCTCATTTCCCATACCAAGCACCCATTGGGTTGGCCATTTAAAATGGGTTTGCAATGTAAAAGGAGAGGCTGCGGTTTCCGGGTTAACATGCAGCACAAACCCAACTAACTCCCCTCCCCCCCCCACACCCAATTCTCTGGGATGATCACTTCACCCCTCCCCCGCACCGCGTGGCTAACAGCGGGGAATATTTCTGTTCAGCAGAGCAGGAAGGGGCACCTCTGAATGTCCCCTTAATAAAATCGCCCCATTTCAACCAGGTGACCGTGAATGATATCACTCTCCTGAGGATAACAAAGAGTGATAAGGAATGGATGTTGTCTGCATGCCAGCAAACACCGGGACCATACGCTGCCATGCTTTGTTATGCAATGATTCTAGACTACGTGCTACTGGCCTGACGTGGTAAAGTGTCCTACCATGGCGGACGGGATAAGGCAGCCCTCCCCAGAAACCTTTTGCAAAGGCTTTGGGAGTACATGAAGGAGAGTTTTCTGGAGATGTCCCTGGAGGATTTCCGCTCCAACCCCATACATGTTAACAGACTTTTCCAGTAGCTGTACTGGCCGCGATTGCCAGGGCAAATTAATCATTAATCATTAAACACGCTTGCTTTTAAACCATGTGTAATATTTACAAAGGTACACTCACCAGAGGTCCCCTGTGTGCCCTCAGGGTCTGGGAGCACGCCTTGGGTGAGTTCGGGGGTTACTGGTTCCAGGTCCAGGGTGATAAACATATCCTGGCTGTTGGGGAAACCGGTTTCTCCGCTTCTTCGCTGCTGTGAGCTATCTACATTATCTCCATCCTCATCTTCCTCGTACCCCGAACCTGCTTCCCTGTGTGTTTCTCCAGTGAGGGAGTCATAGCACACGGTTGGGGTAGTGGTGGCTGCACCCCCTAGAATGGCATGCAGCTCCGCGTAGAAGCAGCATGTTTGCGGCTCTGCCCCGGACCTTCTGTTTGCTTCTCTGGCTTTGTGGTAGGCTTGCCATAGCTCCTTAATTTTCACGCGGCACTGCTGTGCGTCCCTGTTATGGCCTCTGTCCTTCATGGCCTTGGAGACCTTTTCTAATATTTTGCCATTTCGTTTACTGCTTCGGAGTTCAGCTAGCACTGATTCATCTCCCCATATAGCGAGCAGATCCTGTACCTCCCGTTCTGTCCATGCTGGAGCTCTTTTGCGATCCTGGGACTCCATCACGGTTACCTGTGCTGATGAGCTCTGCGTGGTCACCTGTAGTCTCCACGCTGAGCAAACAGGAAATGAAATTCAAACGTTCGTGGGCCTTTTCCTGTCTACCTGGTCAGTGCATCTGAGTTGAGAGTGCTGTCCAGAGCGGTCACAATGAAGCATTGTGGGATAGCTCCCGGAGGCCAATAACATCGAATTCCGTCCACACTACCCCAATTCCGACCCGCTAAGGCCGATTTTATCGCTAATCCCCTCGTCGGAGGTGGAGTAAAGAAACCGGTTTAAAGGGCCCTTTAAGTTGAAAGAAAGGGCTTCGTCGTGTGAACATGTCCAGGCTTAATTCGATTTAACGCTGCTAAAGTTGACCTGAACTCATAGTGTAGACCAGGCCTAAGTCAGACTAATTTTTGTGTGGACGGAAGTGAGGCTTAGGTTTGAGACACAGACCAGGCTTAAAATGCTGTGTAGACCTAGCCAGAGAGTCTAAAGTGTCTTGCTGAAGGTCACACTGGAAGTCTGTGAGGAAAGGAAGGAAACTGAACCCAAATTTCCCATGGTCCAGGCTAGCACCCTAGCCATGGGACCATCCTTCTGTCCCTTTTCTTGGGTGTGCTCTGTGTAAAATTGTTCTGAAAATAAAAACGTTTTAATGTTTTCACTGAGTCTTGAAGACTCTTTTGTGTTTAAAAAAAAATAAATCCAGGAAATCTGTTCCAGGACAGAGTGAAGTATGGCTCACAGTTATTAACATCCTGCAGATAACCGGGGCTTGGAACACTTTGGATAGTTACCAAACATATTTGTAATTTCACAGTATGCTTAAGATGACTTCTCTGCTAAGTACAAAGGACCATATTTTGGCCCTGGGGTCTCTGGCAGTGATAGTAGTATTCACAAGTTGTGGACCCGTGTCGGCTTCTTGGATCACAGATGGAATTAGAGGCCAAAAAGCCTGGTTTTAATCAGTATCTGGCAAGGCAATTGTGAACATTTCTCTTCAATTAGGACCTTGCCTGTATGTTGGCAGTGGCCATAGAGAAATCATACCTATTCTGCAGAAGCTGCTCTGGCTTCCTGTTTACTTCCATATTTAATCTGTTGTGTTGGCTTGATTCTATAAACCTTATGGGCTTATAGGCCTGGCTTTGAAAGATGGCCTGTCTCTCTACTTCTCCATATTCTACTGCTGCAGATGAGAGCAGCTGTGGTGCTTGTGTGAACAGTCCCTAACATAAATGTCTGGGTTGTTGCAGGATGCTCTCAGTAGAGGACCCTTGGCTCAGGATTTTACTTTCAGACCTGTCCACTATTGGGGTACTATACAAAACCCATCTGCTTCTTCAGATTTTAGTTGGAGAAGGTGATTATGTGCAGTGTGAGCTGTTATATGTTCCTTGATCTTAAAAACATGCGTAACATGAAGTTTTCCAGAGATTCCCCTCCCCCACCCCTTTGATTTAGTGTCATATTAGGCAAGTGTGAAATGGCTCACAGCACAATGGAAACAGTAAACATGTATACATACCCTTCCCTAATAGATTGTGAAACAGATTAAAAAAAATCTGTCCAATTAGATCACTCCTTCATTTGAAAATCAGCAATTCTATCCTTACAAATCTACCTACATTTTAGAAATAGTGAAATCTGCAATGTAAACAAATATAAGTCCTGAATCAGTAAGTATCTAAGGAACAATAATGTAGAGACACAGGATATTTTATAGAAGAGAAAAGGAGAGGTTGTTTACCTGCACAGTAATTGGAGTTCTTTGAGGTGTTTTTGTCCCTATGGGTGCTCCACTGTAGCAATATGCATGGATGTGCCCATAGGGACAATAATTCAAAGAAAAATTTTAAGTTACCTGAAATTGATTCTCATTAATTTGGGGCGGGGGGGACCTTAGACTTAAGATCTTTTATAAATCAACTTTCTAAGACCAGATCACTTCCTGTGCATCAGCTCGTGATAAATCTTTGAACTATAATAAATTTAATATGAGAAGAAAAAGTTATCCAAACCTTTAAAATGTGCATAATATTAAAAGGCTTCCTTTGAAAAAATATTTAAGGAAAACAAATGATACATATAACTGTCATTCTAACATTTTCTTTTATTGGAATGAAGATGATGTAACCCATTAAAATTGAGGGGGGAGAGAAAGAGATCTACAATTTGAGGAATTCAGACATTAAGATTTCTGCTAGCTATCTAAAATTATGCCACAGAAAATTACTATAGTATTTTCCATAACCTCATATTTCTAAATAGACATAGTAATTTGTATAGATGTATGTTGGGATCTTCCCAAAAAGAATTGCCAAATTATCAGATCCCATTATACTGCTAGTCATAACAGATGACAACAACCTTATGTTGAAAGCCTCTACCAGGGATGAGGTTAAATTAGCTATTAATGGTTTGGAAACAAGGCAAGTCTCCAGTGAGGAATTAATTCTGATGAAACTTTATAAGACATTCCAAATATTATTACATCTGACCACTAAATACTCTAAATATAACCTGGAAGTTTCTCACTCACACACACTCTAAATTGAGATGGAAGGTTTTAGTCTCACTTGTGAAACTATATACATTATTAGCAAAATGCTGACCCATCGTATTAAACTGATTTTAACAAAAACAAAAATCTATTTTAAGTGAATTTTCTTAATGAAAGATGATTTTGATGAGCATCATAAAGTGCATTAAACTCATTCAAGCGGCATATAAATTGGGAATTATCACAATGAAAAACTGATTATAAAAAAGGCTAAAATTTACATAACTCTCCTTATGGCTAAAGATGAACTAGAAACTAAGTGTGCATTACAAAACTGTCACCTCTCCTAAAAATATATACGTACCCCTAGGACATACAAACTACTTCCTTCATATATCACACAAATTGAAATAATATCTCTGGAAAGTGGTAATTCCTATAATAATCTACAACAAATCAATCATCATTTCCCCTTATTTTTAAGCTGGATTTTTTTCCAAACAAAATACAAGCATTTTTTCATTCTGTCAGGACTAGATGATAATAATCTCATTCACATGATAACACTACCACCAAGAAACTCAGTACAATAATGTCTCTAGTAACCTCTCTCTGATAATATAGACTCATAGACTCAGACTTTAAAGCCAGAAAGGACCATCATGATCATCTAGTCCAGGGGTCGGCAACGTTCGGCACGCGGCTCGCGAGGGTAAGCACCCTGGCGGGCCGGGCCAGTTTTATTTACCTGCTGACGCGGCAGGTTCGGCCGATCGCGGCCCCCACTGGCCGCGGTTCACCATCCCGGGCCAATGGGGGCGGCGAGAAGCCGCGGCCAGCACATCGCTCACCCGCGCCGCTTGTGTCAACATTGGTGCTTATCTTAAATAAACTCCTTTCCCTCCCTGGCATTTATTCCTCTGATGTGTTTATAGAGTGCAATCATATAGAATATCAGGGTTGGAAAGGAACGGACCTTAGGAGATCATCTAGTCCAACCCACTGCTCAAAGCAGGACCAATCGCCAGACAGATTTTTGCCGCAAATGGCCCCCCTCAAGGATTGAGCTCACAACCCTGGGTTTAGCAGACTAATACTCAAACCACTGAGCTATCCCTCCCTTCTAGCCATAAAACTTTGTTTACCACTCTTCCCCTTTTGGAGTAATTCCTAAATTTGAAGGGAACAGGTCAAATATTCATTATATCTCCCCTCAGCCTTCATTTGGTTAGGCTAAACAAGTCAAGCTCTTTGAGTCTCCGCTCATAAGGTAGGATTTTCATTCATCTGATCATCATAATAGTACTTCTTTACACCCGTTCTAATTTGAGTTCATCTTTCTCCAGCATGGGAGACCAGAATTGCACACGGTATTCCAGATGAGGTCTCACCAGTGCCTTGTATAATGGTACTAACACTTAACTATCTCTACCAGAAATAACTCACCTGTGCATCCTAGAACTGCATTAGCCTTTTTTCATGGCTGCATCACATTGGCAGCTCATAGTCATCCTGTGATCATGCAGTTTTTAAAGTAGTCTTAATCCAATAAAACGTAAATAGCATGGATCAAAGAACATCCCAGAGGCACAATGAAAAAGCAGCTAATATGAAGTTCAGCAATGTAAAATCCAAAGTGTATTTACTGTGTAGGGTAGACAACCCAAAAATAGAAGAAAAAAAATCTATATGACTTGTCTTTCAAACTTACCCCTGTACCATAATGCTGTCTAGTCAACTAAAGGACATTTTGACTTATCAGTTATCATAAATCAACTAATTTAATTAACATGTAATAACAGAATGTTACATTATACACTGATGATATAGTCATTTGTTTCCATATTCAATTCCAAGTTGCTGAGGAACATGTCCACCCTTGAAATTTATTACAGATCTAATTAAAATTAAAAATGTGCTGATTTATTCTCCAGGATCAAATATAGACACAAGATCCAGTTCTGTTAAAGCCCTTATTTGCAATTCACAAATAAAGTCTAAATTCTGCCCAAGCCTCTGCTACACTTAAAGGAAAGGTTCTGAAGGACACGACCTAAAGTTTAAGGATTTTGACAAGTCATAAGAATGGCCATAATTTCAAGTTATGATACTACAGTTTCAGTTCCTGGCTCAACTTTAATCATGAAAAGATTTATTTTTCAGCTTTATTCATATCATCTTTCTCCAATATCACCTTCATTCCATCGAAATATAGGGCATTTCACACCCATTTGGAATATTTATCTCACAGTATTTCAGATAATGGGCTGGATTCTAAGTTGCATCAAGTTCATGGTTGGCACAGCTAGGGGGCGGAGGGGAGGGAGCTGGGAAATGTGTTCTATCTGCTATTCCACTCCGTGGATTGTGAAGGTGCTGGCACCAAACTTAAAACAATCCTTAGCCTACTCCAAGTTACTCAGCTGCAACAATCCTACATGGTGTCCCTTCATTCTCCACGGTGCCTAAATATTGTGTGCCATATTCAGAAAAGCTGGCACAGTGATGTGTTATTTATATCTCACTGCAGCTGCTAGCTGAAACCCTAGCCCTATTGAAGTCAATGGAAGTTTTACTATTGACTTCAATGGGGCCACAACTTCACCCCAGTGCCCTAAAGGGACATGCACCCTGATAAAGGGTAATGGCACTTCCACCACCAGACTCCCTCAGGGTTTTCATTCTCATCAAGACTCCTCATCATTAGGAGTTCCTCTGACAGAAGCCACCATGGAGAGGTACTAATTAATAGCTAATAGCTCAGCCACTGGGACCATGCTCTACTTCCAGCCAGGGCCATCCACATTTTGGGTTGCACTGGGGACCCATGTCTCTCTTTCTAGGCCTAAGTGAAATAGCTGTTGCATTGTACCAGTACAACCTCATGCCCCAATGTAATTTCCACCTCCTGTGACCTCTGCTTATATTTCATGCCTTCCTCTGTCATTTTCTCTCCTTTATCCACAAGGCAGCATCCATGGCAGAATCAACAGCCTCAAAATAGGAATGCAGAAAGAGTAGTTAAGTCTTTGTGGGACAATTTGGGAGGACTTTGGCTTTGCCAACATTGCTCCTTGTGAGGATGCAAGTATTCTTTGTCTATATCTGCAGAAAGAAGCCAGGTCTAAGGGGAGGGAGACAGGGAAGATTTTAGATGGATATTCTCCAGTGAAACAGGGAGTGATCACATAGTGCTAGACATAATACTATTTTCCACATTCTAATGAAGTTCTTTGTTCAGTGTTTCTGTGATTCCTTACCATTGTCATCCCTTAGCTGTGAGACAATTCACCTAGAGCCTTATCTGTGTTCTACAACATACAATTGTCACATATTCTGCCAAGACAGAATATTTACTGTATAGGCAGATCCAACGAGTTCTGTGGACTGCCTTGTGTACTTAGTCTTCACTCAAGCATTTATTCAGAGTGGTGTTTTTTCAGTGCTGACAAGTGTATTTCTCTCTAGCCATTCCTCCCTGCTGATCCTACAGACAGTGACTAGTGAGAATTCAGTTATCTCATCTTGAAATCTCTGCCCCTCTTAGTACCCTCATTCCAAAATACATAAAAGCCAGCGTATCTGTAAACAGTACTTCTGTTGCTAATAGTTGTAACTGTAATGTGAATATGCACAGATACTTGTATTCAGCTACCAAGTCCACAAATAAATTTCTACTTTTCACTGACTTTGAACATGTGCAGTTTCTTTGATTCTCTGTAGTGCTAGGCAACAATTACAACTAAATGCCCCCCTCACTTATTAATAATTCCATCTAGTCCATTTAGAAGAGATGCTTACCAAGAATTCCTCTGTTGCACGCTCTAGGTTGCTGAGGGATACTTTCAGTGTGTTTTCAGTAAAGCAGAGACTTTTTGAGCCTGATGATACAAGTTCTATTCCCCCCAGAAAGAAAAGATGAAATAAAGGTTGATAAAATGATAAAAGACAGACACAGCTGGAAAAAAGTATATTCGTAGTTTATATAGCCAATTTTGGCAGGGTGCAGCAGGCAGTTACAGAATTATTTGGACTGGACTGAACTGAAGCTCTGAGCTAGAACTCTGCTTCTTTGCAACTGGCAGAAAAGATTAAATGAAAAGAGACATAACAAACATCGTCTAATTCACAGGAAAATTCTCATTTTTGATCTATACTAGGATCTTCTATCAAAAGGACCAATTATCTCTCTTAAATATGTTGCATCTACTCAGATCAAAAAGACGGACCCTCCCCAGATAAAGACAATCATGGAAGTATTCAGGGATCCTGAGGAACAAAAGTATAGATAAGGTACCAATATTATTTTCAATGCTATTTGAAGGATTCCCAACTCAGATTTTATTTTAAATTCTTATATTATTATTGTGTTTGGATACATAGACAGATATCCATACATTATCCATGTAATATGTTATAGGCCTAGTGTGGATGAAGTGTGCTTGACATGAGGTGCGTGTTGACAACCAAAGCAAGAATTTGAGGTTTTAAGCGGTCAAGAGCTGTTTGTGAAAAATAACTTTGTTATGAGAAAGATGGAGAAATACCAGATAAGGAAATAACATTTGGGGCATTGCCATGACAGTGTACCTGTTGCAGATTACCTGTTGCAATGTACCTGTTGCAGTTATAAACAAGAACTGGGGAAAGAGGAACATCTTCAGCCTGGGACTGTTTCTAAACACCATGGGTTTTGGCAATTTGCCTAGAACTGTCTCTTTGAAATTGCTCAGACAACTGATGACATGACGGAGTGGATTATAAAAGATGTTTGATACACTCGCAATTTGGAGTCGTTCGTGGATCCAGAGCTCTGTTTATATTAAGATGTGGTAATGCTGGCTCTCCACATCTTGTGATCGGACTGAACATCAATTGGCCATTGGGACTTCAGGTCTGATCTTCAGACTCTGGTGTAGTATGCTTGGGTTATGAATGTGAAATGAGTGGTTTATTCTGTTAGCAATAAAGAGTATTTGTGGATTATATACCAACATTGTGTTCAGTATCTGCCTGCTCCCCTATCTCGTAGGGAGACTCCTGCTGCAGGTCTAACAATTGTACTAACAACATTCAATTGGTGGCCCTATTCAAGGGCCAGTCAACCTCACCAATGTGTCACAGTAGTTGAAGCAGGAGAAATTTGAGAATATATAATTTGAGGAGCACCTCACAGTGCCTGGCCTTTTCTGACATTCTCTACCTATAAGCCTGGCCTTTGAAGCCAAATACATTCTGAGTCATACACCTTATCCAGACTTGCAACAAGAACATTTTAGAAAAGATGTTTTGATTGAAACAGCCATAAAATCTTTCACTAACTTCAAAGCTGCAGTAGATCAGTGATGCTAGGCTCTCTCTCAGATGTTGTTTTCCTAATCATCAATCATAATCATCATCTATTCCACAGTCTTAGCTGCACAGATAACACCCAGTCATGACCTTAACAGAGCTGAAGATCATCACATTCATATCAACACTCGTATATGGACTGAACTATTAATTTTATTCAGGGCCCAAAGCTTGTTTTGATTCCAAGGCTATGGAAGACCCTTCTAAATTCAGACCTGGCTGCAGAATTCAGAACTCCCTGCACAAATTAGATAAAAAATAACAATAATGAGCTTATCCTCACTCTCTTCTCCTTGTCCCCACCCCCTTTCTACTTTTTGAGACTTATTAAAATGTTCCCACAGAATAAAAGGAGAAGAAAAGCATTTTAAAAAGGAAGTTGAAAAAAGAGATTAAGAGGGAGGATAAAGAAGAGAAAAAGAGGTGGATATTACTTGGAAGGAGAAATGGAGCCTGAAAATATGCAAACTAGATACAGTCAATTTAGGCTTGAATAGAGACTGGGAATGGCTGAGCCATTACAAACATTGAATCTATCTCCCCATGTAAGTATTCTCACACCTCTTATCAAACTGTCTGTACTGGGCTATCTTGATTATCACTTCAAAAGTTTTTTTCTCTTACTTAATTGGCCTCTCAGAGTTGGTAAGACAACTCCCACCTTTTCATGCTCTCTGTATGTGTGTATATATATCTCCTCAATATATGTTCCATTCTATGCATCCGAAGAAGTGGGCTGTAGCCCACGAAAGCTTATGCTCAAATAAATTTGTTAGTCTCTAAGGTGCCACAAGTACTCCTGTTCTTTTTGCGGATACAGACTAACACGGCTGCTACTCTGAAACCTGAAAATACAGAGGAGATGGTAAAAGGAGGAGGGAAACAAAAGAAAAGAAAGATGCACAAGGGTTTAAACATCTTTTTTTTTCTTTTTAGATAAGTTTCTTCCTTAACCAGAGAAGCCAAGGTCAGACAAAGCTGGATTAATTTGGAGGCTAAAGCTCACAACCTAACTTTTCTATGGAAGACATGAAAGCTAAGGTAAACTGTAGAAAAGGTTCAAAACCCATGGAAGAGAGAGAGAGAGAGAGAGTGTGTGTGTGTGTGACATAGAAAAGCAGATTTCAGAGTTCTGCAGACATTACAGCAGCAAAATTCACATAGGTATGTGTGTGCATATGCAGACATATGCTGCCGTGCCATTAGGGTTATCAATTTTGGTTGGACATATTCCTGGAGGTTTCATCCCATGACATAATCTTTAATTAAAGATTAATCTTTAATTCCTGGAGACTCCAGAAGAATCCTGAAGAGTTGGCAACCCTACATGCCATACACAGTCAGCATGTCATTACCACTGTGTGGTAGCTGTTAGGGCAGTCAGATGGGATGTGGGAGACCTACTTTCAAGTCTCCGTTCTGAATCAGTTACAGTGGGGACTTGAATGCAGGTCTTCCACATCCCAGGTGAGTGCTGTAACCATTAACAGCTACAGAGCCTAAGGGGATCACAGCCACTTTTCTGAATGGCACCTCAGTCCCCTTGGCCATCACCAACTATCTTGTCATCTCCTTAAGGGGACACTGTGAGATGGGGAATTAGTGAGCCCTTAGTTTCTAATGTGCATCTGTTTCTAGTTAGCATGTACTAGCACAAGTCTGCTACAAGTTAACATTGGGATTGTAAACATTGCAGTAGAATGTTGAAATCATAATGAAAACATTTTCGTGAACATTCTACCAAGCATAATTTAAAGTTTCTGTTAATTCTAGATATTGTATTAGTGTTTTAATACAAAACTATTTTTGTGGTCTAAACTTCCAAACAGTATTTGTTTAACTTTTCTCAGTATTAACCCAAGGTCACTTATAGACCAATAACTGTATCAACTTCCTGTGCCATAATATGCACATGAAATAGATACAGACTTGTATGCAATACATGTGAAACATACAATATGAATGAAGAGAATCAGTTTTCAATGATAAATCTGAAGTGCTTGGTCTCCCATATTGAGCAGTTGAACAAAACTGATCATTTAAAATAAAAAACCATGAAGCCATAGCTTTGCAAACAAAGTATATCAAAATAAATAACATTTGACTCATGAAGAGGGATATCATAACTCTTAATATCTAATGAGAAAAGTTGAAATGCAATGTTTGATCTGCTGTTAATTTTTACAATTCTGATCAAGCTTTTATGCTTGAAGGTGAGAGATAAAGTAAATGCTCTTCTTGATACAGTGTGTTCAGAAGGCATGAAAGCAGATGAGTGAAATGGACAGAATCTCAGTGTGCTATATTTTAGTAGATTTATGTTTTCCCATATGCATGGTGATAAATTTTCCATCTAAGTGCTGCACAGGGATTGGGTCATACAACTGCCATTGAATATGAAAGGCCTCATCATATACCTGCATGCAGTAATCAATAATGTACTGGAGAAGCAGTAGCAGCAAGACACTTCTATGACTGTCAACAAGCAATAATCAGAATGAGAGGGAAGGGAAGAGGACTCTTGAAGAGTCAGTTAAGATCAATGTAGGAAGGAGGAGATGGCAAAAAGAGCAGGAGCACAGTGACTGTTCCTAATATGGGATACCATCATATTCTCTTAATTGAACCTTTTTTAATATTTATTTTTAGAGAAGGAAATTAGTGTTTCTTGATGCATCAAATAAAATCTCCCTTCTTCAATGTAAAACACATACTTTTAAGTTTGCCACATCCTACCTCTATACAGACCCCATCCAGAATGAATCACAACTACTTCTTTCAGTAGAATTTGACTTGATTTGCCTCTTTTAAAACCAGTCCATGTCACTTTTTAACGTGTGACTTTAGTCTGGAAAAATATTATAAACATGGCATGAAGCAGAACAATATTTATTCCTTTTCAATTATTTTTACATCAAAATTGTATATTTAAAAGTAAAAGTGTGATTTATCTTAGAGCCAGCTCTGCAAACTCAACCTGAGATCTGAAAGTCAAGCTGTGTTCCTTTTGGCTGGTGTGTCATCTTCAGTAATAAGGTTCTGCATACAAAATTCTGCCCTCAATTAAACCTGAACAATCTAGTGAATTTGTGCATTTAGAATTAAATTAATAATCTTATTGATGTTGCATGAGCCAGAGCATTACCTATGTTATCCTCATACCTGTTTTGGCTGGGCTATTTTAGTAATCTTTGGGGCATACATCACCAAAGATTGTACAACATTATTAACATTGTCCCAAATAAGCAGTGGTCCAATCATTGGTCTTTCAGGATTACAAAGAAAAGGTAATACTTCTTGATGTTGCTTTTCAATAGTTTTATACAAAAATTACATTCTACAAACTTCCATAAGTAGAAAAATTCCCAAGGTGTCCAATGCAGAATTAGGTATTAAATTTCTCTTGCATTAATGGTATATTTTCCTCTAGCTTCTTGTTCCAGGAAATCTAATTGAGTATCTATTGCTAAATATGCTGTGTTGTTGGAGCAGAAGTTGATCCAATAAAAGATATTACCTAGCCACCTTGTCTCTCTAGTGTTGCTAACTACATGATATTTCACATCTCATTTATGTGCTGCCTTGAATGACCAAACTGTCAAAAGTGTCAGCCCAGAATAATCACATTCCCAAAAGAGTATGCAACTTGTGGAGGTAAGTAATGTTTTAATTTATTTTGGGCCTTTTTTGAGTCATCAGATAAAAACCAAAATGTAAAGTGTTTACCTGGGATCTTTTTGATGAAAAATCTAGATTCCAGAAAATAATTTGTTTGGGGATCTATTTCTCCTCACTTTGTATGCAACCGGAATTGGAGAATAAGTTCCAAAAATATTATTTGTATTACTGTAGCACCAAGAAGCCCATGGGCCCCATTGTCCTAAGTATTGCATAAACACCGAACAAAATGATGATCCCTGACCTACTTACGATCTAAATATATTCTCAGAGTATAATTTGAGTAAACCCAAAGAAAGAAACTTTCCTAGCATACTAGATTTGCATGGATGCAAATGAATATAGCCTTTTATTCGTAGTTTTATAATTCAGTGGATTGTAATTGAATGCAAAGTTTAAAGGGTGGCCTTTTAAGACCTGATATTGCTTCCATTGAAGCCAATGGCAAAATTCCCATTGATTTCAGTGGCACAAGCTTAGACACTTTAGAGCAATTTATACCTGTAAAGTCTGCAGACATCCACAGACACACTTTCGAATTGCATCTGCAATCTGAGTGCTTACAACTCTAACTACATGATTGCAGGCACAAACCAGATAGTTAGAAGCACATGTATTCTGACTGTGCCCAGTTTGTTTGGCAGCTGCAAATTTTAGATACACAAATTTCACCTGCCCCCGCAAAAAGGGAAGACTGGACTTCACTACAATGTAAAAAAATGCTTAAAAAGTCTGTTTACAAAGTAAATAAAGAAACAGATTGTGACCTAGGTTTTAAAAATATTTAAGAATAATAATGGTCCTGATCCTGCAATCCTTCCTCAGACAAAATCACAATGGATGGTAACAGTATATAGACTGCAGAAATGGGCACCAGACCTGACAGCTGTAAATCTATTGCAATACCAAATAAATCCTTTCTGATACACTCATCTTTGAATAATTAACATGCAATTTGATTTTTGTGGTAATAATTAAGGAATGTTAAACAGCACCTGCATCCTTACACAGTAATTCAGCATGTCCAAGGATTTGAGGTTTTTTGTCCTTAAACAATCCACCTTTATTTGAAATCTTTATATGAAACCAGCTTATCTAAGTGAAAAACAGTAGGGATTTTTCTGGGAGGGAATACATGAAAGAACTCTCTCATGGAGGGAAGAAATATTGGAGATGCTAAAAGCCCTCTCAAACCCTTCCTGTACTATCCAGATTCAATAAGGTTGTTAGAGTTAAAGAATACACCTATTCCTGCTGTGTTATGGTGTTGACGGAAACCTATAACTTGTTCATGCTGCTTATATTTTTCTCAAAGACTGACTGCATGCCATGCAGGTTTGCCTCAAAGGTATACAGCTGACAGTATTCCTTATGGACTCCCAGATAGATAGTATTAATATTCTCCTAAATGTCAGTATCTCTTCAAGGTTGTGCTACGCTAATGACAGTAAAAACTTAAGAGATGCAGAAAACCTTCAGGACTACACCCACGCACCCACACACATGAGACTGGCATGGTGCTCTGGGCTGCTGAGCCCCAATTAATTTTCCATAAAAGAACAAGCTGAATAATCACCTTCACAAACCATGTCCATGTTTGATTCTTACTGATCTTCAAAAGTGACATAGAATGGAATAAGCCTGAGGGTGGGGCAACACTTGACACAGTGATTGAAAATTATCCTGTACTTTGTTGGGAGAGCTTTTATCATTTTATCAAGGCTTTACTGGAGCCACTGTCATTTACTTGAGCCCTTTCTCTTCCTCCCCACCCTCACCGTGAGCATGGTTGCTTTTGCCTGCTAGGATACACTGCAGTTGGACCTGAACTCATAGAGGTATGTTCAATTCCTGATTTACCTGGTGCAAGATTAAAAGCCAGATATCAGTCAGGAATACCATCATGCCTGAGTATTTTGATTACCATGCAACTAACACAGCACATTGAAATTGCTACAGGACAGGCAGCAATGTGAAATGTTAGAGTGAGAAAGTAAAACCCTAATCCATTTAGTCTACCAATTGTGAGAAGGAAATCCTGGTTGGGGCCCAAGTAGGCTCAGAGAGGGGACAAACATGGACAAGCCAATTGATTCGGCCTGGCCCTTACTTAGGAGCCTCCATGTTCAACCTTAAATGACATTACAATTCCATTCCCTGTGCTCAAGCGAGAGCAGGGACTGCTGCCTCCTGATACGCCAGAGGCCCCCAATGCTCCAAAGAGGGTTGGGGAAGGAGGTGAGGCCATGGCTTGATACTCTCTCTACCAAGCTTCTTTTCTTGCATACTGCTGGGAATTTTGAAATGTACCTTTTCCTTAAAAGGCTGAATTGGGAGTCGCAAACCAACCCCTACTTCATTTTGAAGTAACCCAGCCATGGTAATCTGCAACACTTGAGAAGAAGCCAAGCTAAAATGAACACGTTTATAGTTCCCAATTTAGTTTTTCAAGTGGAATGAACATAAATTCCCAGCTGTGTGTAAGGAAATTGGCTTGGTCCTCATTATAATTTATATGAATGAACCTAAAAGACATTTGTGCCAAAGTAATAAAAAGACAACCAAGAGACAAATATCTCCAGTTCTACTTTTCCAAAAACCAACGTTCTTCAACACTGGAGTGATAGTCCAAGAACTGGCCATAATTCTTAAAGACTATACAGTACAATATTTTGTGTTTGTAAGCATAAATTCATCACAAATTGATTTAGATAGTAACTTCTAGCAAAAACCAAACAGAAACAATGACGTTACTTACTATATTTACAGGAATGGGTCATTTAAAGGACATCAGAATACAGACAAATGTAATTAGGGGTCCCATCCTCCTCCCCCCAGCCAATACATAAAGACCCATTCTATATATTTGGTGTGCATGTGTGTGTAGCTGAAAAGGAATCTTTCTGAGAAATAAGTAGTTGCCATGAGAGATGACTTCTAAGACCTTGGGGAAAAGGTCAGGGATAAATAAGCTTAAAGGGGGGAAATTAAATTGAAATGTTAGAATAATTTATAAAAACAAATTTGTTTAATTTCTCAAATGGGATTATTATCTATTTTATAATCTTCGTAGCATACACAGAAAAGGATAAGAGCCTCAGATGAGAATTATAGAGTAATGTTATTCATAAGCAAGCCTTATCAGTCTCTATACAGCGTGCATATTTTGTATATACTGCTAAACTCTTTAACCATTCAAACTTTGGGAACTGAAAGATTCTTCTGTCACCTCATTTCTCATACAACATGGATTTATGCCTCTTGTAAAGCCACTTTTTAACTGATCAGAGGTTTTTAAGCTCGGTGATCTTGATGACCCTGTCACAATCTGAAATCCTAACTGTGTAAGCACCAATAAAATCCAAGTGTTTGAAACTTCTTGGAAAAACCACAAGTAACACTTTTTAAATGAAAAATTCTGCATAATGGCAATTCATTGACAACGTGTCAAATTCATTCACTGAAGACAAATTCTCATTTGAGTCAATGGGGTTGAACAGTGGAAACAAGAAGGGGGAAATGGCTCATTTGCTTTTCCACTAGTGGGTTGTTAGGTAATGCAATTTCTCTCTATATCCAGGCTTGCGAAAGATGCTCTTCCCCCAAAACAGAGGAGTGAATTTGGAAGAATATGCAGGTAATTCCAGTAAGCAGATTATTATGATACCAACTTAAAAGCTTTAACTACAAATACAGTGTAGTTATTTAACCATCTTAATATTGAAATTTAAAATTGGCTACTTCTTATTACAATTTTATTGCAGTTTTAAAAATACTGAATACTTTAAAGAATTTAAAGAGAAATTATCAAGTAGGCAGAAAATAAATTATTTCTAGGGATTATGACTCTTTGGGAGTAAAGAAATACTTTACTGGTATGAAGCATATTTTCTTTATAACTCATTTCACTGATCTACTGGACTTATTTTGAAACAAGTAGTATAAAAGGAAAGTGGGTCTTTCCACTACAATTTTTTTTCTTATTTACACACAAATCTTCTGAGATTGCCTGCTTGTATATTTGAATTTTATATGTAGAAATTGATATTGCCACCTAGAGGTGAACAAGTGGAATGGAACACACAGCTTTCTAATTTGTATATTTCAAATTAAGGGAATGATAGAAAAATAATATATATAATAATAATTCTAATACTGGTTTAATTGTTTTAAATTAAACTGTTTATATATATATGCTATTTGCAACTTTTAGATCATACTGTGTTTTGGATACATGCCTTAGCTTTAAACTTAATCACCAAGGGAGAGACAAAGCATTGTGAAAGGGTTGGCTTTGAATAGGGCTGTACAACATGACTATGTAGAACCCAGAAGCCACCAACAATTACAAGTGGATTCAGGCTGCAGAGAGCGAATAATCAGTCAAGATATAGAAAATGTTGTAGATCTGGGATGATACTACTGGAGCAGCCCTAAGTCCCTTCTCATTCCTATCTTTAGACTCCCTTCCTATCTTAGACCTTCATCCATGTTGTTGCAGGGGGCCTACCCACATGGATCCAGTTCAGAACTGAGTCACTGTTGTTGGAGTGATGAAGAAAAGAAGGGTTAGGAGCCCAACTCCTCTCAGGCTTTCAGGAGGTGCTGGGTTTGTGCTCTCTTTATTTTCCATATTGACGGATTGGCAGGTAGGGTAATTTCCAGTCTCAGATGCAATATGGATTTTAGGAGAAGATGGGACCAGAAAGCATCCCTGTCCCAATAGACAACAGGGGAGTAGGAAAACTCACTATTCCAGAGGCATGTGCAATACACAATATGTAGAAAATAAAGACCTCCAATCTTGCAAGCCTCTGTAAGCCTGAACTCCCACTGAACTCAATTAAAAGTCAGTCACAGGATCATGCCCAAATAGTTATTTGCATACATGCCTCACCTGGCCAATATCATGGCTTACATGTTTTCAATAAGCTCTTATGATAGTACTTACTTGAAAAATAGAAATTGCATCTTAAAACAAAGCCAAGACAAGAGTCCAGTTCTGTGAAACACTGGCTCTAAAGTTATTTCTTAATTATTAAGAAAGTTACTTCTTACTGAGCAAAGCACTTTAGCCCATGCATAACTTTAACTATGCAAGTAGCCCCACGGAGTTCAGGATATGAAGTCAATGGGACTACTCATGGGCTCAAAAATTTTGGTAGTTTGGAGTCTTAGTTAACTTTTTTACTAAGCAAATGAAACAAGTTTATGTTTAGAATCTCTGATTGGAAGTCACTCAATCTGATGACAATCAGCTGTATTAAACTCTGTGTGGGGGCAGATACTTGGAAATGTGAACACATTTTTTTACTACAAGAATAAACTGATGCATGTGGTGTGTAAGATTTGCCTATGGATTAAAAACGTTTAGTGTAGGGACTCAGGTGACCTTATTCTAAACTCATTCTTTCTGTCACAACTTTTTCCGTGAGACACTACTTGTAATTCATATTAATGTTTTTATTTAACATGTACACCACAAATCAATGACAGAACCACAGCCATCCAATACTTTCTCAATTACATTTAAAAGAAAAGCCTGTGTGATTTAATTTTTATGTTTATTCCTCCAAAAGGGTTGTGTAGCTGTCTCTTTTAGATCACTCGGCGCTTGGTTGACTGCATAGTTAAGCATCTCTGTGTGCAGCACTGTATTCAGGAAGGAATTTTCTAAGTACATTTTCATGCATTTTTATGAATAAATTTTATTAAAAAAAAATCCAAATAGAGACCCATTGACTTGAGCCTAAGTTAATCTTTTCAGATACACCATTTGTATTATTTATTTGAATTACAGTACTGTCTAGAGGCCCCTGCTGAGATCAGGATATCCTTTTGCTGCACAGACACACAGTAAGAGACAGTTCTTGTCTGGAGCAGTTTATCTAAATCCAACAGACAGAAAAAGGAAAGTATTATAAATTTTATTTTACAGATGGGTAATCAGGCAGATTGGGTGATTTGCCCTGGATAGCAGAAAACCTGTGACAGATCATAGAGCCTCGGTCTCCTGAGACCTCGTCCAGTGCCTTAACCACAAGACCATGCTTCCTCACCTCCTATCTTCCTCTTTGTGAGTATATTTTTTTCACTGGATGCTAGAATATTTGTGAGAGGAGGTCTATCTATTTTGTTTTGTTCCTTAGTGCAGTGGTTCTCAAACTAGAGCCGCCACTTGTTCAGGGAAAGCCCTTGGCGGGCCGGGCCAGTTTGTTTACCTGCCGCGTCCACAGGTTCAGCTGATTGCAGCTCCCAGGAGCCACAGTTCACCGCTCCAGGCCAATGGGGGCTGCAGGAAGCGGCGGCCAGTACGTCCCTCGGCCCGCACCACTTCCTGCAGCTCCCATTGGCCTGGAGCGGCGAACCGCGGCCACTGGGAGCTGCGATCGGCCGAACCTGCAGACGCAGCAGGTAAACAAACCGGCCCGGCCCGCCAAGGGTTTTCCCTGAACAAGTGGCGGCCCTAGTTTGAGAACCACTGCCTTAGTGACAAACAATGGACCACATAGGTCATTATCTACCATTGATCTATTCAACTTTTAAAGAGCATTAAAAATATGTAGGAATAGTAGGTAATCCTACCTTTATAGTACTTGTTCATTGCTGAAAGGGTAGAATTATGCACGGGAAAACTCACATCAATAGTATTCAATGACTGGCAATATTTGCAAGGTAATTTTTATTAAAAGGTGCATTTTGAATTTTAACTTTGCCATGTCTTAATTATGCTCAGAATTTTGTGAATCTAAAATGCTTCCTTAGACATTGTTTCATTTTTCAGTGATTCAGAGACAGAATTGATTATCAATAGATTAATCTCCAATGGACAGTTTGTAAAGGCGTACACTCTAAAGCGCTATGAATTTCGTTTCACAAAAAGAGCTATCACTTTGTGAATTATGGACACAGAGTCTGATTTTAATAGTACAATCTATAAGTTCATTAGATAGTAAAATACTCAGTGTATCTAGACATCATTTAAGTTAATTGCTACCTAGGCCATCATGCAGAGAACAGCTTGCTGAATGCAGTGTTTTATACTCTTGAATTGCACATTATATCTCTCTGAAGATTTAAGGTCAGAAAATGTGGGCCACATTACTAATAGGACATGGCTTAGAAGTAATATTTTTGGTTCATAAATATTTTACAGATGCAGGTAATTCCCACAGTATTTTAAAAATATAGATTTCCAGTTTAGAACAGAATGGTTTATTAAAACTGTGCTCTGTCAAGCTTCCAGAAATGTCCCTGTCTTTGCATCCTTAATTTGGCCATTAAAACAAATATGCTCTCCATTAGTGGGATACTGTGACAGGGTGTTTCAAAACCCTGTCTCGACCTCAGTTCCCCACTCTTGTGCAAGTTGACAGGACAATTCACCAATAGCTGATTCCATCAGTATCAGTATTTCCCTCCCTTTTCCCAGGGATGTTTTTATTAACATCCAGGCCCCTCCTAAATCCTCTTCCCCAGGGGTTTCTGTTGCATACCCCAGCCAGGTCTTTCATCTAGCTGGTGTGACAAGTCTGCTTCTCCGTCCTTTCCCTGAGCCAGGGTCTCCTTCAGGAGCCTCCTACTACTTTAAGCCCAACTCCATTTGAGCTGTGTGTTAGTCTTATATGCCACCAACAGGCAGCGGGTCAGTCACAGGAGACACTACAACCAGCACCATCCCACCATGTGACATCCTGTTAAATCATATTTCTGAAAAACAAACCTCCTTGCCCATGTTAGAAACACGTTTCGTTTTGCAAATTCTTTCAGGCCTCACAATCTGAATGCCAGTGGTTTCAAAACACTAGTCCACTGACAGCTGGCTGGTGAGAGGGGGCCCAATCCTGAAAGGGGCTGAGAAAACGCCTGGGGGGAAATGTAGTCCCACTGAAGCCAATGGCAACTCTCGCACTGATTTCAATGGGACCAGGATTTCACCCCTGGAATTCAGTGGGAACTGAGGATGTTCAGTACCACCAGCAGTTGCTCAGATCTTGCAGGATCAGGACCCTGAGGCTAGCTCTTCTTTCCTTCCAGATGTTTCTACAGATGTACGGGCTCTTCATGGCCAAGGAGAGCATGGACTCCTGTAAAAACAGCAGCTACAATGGATAAGAGGACAATAAAAGAAAAACAAGAGTTGGTCTAATATCTAGGGTAGTAGGGATATATCGGCATGTCCAAGGGACTAGGGGAGAAGGGAACCAATTGGCAGGGAAATAAGCAGGGGGAGAAGAGAGAAAATGGACTAGGTAACAGAAGTATGTGCTGGGGGGCAAGAGGGACAGAACAGAACTGAGCATACACAGTATCATCATGTTCTTTCCAACAAGAACAGAACATTTAGCACTGTGGACAGCTAAAAATACATAATATATTTACCTAACATTCTTCTGTGTAGTTAATGACTGTAACTGCCACAGTTATGTTACGCAATTGCAAGTGGGTACGGAAGTGGTCTGCATAAGAAACGGAAAGGGAGCTGTCCAGGAGACAACTTCTCTCTCTTGTCCACACCCTGAAAAGTCTGAGAACCTCTTACTTAACCTATTGTCTATTTATTCAGTATTTGCATAATGAAAATAGTTCCCTTTATGGTAGTAGTATAATGCTGCAGTTTGGATTGGAAACATTTCAAGCAAATGTGTATTTGTAAAAGTTTTCCACTAGAGTTAGAAACCATATGGAAACCTCTGTGTTGGTAGAGTATTTTTGTAAATTAAGCCAAATTTGGTCCAACAGGTGTTCCTTTAAGCTTTGCTTGTGTGTTTTTTTAATACTCCCTCTTTACACTTTTGAGTGTGAATAGTCTGGGGATTTTCTCCCAGCACATACAAGAGACATCACCTAAAATTAGACTTATGACTTGTTCCAATAGTGTTCTCCTTAGCAAAAATAGAACAATAGAGGATGATAGATGTGGAAAGCAGGTACAAGGTGGCCCAAGGAATTAAAAATGGGCTTGTGAACTTTTCATCTTTAGATCACTACTTCAGTGGCACTCCAGGCCAGCTGTGACCAAGCGTTGTTACTATCTGACGGTTTTATGGTTTCCTTTGGGATATGGATTAGTGATTTTTTCCTAGTTGCTGGTGGACATTTTTTATTGCTGGCCATCTCAGTGGAAAACAAAAAGATTAAATGGTACAGAAATTGAATTCACCTCTGTTTTAAAAGCTTAGAAGCATTGTTGAGGCAATGTGGGAGAAGCCAGTGCCTGTCTAATATCAGTAGTGACAGAAGATTTACCTCTCCAGGGCTGTTACCACAACTGAATTACTGAAACATAAGATTCACATACACAAATTTATATTGCTTTCAACAAGAGTTTTAGAAACACGAACAATAGCCAGGACGTATGTGATTATTCACGTAAGCACCCTTATGGGACTTGAGACCGCAACCATCTGAACAATTTTTCTGTGGCATAGGAGGTTATTGTCTAAAAAACTATCAACAAAAATGAAACATATGCCTCAATTTTTATTAGAGATGGGTTGACCTTCTACTTTGTGTTTGCAGGATTTCTGTCTGCCTGCCATATTAGTTGATCTGGGAAATCCCCTCTATAAATACATTCTATGTCTTGGCCAAGATATGTACGCATGTTAGTTTACATTATTTCATTTTGTGTAGGATGCATCAATATGTTGCTGAATGCAGTATAGCAAATCACATTTTAATGTTATAATGGTTGCAGACAGAACAGCATTTAAAGGAGATAGGTGTTTTTATTAAAAGTGCCTTTGCCATTCTGAAAAAAGAAAAAAAAAAAAAACATAAACCAGCAGGGTGAAAGGCGCTTTCTGACTGCACAGCTCACAGATTTGTACACAGGGCTAATTTGTCCCTATTTGAATTGCCAACAAATTCAACTCATCTTCAATTAACAGTAACATTTCAGAAACTTCTTGTTACCGTAAAGTGATTTTTAATTCTCTGAGGACAATAGCGTAGAGGAAGAATGACCTGACATGATGTTCAGGATGGAATAATGTGATGTCCCACTGATTGCTTATGAGTAGAGAGCTATCCACTGGGGAAACAGGGGAAAGCTGGAAACTTGTTAGCAGAAAGTGTTATAAGCCATTTTCTTTGAGCGGAGATAAACATGATGTTGCAGGCAATGTTATTCCAGGCTCCACAACCAGAAAGGAACTAAGTAGGAACAGATTTAAGGATGAAGGCTCAGTGGGCAAAAAATTGGGGGGCCAGACACATGGTTGAGCAGATTGTATGATTAAAAAGTGGGAATCTGGAGCAACAATCATCCCATCTGGCAGTTGTGAATTAGAACCTGCTGGTGTATACTTGTCAAATGATGTAAGTGGAATATATGTGAGAGCTGGCTCCATGGGAGGAGGGGTGTCTCATCCCTCTGATCACTAGAGAACCAGAACTTGCTAGCAGTTTGTTTTATTTAAAATAACCCAGACCTCATTATATCAAATTCTAAAACATGAATAGGAACAAACTTTTTGTTACAAAATAAATAGCTTCCTTGTTATACCTTCCTCTCTGAGGGCCAGCATTTTGCCTCAAAGCCACTTTCAAACCTTCTTAAAGGTTTGATTTTTTTCCCTCTCTAAAAATTTCTTACTCCATTTTAATTTCCACCACTCTTTCCCTTGGTCTGTATCTCTCATGTGTTTTCTCCCCAATTCATAGAATAAGACAAGAACAGACTATTATGATCATTTAGTCTGACCTCCTGTGTAACACAGTGCATAGAATTTCACTCAGTAATTCCTGCATCAAATCCAATAACTTGTGATAAAACATAAACTATGATTTAAGAGCACAGCCTTGACAACTCTTGATCATGGGTCTTGAAATACTTAGTGATCTTCTGAAAGATCCAGCTCCTAATCTGTCAGTTATATGAGAATCTCAGTTTCTTCTTGTTGTTGGGTTTTTTTGAGTAAACTTCTGACCCTTATGGTTACTTGAAAAATTGACCTCCTTAAGATAAATGATAAAAAGAAAAAATATTTTAAGCTCATTGTTTTAAAAATAATCTTATGATTTTGGGGAAAGGCTGACTCATGAGTTTTCAGCACTTTGGATTAGCTGTACTGAGAAAGACACTCTCCCCACCCACCCTCAGTTCTCCCTGCCTCGCTTTCTTTCCCTATCCTGGTGCTGTATTCTCCATTCCCCACTACCCTCACTCATGCACTTCATTTTTACTGCCCCTCTCAGGTGCACTTATCTATACAAGTTCACCACCCCTAAAAAAGGTAAAGTTTACAAGATACTAGGGACCAGATCCTGAACTTGTGTAAGTGTGGTAACTCAGTGGAAGACAATAGAGCTCTGAAAATTTACACCAGCTAAGGATCTGCCTTTATATATAAAAATAAAGTACAAGATTGAGGGTCAAAATTAAATTGTTAAAATCAATGGGCTTTGAAGGAGGAGAGGAATCTTGCCTGGTGCACAGGATCAGGGGAAGCCCGACAGGGTTGCAGGGTTGTAAAAGCAAAATTTTGTCCTTTTTTAAATTATGGAGAATGTTAATTAATATGTAGAATGATTCAAGCTAATGACAATATAATTTGTAAAATATATGGCTAATTACAATAGTGCTCAACACCTTAATGCAGCAGTTTGCAAATTGTGGGTTGTGACTCCAAATTGGTTTGTGCCATCAGCAGATGGGGTCACAGTGACCCTAGTGTGTGGAGGACACCATTTTGCTCCACACAGCATGACCTCACATGTCTGGTGCATGCGAGATTACAATGCATGGAGGACACCATTTTGCTCTACAAAATGGCATCATCCACCCACAGTGTGACCTCACATGCACCATATGTACGAGGTCATGCTGTTTGAAGGACACCATTTTATAGAGCAAAATGGTGTCCTCCATGCAGTCTGAGCTCACATAATGCCCGTGGGGAGGTCACCATTTTGCTTTTCAAAATGGCATCCCACATGCTGTCTGGGGAAGAAATAGTTTATTAAAATGGAGTCATGCTGGCCAAAATTTTGGGAACCCCTGCCTTAATACAAAGTTACACCCAAAAACTAAGTTAAAAGAATTTTAAGGTTGCAAAGTCAAATACTCAAAAGTTAGGAATTGCCAGAATTAAGATTAGAAAACAAGAGACCTTGGCTTCATTTAAAGAAAAAGTTTTGTTTTATTTTTGTTCAGTTTTTGTTATTTTGTTTTATTCAGTTTTCACAAGATGTTTTCTGATTGCCACTACAGTTAATATTGATTCAACACTACTTTCTCTAGAAATCACACATCATACCAGTAGGCATGCCATCTCAGAGCACCTGGCTAATTTTTCCTTTTCATGTTTTTAAGAAGGTACTTGACAAATTTTCATAACACCCCCTATCCCCTACACCTACTTTAAGCTATACATTGCACAAGTTTACTTTAGGAAAGGTACATTATTTGAACAGAACTTTCATCCTGCCTTCACAATTGTATTTTTACTAGCCCTGCAATACTCTCTTCCCTGATGAGGTGTTCTAGTGAACGAGCCCTGAAATCTAGTGAGCGTTTTGACATTCCCCTGATAGGCTGCTGTTCTTGGTGGTTCTGAAAGCACTGATTAGGCTTAAAGAAAAGGTCACTAAGTGAGTGGAAAAATTGTGCTTCTGTAGTACTAAAATAAACACAGCTGACAAGAAGGGTCTAAGAACCCCCTTGAGGAGTGATAAGTATGTCAAAAGAAAGGACAGAGGGTAAGTAACGGTATAGCTGACAAGAACCCTGGTGAGAGACAGATTTTTTTTTCGTGGACCCAGCTTAGTTACAAAGACCATGTCACAAGAGAGGGGGCAGCATCCCCTGACTTTAGTGGTTGCTAGGATGAGCAGCCCTTAGATTCAGAGCCTACCCAGATGGTTCTCACTCCTGTGAGGAATTAGATGCCCTCAACTCCTATTAAAAATTGAATATTTAGAGGTGCTTGGCAATTCTGCACTAACACATTGCAAATATATTTTGTAAAAGAAACTCATAGGAAGATAGAAGGGGAGAAGCCCTAAAATAGCATTTTTGAGCACACCAATTTGTTTCACTAGTTAAGAATCTTTGTTACTCTTTCAAAAACAGATCTCTCACTTTGGGGTGAGTTGGGATTGATATTGGAGAGGATGGAACTGAGCTGGAAAGTATAAGATTTTTTTTATTCCACTTGTACTGACAGAAAAAAAAAAGGGAAAAAGGTGAAAAGTGGTGACAGTGGGTGGTAAGTTACTTTCAGGGCCGGCATTTGGGGTGGATGGTATGGGCAGCCACCCAGGGCGGCCCTCCAAAGAGGGCGCCATGCTCAGTGTTTGCCTGATTCCCACCTGACCTGCTGAGAGCCAGCTGGACTGGCAGAGGCGGCAGGCAGGCGGGAGAGCATCAGCATCTGGAGAGGGCGGAGGGACCCGAGCTGTAGGAGCCAGTTGGATGACCAGCTGAGCCAGGTGACTCCTCCGGAGGAGAGGTGCCCCTCCCCCCACTGCCATGTGTAGCTGTTGCTGCGCCTGTTTCCCCACCCCTCTGTTCCTCCCCAGAGCCCCTGGCCACTCTGGACTGGGAACGTCCTCCTGTCTGCTGTGCAGGGTGGGGGTAAAGGGGCACACAAAGTGCAGGGGTTAAGGGCGCAGAAGGGGAGTGTGGGGGTTGGGATTGAGGGGACACAGTACAGAGGTTGGGGCATAGGAGGGAGGTGCAGGCCAGGAGTAGGGGAGAAGGTGGCACAGTGCAAGGGTGGGGGGAAGGGAGGGTGGGGAGCCAGGAGGGCCAGTGACAATGGAGGGGGCACCACACCCATGGGGACCGGGGCACCAAAATGCAAGTTCACCCAGAGTGCCATTTTCACTAAGGAAAATGAGAAGCCAAAGTTTGCAGTAAAGTGAATAGATAGTGGCAGTTGTTCCTATTGTCTGTTCAGTGAACACTATTAAAGCCACTTCAAAAAAAGTGTGTGGGGGGGAATATGTAGGAAAGCAACACTTGGACTGCGCTGAAAAAGTGACTGTGCTATATAGCCTACCCCTGTTCAGAGGTAAAAACTAATTTACATTTAGAATGACAAGTATGGAGGATTTTCTTGACACATTATCCATGATAGACAGTGATAGGCACTTGAGAGACAAATACAATACCCACTTAAAAAATTCCTCCCTCTACTTCCTTGAAGGCACGTTATTAATTATTATTTTGTTTCTAACTGACCATTGCACTTGTAAAGAAGTTAATAAAATAAAATTAGCAAAACGATTTTTTCTTAAATCTACTTTTTAGCTGAAACTCAGAGCATCTAAAGTGCCTCCTGGAAGTATTAGTTTTTCTGTCCTCACTATGCCCGATCCAAAACCTATTTGAATCGATGCAGAGTCCAGTTGACGAACAGACTTTAGAAAAGGCTAATTGTGTTTTGATGTGCACTTAAATAAGAGGGAGAGACAGAAGGGACCAAATGTTTTGTCTATTATTATTGTTTAAAAATATGAATCCTGAAGGAAAAAATTGCTTGCAACAGTAACTTTTTCCCCTGCAGGAGGACTGACTGCTAACACAGCAGTCATTTTTCCCTGTGCACTCCATCTCCCCTGCCTCTGCAGGAGGACATCACTGTTATCTCTGTATTCGTTTCTCTTGCCACTAATCAGAGAATGAAGCTGATTCTGTAATTTTTAGCATTGATCTGTAACACCCAGCAAATGCATACACTGTAGAGAGATTAATTATCTTAATACATTCTGCTTTCTACTACACTACTGCTACCCTCCTCCCAGGTTACCTGAAAATGTTCTGGATGCTAATACAGTGTTGCAGTCCTCTCCCTCTTTCTTTTCTCTTCCCTATACTCGTTTATGTAATGTTATAGGTTGTAATTTCATGTATATAGTTATGAGGCTGAAAATGTGTCCTCATGGCTTAAAACAAGCCCAGGCAAAAACTCTCCAAGAGCAGAGGGGCAGTTCACACCTCATCAGGGCATGTATGGGACAAACCCAGCCCAGCCTCACAGGAACAAAGGACACTGGCCTAGGCAGCAACAAAGGATCTGTTGGACTCTGGAGTGAGTCAGTCCTCTTCCTTTGGTCAGTTTGGGACTGCGGTGAGGTAATGCTCACCTGACTCTGAAGGGAGGCGTGGGGGTGCAAAGCCAAGAGGGAAGAAAGAACATGATAAAAGGGAGAGACATTTGCCATGCTCTCCCTCTCCCACCTCCATCTACAGATATCACCACCAGGTGACTGAAGTGCTGATCAAATGGGAAGGGCAACCAGCCAGCCTGAGATGGCTTTTTTACCTGATGCCTTTGAACAGAATAAGGTGTCTATTGAGGGCAGGCCACAGAAAGAGGGGTTTAAAACTGGTGGGAAGGGAGGATCCCATTTTGCCCCTGGGAAGAGAGAAGGGGGTTGGGAGCCTAAACAGTCTCTTACCCAAAAACATTCTTCTAACCCTCATCCCAAATCTCCTGTAAAAGCAGAAGAGCCCAAAAGGTGTTAGTGTAATTCCACTGATCACCTGAGAAATAAATGCCCTGTGCTAGGAGGAAACAGGCAACCTATAGCTCATGTTAGTTCTCCTGTCCTCAACACAGAAACCCCCCAGGCAATTGAAACGTATCATGTTGGTTTTGTGAGATTAGCCTCTGGAGAACCAGACATGGAGCATGTCTGGTTAAGGTTGTCAAAATTAATGGCAGGAGTACTTGGGGCAGAAGGATACAGGGGCCCAGATCTCTCTGGTTAAGCAGAGTGTAGTCTCAAAGGCCAGTATGTTACCTGGCCAAATGGCAGAGATTGTGGGGGTCTGCAGATTCCCCGTACCACAGATAAACTCCATGTGGTTTGGGAAGGTTTGGAAAGTGTTTTGACTGTGAGGGTAATGGAACACCTCCTAGCTGACCTGCTCCTTGGTAATGATTTTTTCCGTGTAGCTCAGGTTAAAGTATTTGCCTGCACAGGAGGGAGTTTTGTGCTGGGACCCCCGAGGGAAAGGGTAAGGTGGGTCTCAGGAACTGCTGAGAGAATGGGAGAGAGTCTCCTTGATTCTTCTGCAGCAGGGGGAAGCCACATGTTTCCAGGTGGGAGGGTGGTTTAGACCAACTCCTGCACTGCAGCTGGAGGCAACACCACATCAGGAAGGGATGGGGCTGTGATGCCTGCCAGGGAGAGAACTGTCCAGGTTGTTAGCTGCCAGCAAGTCGCAGCTGAACCAGAGGCAAAACCAGCTCTAGGGAGCATAGAGAAATGTGTCTGAGAGGAGAGCCCAGAGAAGGGGCAGGGAATCTCAGAAACCACTGAGGTGGGTGAGGGTTCCTGTGACTCTAACACAGGGAAGCAGGGTGCTTCCAAGTATGGGAGGGGCTGCAACTAGCTCCTTTCCAGCAGAAGGCAGCATGCCCTCAGGCGCAGGGACAGGAGCGGTGTTGTCAGTGATTAAGGAAACTATCCCAGTTGTTAGCTGGCAGAGTTTCGCAGATGAATAACAGACAGAACCCTTCTTAGGAGCACAGAGAAATGTGCCCTAGGAGGGGGCCCAGAGGAAGAAACTGGGGAAGGAATAGTGGGGGTAAAGGAATGTCTCCTCACTAGTCACTTGGGGCAGGATGCCCAGGACACTAGGAGGATGGCTGGGTCAGCATCTGTGCACCCAGGCACTCAGCCTGTGACCCAGGTTTTGACAAGTAACTGTGTAACTAACCTCCCGGAGTGGAGTAGTCACACGGCTGACTTCTCAGGGACAGAGAAAGAGGGGTGCGGAGGGTACCCCAATCCAGGTCCCAATTGCCAGGATGCTATTTCTGATAAGTTTTTGGAAAGTAACAGTGTCTCTTTAAATCAAGATGCAGCTCCAATGCCTGTGATAACAGAGGAGTTGGGACTAGGAAATTGCCAGGTGTTAGTTTGCCAGAATACAGATGACCCAACTGTCAGAGAGGTGGGTATTTTCCCCCAGGTTAGTGAGACACAGAGAGCAGTTATGGGAAAGTTGCTGGGAAAAGGTGAATCTGATCGAAGGGTAAACACACCTAGCCCAGAGAGCACAAATCACTGCCCTCTAGGGGGCAGGGAAGGACTCAGCACTGGGAGGGGCAAACACAGGGTAACCACAAAAAAGGAGTTGGATTTTCTGCATATGTACAGTCCTGGGGTTGGGAGACTGTTCCCCAAAGGGCCAGCCAATGTGCAGGATCCCCCTGGATCCTGATCTTGCCAGACCCTGAGATACCAAAATTCCAGAAACATGATTTAATTAAGAGCCCACACAGAGGGGAACACTGGAGGGAAAGAAAAGCCAGTGACTGATTACATGGGAGAGAGTCAAAGGACACCATGGCTAATGAACAAATAACCTCAAACTAGAATATCTGAACAGAGGGTGTGGTATCAAAGATACTTGTAAACGCACATCTGTGATAAAAAAATTGGTATTAATGTTAAGTTTTGGGGATAAGAATTTTGACATGGATGTTAAACCTTATGATAATGCTACTGTTCAGTTAATACCTGTAAACAGACTTAAAGCTTATCACAGCAGAGAGACCATAAAAAATCTGGTTTGCTGTGTGTGAATGGGAAACTAAGGCACACCACCTCATGGCCTTAACGGCTGGATGGCAAGAGAACTATAACACAGACTGCCTTTGAGATAGTCAGTGACTAACCCTCTTGCAGTAAACTAAGAGGGGGGGGTTGTGATGTTCCGTACCTCGAGGGAACACCCTGCACTCCCATGTTCATCCTAATAATATGATTGTGTGGTATCCAATGCAAAGTTTGTCATGTCAAGTGTCTTCGGAAGGCTCATGATTCACTGAGCATTGTTGTTGTAGTAATGTTATAGTAATATTAACTAATGTTAATGTATATAGTTATGAGGCTAAAAATGTGTCCTCATAGCTTAAAACAAGCCCAGGCAAAAACTCTCCAAGAGCAGAGGGGCAGTTCACACCTCATCAGGGCACGTATGGGACAAACCTAGCCCAGCCTCTCAGGAATAAAGGACACTGGCCTAGGCAGCAACAAAGGATCTGTTGGACTCTCAAGTGAGTCACCTCCCTTCCTGTGGTCAGTTTGGGACCGCATTGAGGTAATGCTCACCTGACTCTGAAAGGGGTGGGGGGTGCAAAGCCTGGTACAGATCAATTTCTTTGTTAAATTGATGAACTCAAACTTGCAGCGTCCAGTGGGCACAACTGGACACTGCAAGACGGCGGTTCCTAGAGTTGTGTCTGTGACCGGAAATATTGGCTAGTGTCATTCAGTTGCACAATCCAAGCATCTTACATGCTAGAGGCTGTGCGTCAACAGCCCAGGAGTGGGGGTTCTCACAGCAGAGCACGGTAAGGCTGGCTCCCAGAGTCAAGGATTGGAGTGACCTAGCAGATCACCGGTCCAGATAACACCAGGGGAACGTCACAAAAGGATCTTCATTTTGCTTTTAAATTTAAGGTAAAGATAGTGAACTGAAATCCAACTTTCCTTTCCTCCACTTCCATAGCATTTCTCAAATGGTATCCCTCATCCTCTGCTTATCACCTCTGACTTTCTCTAAACTTACAGTATTTATTTTATGTATTTTTATTTTCTTCAAAATGCCTGGGACAAATTAGACCTGACTAAGCTTGTGAGCCTGGTGAACTTTAAAACAAAAAAAATCTGCTTATGTGTCACTCCCCAAGTTCTCCAAACTCGTTTTCTGCTTCTCATGAGGGCTGCAGCTGTCAGTTTTGACCAATTCACTGGGCTAAGCACATACTGTGCAAGAAAAATCCTGTAGCACAATGGTATTCAACACTGGCAGTAGGACAGCCACTTTGTGGGTGAATGTAGCAGAAGCCAGCCATGAATAATCACGTTGTGATGCCCCGGTCTACTCCATAAACATTTAAAAAACAATTTATATTGATAGAAATATACAGAGTAGAATACACAGTAAAAGCATTAGCAACACATATGTTTGTAAATTAATGAAAACTAACATCGCTATGTTTGTGCAGTTTATATTAAAAGATTTCCAACATTTATAATGGTTTGCAATACCATGTAAAAGTAGCATAATGTCAGCAAAAAAAGTGTAAAATGTAAGTAAATTTCATTAAACACACTGCTTTTGTAAATAGCACTTATCTAGGGATTTATTGTATTAAAAGAGAGAAAGGGACAGCTTCTTCCTACTTATGAGTTGCTCAGACAGCAACCACCAGTTACAGATGACCAAACTACTTTAAAGTACAGTAATTGAAACAGGTTAGTGAACCATCATATTCACTGGTTCATGAACAGAAGGCATTTTCATTCACTCTACTTCTGTCTTCTACAATAAATTCAGACTGAATACCTGCAAGAGATGTGCCAAACTTACTCAGTGACAATTCAAGTAGTCAATTGGGTCTGGCTGTCAGCTAATGGATAATTTGGGTAGCATGCTACCCTGATGTGCTTCACTTTGCACTGAAAACTGTGTGTGTGTGTGTGTGTGTGTGTGTGTGTGTGTGTGTGTGTGTGTGTGTGTG
>NW_020664446.1:26260579-26375017 GCF_002925995.2 Terrapene triunguis
GTGTGTGTGTGTGTGTGTGTGTGTGTGTGTGTGTGTGTGTGTGTGTGAGTGAGTGAGTATAGGATAGGGGCCGATCCTGTACTCCTGGCACAACCAAAATTCTTCCTGAAGTCAAGGACCTGAGTCCTAATGTTGTTTCTATTTTTTAAAGGGATTGTTTTATGTTGCATATGAAAGTTTAGTTGTTAATATGAACACATCTCAACATTAAATAATCAATACTTATTCAGTTTTGTACTGCTTGATATGTGCCTTTGAAACTGAATGAATAAACATGTGTAGGAGGAAGGGGTAAAGTTTTCATTGCTTTCTTAATAATTGCTGGATGGCATCTCTCTTTTGTACTTGTGTGTTAGCTATCATGCCTATAATTGCAGGAATGGGGAAGATATACAGCCCTCAGATAACTCAGAAATGCAATAATGGGCCAGTTGTGAAGCCATAGGAGAATAAGAAAACATATCTTGGATCAATACAAAATAATTTGCTCTTCCATAACTCTTTTCAGCTAAGACTCCCAGAGTGCATTATAAACATTGTCTCACAACAATCCTGTAAGGTAATTACTGCTATTTCATATTTTACAGGTAAGTAGAGCCACATAAAATAGTGACTTACCCAAGGTCACCCAGTAGATAAATTGTAGACCTGAGAATAGAACCCAAAAGTCATCTAACCACTACAACACATCACACCCAATATGAGGTTACTATACAAAGTGCCTACTATACAGAGTACTATACAAAACAATCCTCATGCAAATAAAAAACTAAATAAATGATCACATGAAAGATAGCAAACACCAGCTAGCACATAATGGAAATTCACAGCTATTGCAGTCTCACTAATCATTCCATTAGATATGTGTCACGAATCTGTCCATGGTAATGTGCCACGAAGCTGTCCATGGTAGGGAGCCCCCTTTAGGCTACATGAGGAGCACACACGTGAATTCAATTAATTTGTCACTCACCCTGTGTCTTGTCCCCTCTCTATATCCCAGTGATGCCACCAAACTGCTAGTAGTTGGAAAAAAGGGTTAAACAAAAGAAAGGTAAACTCGTAAATCTTAGTCGTCATATTCGATGGTCCTGCTCTTCCCTTTGTTTTATCATATAATTCCAAATCCACAACTGAAGAGACAACTGTCTAGCTATAGTTTGATTTCACATGACTGAAAATTTCAATTTCTTCTACTCCTTCTTCTTCGCCCAAGTCTTTTACCTCCCCATTTTGACCCTGTTAGTATATGGGAGTTTATGGTGCCCAGTTACTTCTTGTCTACTTAATTCCCAACAGTCCTCGTATATTCGTTTAGTACTCTTATCTTCACTGTTTCCATTAACCTTAGCCCAAAAGGTTAAATCTAACAATTTCATCCTTAAATTTATAAAGCATTTCTCCTGCTGCCACCTGCAGCATACACAACGGAGTTGTAATACTCACACCACATGTGATTCACAGAGCTTGGGCTTGGATCGGCTCTAGTTATTTAAGTGTTGATTTAGAAGCTGAATTAAAGGCAGGGCATCCATAATCTATAACTGTGCCCTGCCTTTAATTCAGCTTCTAAATCAACACTTAAATAACTAGAGCCGATCCAAGCAATATGTTCTTAGCTGCACCCCAATTGTTCCAATCAATACTTTTATGCAAATTCATCCTATTATCTAGATGACCCGTCCAAGTATGTTATTAAATATAACTCCTAAGAATATAAAATTTTGAACTATCTGTATTTTTTCTATATAGAAATATAGGTTCCATTCTTCCCCAATCATCCTTTCTGTGGAGATCATTCCCTTTGTTTTAAAAAGTGAGACCTTAAATCCACCTGAACACCTCATTGGTTCTCTCCATAGTTATTTTAAATCTTCTCTCTTTACTCCAGATAGCACAGTTGGCCTCAAATAGGGTAATATCTATTTCTGCCTGTATACTCTTCAGGAGATCAGTAATCATAATGTTAAACTTGGGTGGGCTGATAACACTACCCTGTGAAATGCCATTAATAAGTTAATAAATATTTGACAAAGCCACCCCCATCCTGACTTATATGGTTCTTAGCGAGACAAAGAGGGTGAGGTAATCTCTTTATTGGACCAACTTCTGTTGGTGAGACGAGGGTCTTGTCTACACTGCCACTTTACAGTGTTGCAACTTTCTTGCTCAGGGGCGTGAAAAAACACCCCCCTGAGTGCTGCAAGTTTCAGGGCTGTAAAGTGGCAGCATAGACAGTGCACCAGCACTGGGAGACACGCTCACAGCCCTGGTAGCTACTCCCCTAGTGGGATTGGGTTTTTTTTACTACACAGCCACATTAAAGCGCTGCCAGCATTACAGCAGAATGCAAAGTGGAACAGACTGTTTAGCATAAGTAGTTAGCACATTCAAGGTAGAGTGGCCTGTTAACACCTTTGCAGTCATAGGACAAAAAAGAGGTGGTTGGTGGGTTACAAATTGTTGTAATAATCTATAAATCCAGTGTCTGTTCAGTCTATGATTTTTGTAGTGTCTAGATGAGTAATAAGTCTCTTATCCCCCACAACATTCTTCCTCTTATTCCAGTTGCAGCTAATTTATACACCAGGCAACAGGTCTATATGCACAAAGTCTTGTGAGTAATTTGCCAGGTTTTCCTATTGATATAACCATCATATGCTTCCATTCTGGCAGTAGTATTTTCCCCCCAGGTTATTATTATATAATTTCAATAAAACTCAAACTCCCTTCTAGTAGGTGCTTAAGCATTGCATTACAAATGCGACTTACCTCAGTCTCTACTTTTACTTTTGTCTATAGCTATTTTGATTTCCTGTACGCTGAATTTTTTTATTCAGTATGTCATCTTTATATTCTACCCTGTCATGTAAGAGCTCACAATTTCCTTCAGCAAACATTTTTTGTTTTTTGTTCTCAAATCTCTTCACTTTAATTTGTATCACTACTAACTTTCTGGAACTCTTATTAAAATTTCTAATTTTTCTGAGTTAGAACTTTCAACTTTCATTTACTATAAGACCAGGTACAAATTTGTGCAGGGCCGGCTTACAACATTTTGTCACCTGAGGCAGGGAGCTCAAATGACACCCCATGTCCCCTCGCTTGGGCCAAAACTTTGAAAGGTCTCAATTCTGCCTTCTTCATGTTCTACTCCTCTGCTACCTACCCCAATAAAGGAGAACTAACAACTTAAAATGCCTTGTTCAAAAATTTTAAGTAACACTTAACTTTCAAACACCTGAACAGCAAATGTTACTTTTCTTGTCTGCATAGTAAATACTGGCATTATCATCTGCTTTCCATGCCTTCTTGATTGCAAAGATTTGAACTGCTTCCTGAAGGTCCCAGTCTGGGCCAACTCATGCTCTACTGAGGTGGTTGCAAGGCCAAGCAGCCTCTCCTGTGTCATTGTGGAGCGTAGATGTGTTTTTATTAACTTCAGCTTGGAGAAGCTGCGTTCTCCACTGACAACTGTTACAGGAAGTATTAGAAGTATGCACAAAGCAAAAAAAGCATTTGGAAAGAGGGTGGTCATCTTATTTGTGCACATACATTCCAGAACAGCCTTTGGAATTGATCCTGCTGAAATGTATCTTGAAAAGGCTTTCAGTTCATCACCTAAATCACTCGCATCAATATCGATCATGTCATCATGTGTCACTGTCTCTAGTGCCCTGCATTGTTGGTGTAGGTCTTCTTCAGATATAGTGAGGAGTTTTGGAATATCATACAACATCCCAAATATACTACTGTGTTCCTTGAGCTGCATGAAACGTTCAACTGACTGTATTGCACTATCTAGCACCAGGTTAAATAATTCAACTTGGAATTGTTGTTTGGGGTCTCTTATGAGATTATCCCATGCCTCGTAATCAAAATGTCTTTTTCTTTGGTGACTTGTATTCTTGAATGGGTGGGGAAATAGCTTCAGTGTGAAGTTCCTCTGCCAACTTCTGGGCACTCTTCAGAACGTTTTGAAATCCCTCATCTGACCAGTAAGAGTGTAGGTATGACTTTGCTTTGTCCAGTTGTTTCATTGCTCTAGATATATCAAGGTCAACACCTTGGAATCTCTTGCTTACAACATTTATTTCAAATAGTATGTTATGCCACAACACTAAGCCACAGAGAAATTTGAAGTTATGTATGTTTCTGGTGATTCCATTTCCTTCTGCCACTGTTCTCCCACAAACAGTTCCTGTCATAGCATTATCCTCCATAATGGCAACTATGGCATCATCTGTCTTCCCAATTTGGTGTTTGATAGGCTTTATTGCCTCCACTCGACTTTCCCATCGTGTGGCACTCAGTGGTTTCAGTGTCAGAGAGGATGTTGCCAGATGTTTCAAAATTTGCCATCGATGAGTTGATGCAGAGAAAAATACATAAATTCTTTGAATTACATCACTAGAAGCTGATGCTGCATCGCTGACCACCAAGTTCAATGAATGAGAACTGCATGGGACAAAAAAAGCTCGAGGGTTTAACTCTCGGATCCGTGTCTGCACTCCTCTGTTCTTTCCTCTCATGTTGGCACCATTATCATAGCCCTGGCCTCCCATGTCAGCCATCGCAATTCCCGTATCTTCCATCTTTTTAAGAAGCACATTTGTCATACCAGCTCCTGTAGTATCATCAATGTCAATAAATTCTAGAAAATGCTCTGACAGTCACCATTGCAGGACATTTTCACTAGGTTCTGTTGTTGTTAAAAAATGCACCATTAAAGTCATTTGTTACGTATGGCTGATGTCAGATGCACAGTCCAGAATAACAGAGTAATATCTTGTATCAGAGGGGTAGCCGTGTTAGTCTGGATCTTTAAAAAGCAACAGAGAGTCCTGTGGCACCTTTAAGACTAACAGATGTATTGGGAGCATAAGCTTTCGTGGGTGAATGCCCACTTCGTCGGATGCATGCACCCACGAAAGCTTATGCTCCAATACATCTGTTAGTCTTAAAGATGCCACAGGACTCTGTGGCAGATCTGAAGTCAGCAAGATATTACTCTAAAAAGCAACAATCTTCTGTTTGACTTTTGTTGCCAGTAACTGTATGTTCTCATTTTTAATTGTTTTTCCAAGGTAGTGGTGTGTGTACATTTCTTGGGTGGTGACTCTTCTTAGATGCTCCTGGAGTACAGCATCAAACTCAGCCATCAGCTCCACAATTTTAAGGAAGTTTCCATTGTTTGGCACATACAGCTGATCTGAAGTGCCACGCAGTGCTAGGTTTTGGGTAGCAAGCTTTCCCCCAATGGCAATGAACCTTTTCAGAACATTTTGCCATTAAAGAGATTCTGATGTAATCTTCTCTTGATGCTGATCATCTATGGTGGCCTTTAACCTTAGTCTCATCTCAAGCTCTTTCCACCTATGAAATGCTCTCTGGTGATTTGCTGCCTTCTCATGGCATGCTAGATTTCCAGCCAGATTTTTCTGGTCCTTTTTTTCCTGTAGAACCCAATGTGGCTGGAAAATTAGACTGGAAGAGTTTGCAACAAAAACCAGTATGCAGCATTCTGGGTTTTTGAGTACATAAGCCATGGCTTCTTCACTTTGTCACCATTGGGGAATTCACGCCAGTAATGTGTTGGATGGAAACTTCTATTTTCATTGTCTTTGGAGAACATATCACACCACACTCTTCTCTGATCTACACTTTTCTTCAGGAATGTGCATGGTTACATCCATTTGAGATGGAGCTATAGATGCTGCAGTAGCTGCCAGGTCACCTGCACTCTGACTAACTGGAAGATCAGGCATCTCCTCACCACTCACATCCTCACTGGGGCCGGAAGGCTCACCGTGAACATTTGTGTCTATGTATCTCAGGAGAGCTCCTTCCTGCTTATATAGAAAAGCTTCCCTTGCTTTCTTTCTTTTCTGAATGCTGCCCCAGAGGGGAGTTTTCTTCTTTCACTCATGACTGCTATTCTGTGCCAGCTATAGTGGCTCTCAACACTCAATTGAAGGGAACAAATAAGCAGGCTGGTAGCAGGGCCAGAGTGAGGAAAGATATCAGCATCTTAAGGGCCTAACTGGCTCCTACTACTTCAGTTGACTGCCTGTTCTCCTCAAGTGGGTTCAGGGAAGCAGCAGGAAACAGGAAGCTCCCTGAGAAGCTGGTGTTAATCAGTCCAGGCTCCTGGGGGTGCTAGAGAGGTACAAAAGAGGCTCCTCCTCCTCTTTCTCCCTGCAGCTCCTGCTGCTTTCTGTTATTCCCTCTCACCTTTTCTCTTGTCTGCCTGTTATGTCTCTTGTGCCCTCCTTCCTCCAGCACAGCACTCCACCATCTCTGTGCATCTAGATGAGAGAGAATATATATGCACCAGCAGCAGACAATTTTCTACACTCTGGGTCCTAGTGGTGCCCCCCCTCCACAGTCTGGCAGCTGAGGTGGTCACCTCAGTTCACCTCATGGTAAGGCCAGCCCTGAATTTGTTTCTACTCCACATTCCATTCATTCTTTTAACTTGTTTATTTATCTCTGAAACCTTTTGTTGTATCAACCAGGCAAGGTATTAAACTTCAACAGAACTTTATTTACAGTGGAAATCTCTTTACCAAGCTGTAGCTGCACACTCTGTAACTCTCCCAGCCTCCTCAACTCCTCCCCCCTCCTTCCTGTTTCCTGTCCTTTCAGACTCCCAGCAGCCAGTGCTCCCAGTTCTAATAATCACATGCAGCATCTAAACACCACCCCTTTGAATCTCTGTTTGTTTTTCCACAATACTTTCTCCAACTCTTTCTTTGCCTTTTTAATAATTCTTTTTGCCACTGCTTTACATCTTGAATAGTTCATTAAGTCCTTGCTATTCATTGTACTTTTTTGCTTGTTAGTATGCCTTATTTCTTTCTTTAATTGCTGCTTTACAATCTTCATTCCACCAGGGAGCTGGATGTCTGAGTTTCTAGCAATTCGAGGTCTTATATACAGCTAGGTTGGCTGCTGCTCCCTTTATTATATTTTCATGAAATTCCTCTAGATCATTACTTAGAAAGTTGTATGTTTTCAATACGACTTTTGGCCTTGATATGTAATTAGCATAGGGAAGAGATCATTTCCCATTCCATCTTCTTTATAGATTTCCCAGCTGCATTTGTTTGCTACATTGCTTGTTGCAGTTCCTAGCTCTAAACATGAAAAAGTTCCATCCACTGAATTAAACCTAGTAGGTGCTTCACTATTGAGCAATACCAGGTTGGGCATGTCAATAAACTCTTCTAGGCATTTGCATTATAATCAGTTTTCCTGATTCCCCATAATTTATTATGGCTATTAAGGTCTCCACACATAACATACAGGCCTTTGACACCCTTAACTAGCTCTGCAAATTCTAGATTGTCTATTTTTTTACATGGGTTGTAAACATTACAGATTCATATAAAGGTCTATTGTTCTGCAGAGGAAGCTGAACATTATTGTACTCAAAACTTAACTAATTTCAACATAATTAAGACCTTCTTTTATAAATATACAGACCCACTCCTCCTCTTGTTATTTCTCTGTCACATCTGGATATATCCCAGAAGCCTAAATATAAGTTTTCCTCACAAACCACGTTTCTCATAAACATATAATTTATATAACACCAGGTTTGTTTTCCATTTCAAAAACAGTTTTCTTTAATATCTGATCATGTGTTATTAAATAATGTACCTTCTAGCAAAAACAAAAACAAAACAAAGAAATAAAAAAATTAGAACCATGTTGCTTAAACTACATTATCTTTTTAAAATTGCATGAATGTGATATATGGAGAGAGTGCCTAAATGCAAGTACTTTTCTATCGCTTTCGTTAGAATTATTCTTTCAGTCTTCTTCCCTATCTGTAAAGTGCAATTAATCACTTTTATCAAAAATGCCATAAATTTCTCTTTGCTTACAAGCAGTAGATCTCCATCTATTCCCCTTATATTACCTTTCTTGCCCTTAACTGTGTATTGTATCAGTAGCTCTTTTTCCTCACTGGCATTTTCCTCTTTCTCCATATTCCATTGTGAATATCTTTTGGTAGCTTCTGCACAGGATATTTTATGGACTGTTTTAATTTTCTGTATCTCTAGCTCATTCTGCCACACACACTCTTTATATGCTTCACTATATTTATCCCCACAATTGCTGTATTTTCATTCTGTTCTTTCCATACAGTACTCAAACGAGTGTTCTCCTCCAAAACACCTCATTTTCCCCTTATAGACAACCGCCACATGTCCAAACATTTGATATTTATAATAATATCTCAAAGGGCTGGAATATGTGTTTTAACCCAGAAGAGCTGATATCCTATATTAACTCTGTTAGGTAGCATTGCCTGTTACTCCAATGGCTGTGGGAGCTGTGTGTTCTCCCCCTTCTCCTGTTAATCAGTTGCTTAACAAACAGCACTTGCTCCTCACCTATACCCCTTTTAATTTCTTCCTAGGTCCTGCCTAGTAGAACCCCATACATTACTCCTCTTGCTTCTGTCAAATTTAGGTAGCTGGCAAATTATTTTTATTTTCCCTAAAATTGTAGTTTTCAGAAGTTCTCAGCCTGTACATTATGTGCACATTTTACTAATAAATCTCCACCCTGCATTCTTTTATTCTTAGTATATCTCCGATACTTTGCCTAATTCGTTCTGCTGTTTTCAAGGGATTAACATCTCCTATCTTTACATCTTCAGCTACTGGTAAGATGTTAATCTTTTTTCCATCCTGGTCTGCTCCTTCTTCTTCAGATATTTCTATTCTTTTATCTTCTTCCTAATCTGAAGCCATTCCTCATCCTTTGCTGCTTCTTCTCCCACCTCATTTTACAACATAACTTCCAGCCTCTTCCTCTAAACTGGTATTTCCAGTTGTGTTCAGCCAGCCACTAGCCCAAGCCACCTCTGAATTCCAAGCCCCAGCTCTCAGCTTCTCCCACCCTGCTCTGCCAGCCTCTAGCCCAGTCACCCCCGCCCCCATTAGAATGGAGCTCCCTCTTTGAAACACCACCTCCAGTCCTGCATGATTTGCAGTTGTGGCATGGCAGGACACTCCAGCCCCAAGCAGCTCCTTAACACTTCCCATGCTCCTGTGGGGTTTATATACCCCATCACAATATGGCAACTTTGTTCACCGTTTACATCTGGTAGGCAATCAATGTGGCCTTTTGAAAAATATGTCACTTGTTAAATAAGCTGTAACAGGAGATTTTGTCCTGAAATTCTTTATTCCTTTAACTATCATTTTTAGAAAAATCTTATTTTTACAATCTTTTTCTGGATAATGCATTTCACTCTGGTGTCTTACACTTAATTACATGAGTCATATTGTGTAAAATTACATTATAACACAATTATGGGTGACAACTGCAAATGACTATATCTTGAATTATCATACATTTCACTCAGGACAATTTAAATCGAACAGGGACTTTATTAAAAAAGCATATTTAAAAAAATATTTTAATTCTATACCAGTTTTTAATTAGAAACCAGTAATTGCAAATCTTTTGACGGGTATTTGCTACTGAGTATTTCCAAAAGATTGTTGTGTTCAGTATAAAAAAACCCTTCGAGCTGTTTGAAACTACATAAGTCTCCAAATACTTGAAAGATGATATTTGGGCTTAATTATGGTTTATTGTATGAGTCTAGCAAAATCAGCTATAGTAAGAATATTCACAGCCTTTTAAATTCTACTTAATATTTTCATGATAGACAACAGAAAGCTGTAGCCAGATGTGCATACGGCATACTTTCTGGAAAACAAAATGCAATACACATTAGACCTGGTTAAAAAAGAAAAAAACATCTGTTCCGTTAGATTTTTCAAAATTTTTTTTTTTTCTAGTTTTCAAAACAAAATTTCTATTTAATAATATTTAAAACAGTTGGTTTTTTGGGGGTGAGGAAAACATTATCTCACATGCACACCTCCCTATCCCCTTTCTTTGGTAGATTTTTTTTTTTTTTTTTAAATAAGAATGTGTTTTGTCTCCCCCTCTGACAGAGTGCTGAGAGCCAGTAGCTGACCCAGTAATCTGATCACTTATGCATTAATTAGTTCCCCTAGAAGAGGCCTGATGGAGTGGGTAGAATACATAATTACCCAATCAGACTGGAAGGGGCTGATCAGCTAAGAAGTTTATTATTCCATTAGCTGAGAGGGTGGGGAAGGAAGTGCAAGAGGAGAAGACTAGAAGAGTCCAGAAGAAGTAATCTCAGGGTGGCGAGAGGTCTTCCTCTCCCTTAAGAAAGGGCTGAGGATTAGGTAAGACTGTAGATAGTGTTGCTGCATGGGATCGTGGTGATGGTTTGGTGGCGGTAATATAAATAAAACTCACAGAGGTGCTAACAAATGGAAAAGCATCCAACATCCAAAGCTGTTTGTGTTGAACTTCAGGGCAGGAGTGGAGGCGGCCCTGTCACACAGTCACTGAAATGAAATATTTCAAACAATTACAAAATTACTTGATTTTGTAAAAATGAAATTTAGTCTGCTGAAATTTTTCTGAAAACTATTGTTTGACAAAAACTATTTTTCATCTAAAAAGCTGTGATGACCTTCTGAACAGTTTTAATACACACCTTCATTTGTTGTCATTGCCACTCTGTCTCCAGTTGTTCATTTGCTTGAAATAGTCATGTGGGGTGGGATCCACAAAGGGACTTAGTGGTTGCAATGCAGAGTGTCATGGTGCCTAACTTTTAGGCACCTAGAAAATCACAGGAACAATATTGAGGTCCACAATGCCAAGTTCGATAAGTGTACTTCCTATACAATGAATGGGGAGAAACAAGCATCTTATAATGTGATCCACAAAAGACAGCACATGAGGCAGCTGGGGGAGTCATTCTCCCCCTCCCAATGACTGCTCCATTGTGGATAAATATTTAAATAGTTATGGGAGGTAGAGGGAGAGAGGGGGAGAGAGAGAGAGAGAATAACTCTGTAGTCCAGCAGTTAGGGAACCCACTTGGGATGTGGAAGACTCTGGGTCCAGTCTCCCTGCTCCAATTAGTTTAACTAGTTAGTCTCAGTGGAACAGCTTCAACAGCAGATTGAGGGAGACCTACATCAGAATATCCCATTACTCAGTGGTTAGAAGTTTCTCCTGAGAAATCGGAGACCCCTGTTCAAATATTTTCTTCTCCTGTGCCAGAGAGGGTCTCTCCCACATCCCAAGCAAGTGCTCTAACCATTGGGATAAACATTTTAAGACATGCACAGGCACCACCACTTCCCCCTCCAGCTAAATTTTGAGTGGGTGCTGATCTGGTAGTTGCTCAGAGGCTGCCTACTGGATTGTGCTTTGTACATGAGTTAGGTGTTTGGCCACCTATCTTCCCCCAGTTTGTGAATCTCCCTGGGGCTTAGGTGGGAGGTAGGAGTCCAGAAGCCTAGAGTGAGGCAGCAGTGCACGTGCTCAGAGGCAGAAACTTAGGTACCAAGTTTAGGCATTTACAGGGTTCAGCAGGAGTTTTATGGATTGTTGTAGAGTCAAAACTGGGACTTAGGTGCCTAAACTCCAGACTCACATACACAAGTACCTTTGCGGATCCCACCCATGAGGTCCACAAAGAAAAGGAACTCCAGCAAATAGTATTAAATGAGAAATGCAAGAAAAACAAAACAAAATTATTAAAGTATAATATGGAATTTTCTCCTACAGAGAAATTCAGTAACATAAGGGCTCTAGAGAGAGATTCTTTTACATAGGTATCCAAAGTATGCTTGGCAGAGCACAGCAAAGGTCCGTTGAATGCCACTGAAACTTTAAAGAATAAGCCCCATGGATGACCATGGAGAGAACAGTAATTATAGCTAAAGAACAAGTGTAAAAAAAAAAAAAAAAACCTCAAAGATAAGCTCAGAGCCATGAAGAAAAATCAGCTGAGAAATGTGTCACTTTAAATTAAGAAATAAGTCATTTAAGGAAAGAAAGTAAGGAGTTAAAGGAAGCATTTATGCAGGCATGGGAAACTTTACAGAGTGCTGAAGGGATTAAGCAGGCTGGTGTAGTAAATGAGAAGGAAACAGAGAATGCTTGGTTTGATAAAACCCAATTATGGCAGTATAACTTGATGCAGTCTTACCCAATGGAACCCTGGTAGTTAAATAAATTATGCAAAGGGACATTAGGTGGTAACAACTACCACCACTATGATTTTATCCCCAGAAACCTATAGAGCTATTCTGAAGAAAAGTGGGCCCTTTTCCCTTCTTATTCAATGGTGTAGTAATACCTTTACTATACCAGCATGCTTAATCCCTTACACACTTTAAGATTTTTCACATCTACATGAATGCTCTCTGGAACACCTTACTCTCTTTCTTTAAATCACTTACTTGTTATTTAGCATTTAACCATTGTAATACCTCCATGTTTTTATGAAGCTGAACATCTTTTTGAATAAGGACTGGAGGACATGACTGTGTCTGTGGCAGGAATGGCCAAAGCAAGGATAGTAGGAAGAGACTCAGAATCTTTTTGTATTTGCAGCTGCAGAATAGTGTGACAAGGTCACAGCTTACAGACAGGGACTTTGACTGACAGTTTGGAAATGGAGCTGCCAGACGTGGACTGTAGACTGGGTCAATCAGACACAAGATCATTTCCTCAGCAATTAAGTGAGACACATTGTTTAAGAAGTTTATGGTTTGTTCGAGAGACTACAGATGTCCCTAATTCCCTTCTTTTTTCCCTGGCCCCTCATTCCTAGAGTTTATTGAAGAGTTATAGGAATCACTGGCTACAATACTATCTCCATCCCCAACATAGAGGAGAAAAAGGGGCAAAATCCATACAGGACTGCTCAGGAGGGCAGACTTGTTTGCTTGTAGGTGAGAGAAATAGCAGAGGATTCAGTTCTTAATTTTTATTGTGAAAGCAGTTAGATACTTCTATTCCAAGATGTTGGATCCATGCTGTTATATCCTCAAGCTGCTTGAGCCATGCTGCATTAAGCCTCAAGCTGCTTGATCCATGCTGTGTTAAAGACTATAGAAATCTAACTGTTAAGGGCACCACTGTGACATTATTTTTCATCCTGACACCTTTATTATAGGCCACCAATTTGAACAAGGAATTTGGCTTACTTTGTCACTCTTATATTTTTCATTCTCAGCTGTTGCTCTAGTATCTCTCTGCTTTGTAAGCATCAGAGTATCCTGCAATTGTGGAGCAAATTATCAATGTTAAAGCATCACAAGAAGACAGAGATAATGTTTTACCATATTTTTAAAAAGTCCGTGCTTCATCGAGAGAATAGAGTTTAGGTAAGGGAATTCTTGGACAATTTCAACATAAATCAACATAAATCAAAAGAGGGGAATTAGAAAACTTATTTGACTTTTTTCCTTTTTTTTTAATTAATCAGAAACTGGGAAGGTTTCAAACAACTGAAAAAACAAACAAAGATTTAACTTCTTTTGCTAGTAAAATAATGGAACAAAAATTAAGAGAAAACGTCACTAAGGGCTTGATCCTGCTCCTATTGAATTCAATGGAAAAACTTCCATTGGCTTGAACAGTGCAGGAGAAAGCTCTACATTTCTTTAGGTAATGGAGACATGCTTCAGAGGGAATGGACAGAACAGGGCTTCTGGCAGTCAGAGGGTTAGGGAACCCTGAGAGCATGGGGTTGCATCCCTGACAATTTTGTCTACTAGCCATTGATGGACATATCCTCCATGAACTTATCTATTTTTTTTTAAACCAATTATACTTTTGGCCTTCACAACATCTCCTGGCAATAAGTTCCACAGGTTGGTTGTGCCTTGTGTGAAGTAGTACTTCCTTATGTTTGCTTTAAACCTGCTGCCTATTAATTTAATTTGGTGGCCCCTGGTTTTTGTGTTATGTTCCCTATTCACTTTCTTCACATGATTTTGTAGACTTTTGTCATATCTCCCCTTAGCTGTCCCTTGTCTAAGCTGAACAGTCCCGCGCTTTCCTAGTGGTTCCTAATATTCTGTTCGCTTTTTTGACTGTTGCTGCACATTGAGCAGATGTTTTCAGAGCACTATCCATGATGACTCCAAGAGCTCTTTCTTGAGTGGCAACAGCTAATTTAGACCCCATCATTTTGTATATATAGTTGGGATTATGTTTTTCACTATGCATTACTTTGCACTTATCAACACTGAAAATTTCATTTGCCATTGTGTTGCCCAATCACCCAGTTTTGCGAGCTCCCTTTGTAACTCTTTGCAATCACCTTTAGCCTTCAGTATCTTAAGGAATTTTGTATAATCTGCAAACTTTGCCTCCTCACTGTTACAGATCATTTATGAATATGGTGAATAGCACAGGTTCCAGTACAGATCCATGGGGACCCCTCTATTTACCTCTCTCCATTGTGAAAACTGACCATTTATTCCTGTCCTTTGTTTCTGATCTTTTAAGCAGTTACTGAGCAATGAGAGGACCTTCCCGCTTAACCCAAGAAGAGCTCACTGGAGCCTGAAAGCTTGTATTTTTTGGCAACAGAAGTTGGTCCAATAAAAGATATTACCTTACCCACCTTGTCTGTCTTTATTTAGTAACAGAATATTTCTTCCCATTAGATATGTTTGTTTTGTTGTTTTTTTTCTGGGGGTGGGGGGGAGGAAGGGGGAGGGTTGTTTGTTTATTTGAATTTTCAACCTCCCACCTGAGGTTCTTTACGTCCCTAGGCATTATTGTAAACACAAGAAAGAGTTGCAGTGAAAATTTATCACATACTGAAGCCAGGTGCATAAGGTAATTCCATGGGAATTCCTACAATTTATTTAATAACTTACTTTATCTATATGCAAACTCATTACACACTTGAGTTTTCTAATGAATATAATGCTTCTTCCTTGTGCTCTTACTTAAAGTATAAATATTAAATTAAAATGGAACAACTGTGAAAACAGAGGTGGCAGTTTCATAAATACCAGATGAATTTATAATAAGTGCTTCTAAAATTAAGGCTAAATGAATCCATAATAATAGGCTACTTAAAATAAAGTGCTATCTTAACAGCTTGCAAAATAGAAGCACAAATTATTTAAACAGTTTGAAGTGTCTAAAATGCCTTACCGGCTGCTGTACAGTGCTTGGTTGGAAAGACTGTATAAACAAGCAATCACTTTCCTTTGGGATTCCTTTGATCGATATCAAAAGTCAGGTACTCTGTGACTAGAACATCATTCTTCCCTTAGAGTTTTATTTGGCACCACCTAAGGAGCTGGTCTCTGCATTTCTACCAAAGATCTTGCTTTCTTGGCTATTCCAGTGATAGGTGGAGTCACTGACTGATCTCACTCTCACCAAAGTAAGCAAGATGTATCTCAACCCCACTTCCACAATTCTATTTGATTTCAGTGGTGTTACTCCTGATTTACACTGTTATGAGACCAGAACTAGTCTATTAAACTTGTGCGTATTCTGGAGGTATTATTTTGGATAGTATTTCCATTCTAAAACCTCCCTTCCCCAACTAGGGAGTATATATATAGGTGTAAATATTCAGTCTTACTGTGAAATTTGGGATATTATTTCCATTTAAAATTTTGGATGTCATTATGTCATCATAGACTGTCTATTCAAGACTAAAAATCTCATTTAACACAATAGATGTCTCACTTAAGTTTAATAAGTCACATGCAAGCATACTTTTTTGTGACTAACATTTTATGTCAATCTCAGTATCGTGATTACTCCCACTCAGTGCTTTCACTTGATACAAAGCGAAAACACAAAAGCAGCTGTTAAGAGGTACCATGTATAAGATCCACTTCATCACCTCAAAATGACTACAAAGGAAATGTTATAATGTATTAAGTCAAAGGTAAATTCAATGCTGTTTTCAGACTATGGATTTACATGATACATCTAACAACTACATCAAAGTATGCAGCCCTACAGCACATTTCACTACAAATTGAAACATCCTCAGAGAAGCAAAAGGGAGGCAGACTCTTTAGCACATTTTAAAAAGAAAAACTAAATAGAAAAAAAAAGCATTGAAATTACATTAAAGATTTTATTTTAACTGGAAAAGAAAAGCCTTATCATTTATTCCTGAATGTTAATGTCCTTCAAAATAAAGAACTGACTGCAGTTAGGTATTGTCCAGCTATCCCGAAAGAAGGAGAGGAGACACTTCAAATCAGACCACAACTTTGTTATTAGATGTCTACAATATACAGTGAAGGTAATCCCATGTTTATTCAAATAACTACTTGGGGCTTCCACCAGCCCCACCCCTTCATTTTCCATCCAGATTCCCCAGACAACCCATGGCTTGGACCTCACCTTCCACCCCTTCCCCTCCAACCCCCATAGGAGGGTTAAGGTGGGCTATAAGAAAGGGGGGTTGGCTCCCTGCCATACCAATCATAGGAGCCCTGAACCAGCCCACCCCTGTTCCGTTCCTTTAAGCAGCACCTCCTTTTTAAGTCCTTCACCAGGCCATTTAACTGGTCACTGGATGCCTGCCCTATGAAATACCTGCACTGGACATCCGCCCCACACTTACAAAACAAGTTGCGACATATAGCCTAACCACTTTTTCTCCTCAGCATAATAGGTCCTCTCTGACACCTGCTGTGGGGAAGGTGATAAAACCCCACTCCACCGAAGCCAATATGGTGGTGAGGGAAAAATTACTTTCCAGCCCCCCTAAAAAGGTCCTAATCCAACCTGATATTTGTACCTCTAGGGGAGGTAGGGTAGCTGCTGCCTTGCCTTCTCTGTGGAGAAAGGGCTTCCAACACCAGGGTCTGCACCTTTTAAAGCCTTCTGCCCTTACATTCCCCAGGGGTGAGTCAGTCCTGCAAAGCTGACCACCACCCACTTTTTTGCAGCAGTTTCTGACCTTCCCTCCCTACCCACCAAAAAGTACTGCTACCTTCCTTCAGCTACATCTTCCTCCCCCCACCCCCTTCAGGTACAGTGTGGTTATTGTGCAGATAACATCTATAGAAACTTACATATCCCAATTTAGGAATATATTGTAACTAGACCTGCAACACCCCAGCTGTGATCAGTGTGCAATGTCTTGGGTTTGGTATAAGACACAGACAGCTAACACAAGCCCTGTCTTGACAGACAAAAAGAGTGTGTGTTTCAACCATGTTATCTTAATTGAGTTAGATTAATTTATTAATCTAATTCATTAAAATGCAAACTACCATGTCTGAAACTGTATTAGCTGGCCAGGTTGTAGCTCAGGCCTCACTGAGCACAAATTCTGCACTATAAATTAATGCAACTGGTTCCACTTTCTGAGGTGTGCTATAGCCAATTCTCTTAAAGGCACAGTCCACTACAATCAGGAAGCCCAGAAAAGGCCTCAATGATGCAAACACTTACACAGGCACTTATCTTTAAGCATACATACAATGCTTGTAGGATCAGGGCCTTAATCATTATATTCAGAAGTAAACCACACATTTTAAAAATTAGACTAAATGTCTCCTTCCAGTTGAGCTTTCAAAATATTGCACTTAAAAAAACCCCAATAAAATCCACACACATCCACTGCCAGCACATAAATTTAATTGGCTGACCAAATGCCATTGGCATTTGATATTTACATAATCAAAACACCATTAAATTGCATTTTAAACCTTATTATATTGCATGGCAAAGCAGCTCTGTGTCTGAAAACTATGAAGAATGATGTAATGATGCTCAAAAAGCTTCTGCCTCATGGAAGCTGAGATGGCACACTCTGGGTATTTACATGTCAACATGATAATGGTTTTCACTCATTATTTAGTGCCCCTATTTACAATAACATACTTATAAAAAGCAAACAAAACAGACTACACTTCATAAACCAACAATAACCCTTAGAGTATTGATGCCTTAGTGGTTATCCAATATTCAGGACATTGCAAATTTGTTTCCCTTAGGAGAATTTGAGGATACCAGTCAGGTACATTTTTGGTGCAATCCTATTTATTTACAAGAACTCACACAAAGTCCTGGTTCACTACACAACATAGGAGCAAGCAACAGCATGCGGTTTCCTTGTTCAGAAGTCCCCAAGCCTCCCCTGGTTCCGTGGCCAAGCAGCTCTGTGTCTGCTTCCTCTCACAGCTACACACACAGCTGCATCTCCTGTTGTCCGCTGCGTTTCTTCATATCCCTCACACACAGTTTGCCAAGCAATCCCCGAACCCCTTGCCTTTGCAACCAGTACCAGAGAAACCCAGCAGAATATATGGTTTAGCCCTGCTCAGGCTTCCCTATGTTGCTGATTGCCTTGAGTGGTAGCTTCAGTTGTCTCCAGCTCTCTTACCCATAAAGGGCAGGATATTAATTGCTCCTTCCATATAGCCTAAAAGAAGATTGGTTACAACACCCATCAACTTTAGTGATGTCCCTGATTGTCTAGAGATCAAAGATGCACTTGATGGCAGCCATTAATACCTCCAGCATAACAGTATTGATAAGACATTTATTGTTCCTGCTCAGCGCCTAATCAAATGTCATTTGGTGACATTTATCCTTAAAATAAAACCTTAGTAGGACTTAAGTTGTATATAGGCTTTGTGCTGGCTGTCTGCACAGAGATGAACATCCTTAAAGGCTGAGTTTTGTCAATATCAATTACTGACTTTCTAGAAGCACATCAACTGCTCTAGGCTACAAACTGGGAATTGGCCCCTATTTTTCTTGGCTGGTGAGAGCTGGTAGGGAAATATTGGGCCCATTGTTAACTGAGATCATCAATTGACTCTCTACAGAGACTAGTTCATCAGCTCTCCTTAAGGAAGCAATTTTAAAAAGATACCTGCTAGAACTATTTTCTGCATTGTATACACTGAAACCTGTGCAAAAAGCCACCCTTATTAGGCAGTGTTCTTTAGAATCTCTCCTAAAGTATCTCCAAGCTTACTGAATGCAATCTTTATCAGAGGACTACCTTTATTACATAACCATTTTGGTTTGGTCCCCAGAGTGATCACTTAAAATCAGTTTTCACTGTATATGAGTTATAGTATAGTACTTCAGTTTTGAAAGGAATCACACCAGATACAGCATAGAGTAAACTCTTATCGTCAAATACTACTTCAGATTCTATAAGGAGGACTCGGGGGGGGGGAATAGCTCGTGGTTTGAGCATTGGCCTGCTAAACCCAGGGTTATGAGTTCAATCCGTGAGAAGGGCACTTAGGGATCTGGGGCAAAATTAGTACTTGGTCCTGCTAGTGAAGGCAGGGGACTGGACTCAATGACCCTTCAGGGTCCCTTCTAGCTCTATGAGATAGGGGTGTGGGTGTGTGTGTGTGTGTGTGTGTGTGTGTCTGTCTCTCTCTCTCTCTCTCTCTCTCTCTATATATATATAGAGAGAGAGAGAGAGAGAGAATTCAACAGTTCATGATGATTAACTCCTTACAGTGGATATACTAAAGCTAATCGTTGAAGAATGTTGTGTCTTGAGAAATTAAGAACATTTTTAATATGAAAATATGACCCTGACTGTAGTGCTGCACTGAGATTTATAGTAGGATCCCTGCTACGGAACAACTTTAGTTTCAGGGACCAGCTTAGCCACAGTTCCTACATAATTTTGGAAAAGAAAATGCAAACATATACAAAGTTTAATACAGTACTAAATCTCAAAAATATATATCTTGAAAAATCTGAAGAACCCATAACAGAATACAAAGAAAACCATTAGCAAAAATACGTATGAATTTTCCTAGAATCGACCATGATTATTGTGACAGGAAGGGATTTAAATTTTTAGGAGCCACTGGTCACTCCTCATCCAAAAAGTCCCCATAACTAAGGATGGGTTATTTTCCATCTCTTCTCTATTTCAGCCTATGCAGGAGTTACAGAGGCAGAGACTAGAGTGACCAACCACAGCAGGAGCCAGAAGGAAGACACACCAACACAAGGTTAGGAAAATAACCCTATTTAATCAAAATAAAAATGCATACAGTCAACAAAAGGCCAGCATCCCGAACTAAGCACAGTCTGGGAGCAGTTCCAGTAGAGCATGTTAAACCATTGCTTCCCCTCTAGTCCTTTCCCAGGGATATCTGCAGAGTCTCTCATGTGCCAAACTTTTAAACAACTTGCGATCTTTAGAAGGGAGAAAACTCTTTACCTCATGAAAACCTGGATAGCCTCTCATTCCTCAAATGAAGAATAATCTGTAAAACATGCCTTTCCTTCCACATGAAATGATGCTGTCCCTTTAAAAAGGAAGAGGAACAGCAGCTCAGACAGATATATACCCTGTCCCTAGGCAGAGTGCCTGCTACCTCTTGCCTAGTAGGCAAGGAAGGTGGAAGCAGCTGCAGTGCAAGTGCCTTTGCCAAAGCCCAGTGAGGTCCAAGACATAGAAGGGCTCCCAGACACCCCAGCCCATCAGCCTAGCAGTTGCTAATTCCTCCTCCACAAACAGCCCTGCTGCCCAGGGCCTCCAGTCCCCACTTCCCCCAGACAGCTTGTTCCTGCACCCCTGACTCCCTCCTCAGATTTTCAGTCACTGTCCATGGTGTGCAACATCCCAAAAAACATCTTTTAATCCTCTTGAGTCCAGACTGGTGGCCTTAATTCTCCCTTCTCTCCACAGGTTTTGGCACTGGGAGGTGGGAGGGAATAGGGAATGGGGCTGTTCAGCTGCACCTACCCCAAGTTTGTCTTCAGGGGCCCAGTCCAAGAGGAGACAGCACCATCTTCAGGGGAAGGGGGCTTTGCTTTCCTACACTGAGCCAGCTGAGCACTGTAGGAAAAACAGGGCTTGGGGAGGGGCCAAAGCTAGAAGGTTGGGAATTCCCTCTGGGGGAAGCTGAACTTGGGCAGGGGAAAAACCATGGATATGTCTATTCAAAACAGAGCCCAGCCCTCTACCCCCCTTGCATGTTGAGGGTCCCTCTTACCCATATTGCTCCTGGGGAGATGGGCCCCTCCTCAGTGTGTGCCCACACCGATATGGAATCCAGACCCACCCCCTCTCACCAACAATTATGCCAACCACCGGGGAGGGAGGTTATCCAGACTCTCACACTTGGACAGGCTCCAGCTTCCCCCCAGACAACCCCACACAGCTAACCTTCAAACATCCCCACGTACCCAAACACCAATGCACTACCCCCCAGCTTCATCCACAGACACCTCCCAATTTCCTTCCAGACACAATATTACCCCCCCAAAGAGGTACCAGTTAACCAGCATCCTTCCAAATGAGCATCCCAGACACCATCCAGTACCCTCTCACCCACCAATCCCAGCAACCATCCTTCTACCCACATTTAGTGCAGCTCCATGTCCTACACTCACTACTATTTGGGTCAGGATGGGTTGACCATTAAGTGATGTTTGGGGTTAAATACAAATTATTTACAAATAAGCTAATTTGCCTATTGAATAGTTGCATAAATGCTACACAGGGAGCTGTGAGTTTGAACACAGTCCTTTTGCCACTGTCCTCTTTTGATACCATATGGTTTATCTATGATACTGACCAGGAAAAGAGAAGGAAAGAGAAAAAGAAACAATGGGAATGGAAATAGAATGAAGAAAAATCATTAGTGATACAAGATGGTGTTGGCCAAATTCTCCTCCTGATTACATTCATTGATTTCCCTAGGCATAACTAATGTGAGCATTTAGCCCACATTCTTTAGCTGAAGTCTTGTTTCACCACTAAAATTTTAAAGTCTTTACTGCATTAATTTACAGTGAACACATATCTGCCATTGACTCCAAAACGATTTGAAATCTATTCATCATATCCACCTCACCACTTAAATTTGCCACTTCATGCTCCACAGGTCACAACCAAAAAAGGTGGTTTTTAGAAACAAGATTACACCTACTTCTTCCATTCATGCTTTACCCTTCAGTCTGAAATGAGTACTAATGAGATTATTTTAGAAGTACATTTAAGGCAAGCCAGTAGAGACAATAAGATTACACATACAGCTTTAATATTTCCTGTTTAAGGGACAGTAGAACTGTCAGTATTCTCATACTTTGCTGGAGATATGATGAGAATGAAAATGCCAATTTGCTGTATACTGTGAGTGTGTATCTGTAGAAAGGAGAGAAAATTAAATTTTCACAGTTAACCCCTACAGTGCATCATTGCTGTTCTATGAAGGAAATAATGTGTTGGGGGCACAGAAGGTTTTCATTCTTGCTTAAGATCAAGGAAGGGACAAACTTAGTTCTCTACTTGTACTAGTCACGAAGAATGGACAACTGCAATGATTCTAATTCCTTACGAAGGAGAAAGAGAAAATAAAGAGTTCAGAAGAGAGATGAGGAAAGCTTATCTTAGTGGGTTTGTGAAACCACCTTTAAAGAGCTTTAAAGATATGTAAATGCAAAAATATTCTTGGCCTCAAATAAATTATATTTCCCATGTTTCACAGCTTTTTAATTAAAATTACATGTTCTAGTCTGTTAAAAACACAATGTATAAATATTTTTCCTTTTAAATTTTGCCATTTCATCTGTTTTCCTTTAATCTTCATTTTATGTATTTTTTTTAAAGTTGTAATTATTTCCCTTTCTTTAGTCAGAAGCAATTTTGCTAGTTCTGTTTGGTTTTGTCTTTCTTATCTCTTCTATTCCTCTGTTATTTTCCTTTTTTCTTACCCTTTACAACTATGCTAACTTTAGAGCTTTAACAATTTCCAGAAATTATGATGTATGAAAACAGGCTGAGATTCTTAAAGGAATGTAGGGAATTTAAATATATACCTGTCATTGATTTTCATAGAAAATATGTGTCTAAATCCCCTAGACTGCTTTTTATTATTTAATTAATTGTATTGTCATATCACCTAGGGACCCCCCTTTAGGAATCAGGGGCTCATTGTGCTAGGAACTGTTGTATACAGATAAATCTTAACTATCATAGGCACACCTAGTTCTTGCTAACAGCAAAGGCCTTGAATCAAACCCTTCCTTGGGAGTACCTGTGGGAGGGAGAGAGAAGGGTAAGGGAAGCCCACTGTGTTCACCATATGATGTTTCCATCTAATTATCTCCTTCAGGATGGGGTGGTGTTTGAGGTGGTTGCAACAGAGGCAGTCTCCCCATACAAAGTTATCTTCTGTGGAGCTGCTACAGCTCTGTTAAGTTAATCATTCAAGACACAGACAGGAAATAGAGAGGAGGACATAGCTATACTGTAGCAAAACAATAGGAATGGGCCACATGCTGCTCCTCTTGATTCTTCTTCCTTCAGTAGCCTGGCACCTGAAGGAACTGAGTTTCCATTGGCTAGCCACCTAGCACCAGCATAGAATCACATCTCTAACTGGGGCAGGAGGCAAATGCAAAGCTGAAAGTGTGTTGCTTCTAGAAAAATTAACATAGGTGTAGTAATCCATTCAGATATCTGCTGCCACTGTCCAGAAGAATGCACCAGAGAAAGGTTCTTCCATGGCTCCTCAAACCTCCCGCCCCTTTAAATCTCATTGAGCAACAACCCCATAAAATTCAAACAGAAGAGTGCCAGAGATGGTGGGCAGTGGGGCAGGTGATCCCCAGTCTGTGGCCCCCAAAACAAGATACACCAACCAGTGTAAAGAAGTAGAGGGGAATGAGTTGGCTCCTTATTTCTTTGTTGTATTTTTATCTTAAAAATGACATTTCTGCACCAAGATTTTCTTCTCTAACTCTTTCCTTCTCTGTCAATCTCTCTTCCTTGTTATCTACCTTTTACTTAAACTTACCAAAATAAATACATACATAAAAACACTCAATGAAGTTGCCCAGTGGCACATTTCAAATTGATAAAGTAATACTTTATTATGCAATGCATAGTAAATAGTGGCACTTCTCTGTCAGGGGAAATCAAAAAAGGGATGGAACAAGTATAATATGAACAGGAACACTAAACTTGGTAATTAGGTCAAAACTTTCCAGGGAAAGGAACCCTTAGGGTCTAGATCATCAGATGATCTGTGTGTAGATCACATTTCCCCCATTTATATCTATAAGCTGCAAATAAGAGTAATGTTGTACTATTTTCACAAAACATTCAAGTGACTGATGAAAAATTCAAAATCTTGTGGATTCAAACGTCCCTACTGTTTTTGCTTACTGTGCTAGAGCCTGAGTGATGTGAATATATTGAATGATCCATTTCCCTGTGGTCTGGACAAGAGTGCAGGAGGCAGGCTGGGCTGGGGCCTTGCCGAAGCCATGTTCTTAGACTCCATCAGACTAAGCCTGCAGGCCTCCCTATTTATCAGGAAAGGGAAGAGACAAGAAAATATAGTGGCTGAGGAGAAAGGGGGCTCCATTCCTGGAAAAAAAGAACAGTACCATTTTCCCAAGGGAGGGGATGACTGGCTGGCCTCCTTTTTCTTTACTCCTTGTGCTTTCTTTCCCCTCTGCCCCTGCAGTTCTCAAAGGTCTAATCTCTGGGGTGGTTTCCATGTTTCAGCTGTTTGGCTGGGACTGAACCATTCAGAAATAGGGAAGAAACCTCAAGAATTTAGGAAAATGGGAATCCACCCTCCTTTAAAACCCTAGAGATAATAACATTGTAACAGAACTAGATATAGCTCTTTTTGGGGTGGGAATTGGGGGGGCGGGAGGAGAGAATCACAAGAGCTCCTAAGCAGGTTAGGTTCCTAACTCTCATTGGCAGTCAGTCAGTAGGAGTTAGACATCTAACTCACATGGTCATTTTTGCAAATTCCACTAGGCACCTATCTGCATCTTTGTAAATCTAGTCCGATTTCCTTGGACCTATATCACACTGCTTTTCATTTTTAAATATCCCTTCCTATTCTGTGGGTATAGCCAGTAGAAGTCAAGAGTTTACCTGATTATGGAAATTTCTGGATATGCTAGTCAAAGGACAAGGGATGGTTTCTCATAATGTCAGAGTTCTTTTCTAGATACTAAATATGTTAACATAATAACTGGAATGGAACATTTAAGACACAGCAAATAAAAGCACATAATGGGCATTTTAGTTCTAGCTGCTACATTTCTATTCATATTTATTTCCAATGGCTCAAAATTAAAATATAATTTGTTTAATTAATATTTGTTTGAAATGTATATGCATTGAAATGGAAATATCTAAGTATATTTGCTGTGGTCATAATACCACATGAAAATGATCAAGCCAGGTTCTGCTCAGGACTCCATAATTTTTCACTGGCAGACTGGTGTTCTTTTATTTGTTTTTCTTTTCTATAATCTGATTGTGCTATCATGGACATTTATAACAAAATGCTGTGGTGGCTGGAGCATAAATTTAGATAACTACACTAGACATCTTGGTTTTAAGGTATAGCATGGTAATGTTCCTTGTCCACATGAACTGTCTTGGGGTCATTGTGCTTAGAATATAGATAACAAATGGCTACAAATACCACACCAATCAGACAATCCTATAATGATTGTCCATTCACAAATAGTCAGATCAAACAAGGATTCACCCTTAGGGAGCTTGTCCAGCATGCTTAAGGCTCTCTCACTTTCCAACAGTAAGCTCTGTGGTTGCCCTTAGCTGCACAACCCTTCTACCTCCAACAGGCACTTGCCATTTCTCTCAAGCACTCCAGTTGCTTCAGTTCTCTTTCTTCCAAAGCCACATCCCTTGCCTGTGAAACTTCTCTTCTTGATCATGGCCACACTGTTTAAATGTCCTGTGCTCTGGGACAATGAACCCTAGTTTGTATTGGACACCCCAGATATACATTTAGCAGCAGCCAAGACCCAGCAGAAAGTGATGTCCTTGAAATCTTCCATGGTAGGAGAGCTTCCAAGAGAAGAGGAGACACAGGGCCAGATTTTCAACAAGGCACCTTTGAAAATCCCAGAAGGCATCAATCTGCATCTTTAGGTGCCTAAATATCTTTAAAATTCTGGCCCATACAGTCTACGGGCAAGCCTTCATGTTGGGAAAGAGGATGTGTATTGAAAATGTTATTGGTTGCAGCAGAAGAAAGATTTAGAAGGTTGTGAGGAAGACAGCCATAGCAAAGGTCAGATGAGGAAGGAAGTGGTGGATTCTTTATTCAAAAATGATCTGAAGTAGTTTTAAAAGATTCGGGTTTAATTTGGCAGATGCCTGTGCTAGTAGCTGAGCAGATTCTTATTTGTTTCCCAAACCAGTTCACACACGCTTAGTAAAGTCAACATATTTTAAACTCATAAAATATGGGTATCCTTGGGTTGTGTATATGCTTAGATGTTGAGAGAATAAAAGGAAGAAATGTATTTTAACTAATCCTTTTTTAGATTAAATTCATTTTTGTAGCCTTCATTTTCATGTCTTGCTGGTAGACAGAGGCTGGAAATGCTGCTCTGATCATGTCTGCTCTGATCATGTCATGGATAAAAGCACCAGGGGCCAGACCTGCAAAGGACTTTACATATTTGTATAGTAAATAATATTGACCCTCACCGGATGGTAGTTTGATTGGAGGGAGGAGAGGCAGTAGGGAAGACCACAAAGCCTCACTATTGCCAAGGTGAGGGATGTGAACCAGCCAGATATTTACATTTGAAGGGTGTCATGATAACGCCAGGTAGAGTGGAAGCAGGGGAAGTGCTGACAGAGTATCAAGGAAAGAATGATGCTGATAGACTGGCCCTAAAGGAATAGCCATGAATATTTTAGAGATAAAAAGCAAGCCCAGTATCTACTGATGTAATTACAACACTTTTTCAGTTAATTCTCTAAGGTTTTCTTTGTAACACCCACAAAGCCTCCTTTTCCCTTCAGTATGCACTTCTTGTTTTGAATGCAAATGTGCTTGTCATGTGGGTGAAGCTGAACACCAAAATGTGTCACCGGGAGCTGTACTCAGATTTCTACCTTCAATTTCATCCTTCTCCATCTTGAAATGAATATAAAAAGGTGCAGAAAGGCAGGCAAACACAAAATCTGAGCTGATACAAACCCAAAGCCGGTCAAAATACTTGCAGTGAGAGAAATAATTTGGCAATTTTTGTCTCCCCAAGCATGCACTGGACTCATTGGCAAATTACTGAGAAAATCCACTTCAGCAAGGGAGGAGGGTATTTTTGCCCTTCTTTTTAACAATTTCTGCTAAGCTATTTGCACTCTCTCTGAAATGAAACCCCTGTTGTATAGGGAGGGTGGACAGCTGGGGAATTCTGCCTTAAATTAACAGTTAGAAGGCAAATGCTCACCACTGCAGCTAAAACACAATGAAAGAAGAGTGTCGGATGGCCATGTGGCAGACGGTAAGTTGAAAGGAATGGCAAGAATAAATGAAGAAGAAAACTAAATGGAATATAACAGATGGAATTTGAATAACATAGCTGCTAAAGAGACAGTCAACTTGAAAATCACATTTCAGTTTGTGAATATTGTATCTACTCTATTACAAGTAACCCCTAAGATTACTATAAGTGAAACATGTTAGCAAATGTGTGTATAAATAAATCAATTTAGTTTGTTAACTTTTTGTATTTGACAGACCTTTATGCATAGTCAGTTTCCCCTGTAGAGGGAAATTAGTTAGTTTCTGGCTTGTTTAAATTAATTTTTAAAAACATCAATAGGTCAGCAGAAAAATATCTATATAATTTTGGAAAGTGGGATGGGAGAAGGGAGATGAAACCCAGCACATACACTAATATCCAAAGGATGTTGTCCCAGAAACTAACATTTTTAAAATATTAATCTGTTTTTAGGAGGAAAAAAATAAGTTGTCAGGGGCTTATTTTGTTTGTTTTTTGGATTGGACTAGCTGATCTTTCGGTCTTTTTATTAACTCAGAGCATATGAAAGGTCCCACATTTACTGCATTAGCCATAGAAGTCATTTATCCACATACCAAACACAGCATGGACACTGGTAATCTAAATTTCTCCCACAATACTCCAAAAATGTGCTTCAGTTACATTCTGGAGGGAATACCTCTAAAGGTACAAAGAATAGTTGAGTTTCCTTAAGTATTCAGTTCTTGACTTCTCTACTCAGACTTCAAACAATTGTCAATTGTGGTAGTGGCTTTTGTGGTAAACATCTGTGCACTAAGAAATGGACTGAGTCCACAAATTCATTCCATATAGATCACCCAACAGCCATGGAGGAGTAATACATTTTCTAGATACCAATGCTAGAACTCTTCTGGATTACATTCAGACTAGGGATCTAAAAGTGAAAAAACCCTGAATCTATTCTCATTCTTCACTGTTTAATCACCACTGACATGTTCAAGAACAAAGGTAATTCTATCTTGTTTTGTAAAAATAAAATCTGTAGCTTTGATCTGAAATTTGTGTACAATTAGTAAATCCATTTATTTCCTACTATTATAAACAGCGCCTAATATTTATATTTTCTTTACCCACCCTGTTGATTCTTCTCCAATCCCCTGTCTTTAGCATGCTACCAGGGCCGGCTCTGGCTTTTTTGCCGCCCCAGGCAAAAAAGCCTCCGGCCGCGCCCCCCCCCCCCACTCCGCGGGGGGTGGGGGGTTGGGGGGAGGGCGGCCAGAGCCCCGGGAGGAGGGCAGCGAGCCCCGGCGGGGACTCCTCTCTCCCCCCAGGGGGAGGACGCCGGGGGCAGGGCGGCGAGCCCGCTCTCCCCCTGGCGGCCGGGGGAAGGGTGCGGGGGGGAGGGCGGCCGGAGCCCCGGGGGGAGGGCGGCCGGAGCCCCAGCAGGGGCTCCTCTCTCCCCCCGGCGGCCGGGGGGAGGGCGGCCAGAGTGCCGCGGGGAGTGCGGCGAGCCCGGCCGTGGCCCCGCTCTCCCCGGGGACCAGAGCGCCGCGCCGCCCCCCTCCAGGTGCCGCCCCAAGCACCAGCTTGGTGGGCTGGTGCCTGGAGCTGGCCCTGCATGCTACTTGTATGTATATTTCAGCAAAACATAGTAATTTAATGCACAAATAATGCTCCTTGGCAAGGATCAGACACTTGATTCTCTTCTTTGTAATTTGTTATTGGAAATGATTATTTCCCCTCACCTATGCATCAGATCCCCTCCTTTTTTTTAAGTAAAAGCAAAGAAAATGGGGGGGATGGGGAAGCCTTCTCCTACACTTTTAGGGGTGCTGAATAATTGAGGATGAGTGAGTTTGAACACCTTTTCAAATATTTCCCAGGGCAAAACTTTCAAACAGCAGCAGAAACTGGCTTGTTTTCGTAGGCAAGAAAAGTAGCATATCTACATATCTTAGGTTTCAAAGTTATACAAACAGAAATGCCCTTCACTTTTTATTTAGCATCATTATCAAGCAAAGCACATGTAGTCTAGCTACAGAATGCAGAGTCAGGAGCATGTACAATCTTACTACTTTTATGGTTATTGCTTTAAGGTTTCACAAAATGTGTGTCTTGTTATAATTCAACCAGTCAGATTGATATGGTGCAATTTGGTGCAGAGTCTTTTTTTATAATTCTCTCCAAATTCACCTCTTCCCACAAGTGGGTGTCTTTCATTATAGCTGACATTAATACTGAATGAACCAGCAGCTGCTTCTTGCTAATGAGCCCTAAGTAAAAAGAAATATATCTCAGTGGCTGCACTTTCAAACTTGGCAGCTTGCCTGTAGAAATCTTTTAGAAGAATCTGGTTCTCTAGAAGTGGTATTCTAAAAATGTTCTTAGTCTTCTCATGAATGCTGCAGAATTTATCATATTTCTGATATGATTAATAATAACACCTAGACCTTATATAGCACTTTTCATCAATAGGTCTCAAAGTGCTTTACCAATGAGGTCAGTATCATTATCCCCATTTTAAAGCTGGGGAAACTGATACATACAGAGGTTAATTTAATGTGTATTCCTTAATCAGAAATATAAGCAATAACCTTTTTTTAAAAGCAGTGAGAATTTACAAATCTTTATTTTTTGTCATGATATTAGTATCTCCCTCTCTGAAAACATCTAATTTACACCGCGTGTTAAATGCAGTATTAAATAAAAATGAAGTGGTAAGCAGCAGTCGGGGAACAATTACTGCAATAAAAAAAGCCCACAAGCTAATTTTTTATATATATATATTGCAATAATTGTGGACATTAATGTTCCAAAAATGTGTGCAGGAACTTCATCCTTATAAAAACAAAAAGGGATATATTTGTGCCTTCAATAGCCATGGACCAAGAATCTGGCCCTACTGAAGTCAATGGGAATTTTATTGATTTTAGTGGAGCCAGGATTTCTCATTGCTTCTTCATCTGTATTTGAAGAGCATTCATCACAATGACTGAAGCATTTGGGTGCTATAGTAAAATAAATTATTAATAATAATCCCATATAATTGCTAGTTTACAGAGATTTAGGGTCAACATTGTCAGATGGAGGTTTGCTGGCTCTCTCTCTCTTCTTAAGTAATAGTCTTGGTTCTCTGTGCAGGGTTGTGTGTATGGTAGTTTGTATGCACCATTCCCTGCCTGTCCATTCCAACGCCATCTCCAACTCACCAAAAGGAATATTTGGCAGATCTTGTACAGTGTAGAATCTGCTGATCATCTATGGTCAGTTAAAGATCCCCGTGTATATGATTTTACACCAGAAGTGGAAGTGTGGTTCTTGACAGTAGCCAATGCTTAATGCCTCAGATGAGGACAAACCACCAATAATGCATGTACAGTAATTGTGCAATGTTATATCATGAAATAAATATATCTGACCATTGCTGGTAATCAACGTTTGCTCTGAAGCATGAGGATTGCTAGTTCTTGTAGTCTTATCACTAATGTAATTTTGAGCTATCCCATCACAGTATCAGCCAGTTAGTTTGGTCTAACTATCTTAGGTCCTGCTCCAGCAAAATATTTGTGTGCAAGTACTGTGGCATGCAGCTTTGAGTCTACAGGATAAAGAGCTCTCTGCTCCCATTTGTTGGTAAATGGGGAAATATGACCACAGAACTGTTTTATCTGTGTAAGCTATTTACCCAGAACTCTAAATGGACAGAAGCTTCAGAGTGGAAAGAGATCTCTGACCTAGCCATCGGTAAAGAGAGGGAAGTATATCTACAGAGAGAGCTTACTTGCATGAGCTTTTTACCCAGAATTCCTCCAGTGACACTATGAGAGTTGCCATAACTGTACACAAACTCAGAATTGATCAGGAAGTGGAAATGGGGGAACATTTTAGTTAGCATTCATATAGATAGCTTATTGTTGTGGTTTCTGAAGTGGAAGTTCACTTCCCTTTCCTCCTAATAAAGTTTTCCTTGCTTCATATACAGACTCAGTGCCTGTAAGTGAGGAAGTATTGCATATTAAAGACAAGATATTTAGTGATCCTAGAATTTCCAAGTGAGGGCTTAAGCTGATGAAGTTTGTTAGCTGTTTGAACCTAGTTATTTGAACCTGGGCCTTGTTGCTGTGACTACATGGGACAGAAGGTTTACTCATGATTTATTGTAAGTGCCTGCCATATCCCATTGAAGTTCAGTTGAAGTACGCAGCTACTTAAACTTATGTACATAAGTTACATTGACTTCAATTGAGTTAAGCACATGTGTAAGTGATTTGAATCAAGGCTTTACTGGCTTTTCTTGAATCAGTATCTTAGAGACAATGTTACAGAATGACAATATTAAAAATAGTAGATCCCACTAGGTCACACTTAGATCAGACACACAAAATACATAACTAACTCATGGGCCTTTGAGCTATATAAAATGTAAGAGTGTGTAGTGCAATATATTCCATTAAGGAAAAACCTAATAATCAGCACCATAAATGATGTTTCATAAACAACTGCAATATACACATTATTGCACACTTTAGTACAGAAACATGTGTGTGTGCTGGGATATTTCAAGAAGGAAATTCTTTCAGTGATTCTTTGAAGAAATGCATTAAGGATGAATTTGTGGAACTTTCAATATGATCAAAACCAAAAATGCAATAGGTACTCCCTCAAAAATGAAATACAGTTAAATACTTGCATATTTCTCACCTTGTTATAGACAAATCAGACTTAATAAATAACCAGTTTTCTTCTTTATTTTCTTTATTCTAACCAAAGCTATATCAGCATTTCCTGAGTAACATACCAAGAGATATTCCCTGTCTACCATATCTGCAAAGAAAGCTAGCCTAATTGTTTATGTAGTGAATCTATGTACTCTAAAATCATGAGTATTTTTAAGATATAAAGATACAGCAGACCACATAGCATTTTCTGATTGGTTTTGTGGCAACACAAAATTCTGGTTATTAAAATAAGTTGTTATAATGGCTGAGTATTATAACTTCTGTGTACTTCAAACGTGGTGATATTTTTTAAAAAAATAAGCATCCTTGAACAGAGGATACAAGCTTTCTTAGTGGGATCATGAATACAGACAGTGCTTTGGAAAAGGGCCCAGTTTAGTTAGAGAGATTTCAGCAACACTCTGTAATAGGAGGTTAGAAAAGAAGGCAGATTTGTTTTATTTAGGCTAAGATTATGGTTAGCTAAACTCACACATGCAACTGTGTAACAAGGTTGGGACTCACCACCGCAGCGCCTCCTACTGGTTACTCCAGGAATTAGTTCAGTCCAGTGGAGCGTCCCCTCTCGGTGGTATCCCACCCGTTGTCTTGCCCTCGGTTGGCTTCTGAGCCCACGTTGCTCCCCAACTCGCAGCGTCCTCTTCGGGACCACTGCCCTCCGGCAGTGCCCCTTAGTCTTTCCACACCCCCTTCGGGGAGGCGGGGGGGGAGAGGGTCAATCAGCAGTCTCTATGTCCAGCCACCGTGGTCAACTACACACCCCAAAGTCTAATCCCTCCTGTCAGGGATCTGGCGTGGTCTATAATGGCCCCTCCCTATGGCCAATGGCTGGGGGTACACCGAAGGGGGGGGGGGAGGAGGGGACCCAGGCCCGCCCTCTACTCTGGGTCCCGGCCCAGGGACCCTCTGGTGGCAGTCTCGCTGTCCTCCTTCTCTCCCCTCGTCTGTCCGCTTCCCTGGGCCGCTTCCCCTACGGCCCCTTGCACCCGCTAGACCCTTCCCTTCAGGGCCTGCAGCCTGGCAGGCCTCAGGCTAGAGTTCCCTTTCTGCTCCCCGAGCCTGGCCAGCACTGCGCTGTCCGCAGTGCTAGTCTCCCACCTCTGGAGACAGACCTTCCCCGCTTGAAGGCCTAGGACAGACTGACTGCTCCCTCCCTGAGCAACCTTTTTATAGGGCTGAGCCTGGCCCTGATTGGCTGCCTCCAATCTGGGCCCTGATTGGCTCCCACTAAGCCCTTCTCCCATTGGCTGTGCGTCTGCGCAGGCCACTGGCCTGCCACAGCCCATACTCTCAGGGAGTGGGGCAGCCGCCCCACTACAGACTAATATAGCATTAGACAGGACACTGGCTAGAGTACATTTTAAAATCATTAAATACGATAGTGTTGTCAGCATACGTGCTCTATGGCATTCAAACAAATATTAGGAATGCCATGTGTAGTATGTTCAAAATGAAGAGAAAGGGGGTGAAGATTTAGAGCCTGAGGTGAACTTAGCAGCTAGAGGTTCTGAAGGCAGCCTCACACCCATGAAATATTATTTTCTGACATAAATCAGAAAGATACGAAGAAAATCAAATCATATTGTTCTATTTTCAAGAGCATAACTGTAACATTTATGACAAGAGAGTTCAGTGCATTTTGCAGCATTCAAATTTTCCTTTAAATACAGAAACATGTTGCTAGGAATATTTTCTTGACCAAAGCAAGGTAAAGATGTCAAGTGAAGGGAGTACTTTTTGTGCAGCGCAGTGGTTTAATTTTAGACTGACTTTCACAATTTACTAGTCAATGACCAGGGACACCGGGTTTCTGTTTATTTGAAATGTATTTGATGACAGGTAACTCAGGTGACTGGTTTTTTTGGTGGAGTATTTTTTGGACCATAATACAGCACTGTGAATGATAATGATTTAGGTGGATGTTAAGTCATTCAGCAGCAGCTACACTCCAACAGAGCTATGAAATATTGCCACTGAAAGTTTTAGAAGTTCAGGTTTGCAATGCACCTTTTTTTTTTGTTTAATTGAACCTCATCATGAACTAAAATTTTCTTATGAAAAATAATGTACTGGAAGTCTTCCCACACAAGCTAAATTATAACTTAATTAACATTCCAGAGCCTTTATGGGATAAATCTCATTAGTGGAATATTGTATAGCTTGTTCAAGAATGACAGACGGGGGGAAAGGGAGGAAGTGTTGCATTGTACATCAAGAATATATACACTTGTTCTGAGGTCCAGACAGAGGTGAAAGTCAGACCAGTTGAAAGTCTATGGGCAAAGATAAAAAAAACAAGGTGTGTGTGGGGGAATGGAGCAATGTTATGATAGGGATCTAATATACCCTACCAAATCAGGAGGTACTGGATGATGCATTTCTAGAATAAATAATAAAAATCACCACAACACAAAAGATGGTAAGAGCAGGGAACTTCAATTACCCAGCAATCTGGTATAAAAGTAACACAGCAAAACACAGAATCTGCAATAAGTTATTGGAATGTATTGGGGTCAACTACTTGTTTCAGAAGGTAGAGAAAGTAACCACGGGCAACCATTTTAGACTTGTGTGACAGACCCAGACCAGTGGGGTACAGGAGTCTGGTAGAGGGCAAATATACTGGTCACTGGATGAGTAGTTTTCTGTTCCCTGAGTGACCAGACCTATTGGGATCCAGGAAGTGGGCGGGCTTCGCCCGCCCACTGCTAAAGGATCCCCCCCCAGCCTAAGGGGGCGTCCACAGGACCTGGAGACCAAAAAATTACGGGGGACAACTAATAAAAGAACAGGGACAGGAGTGAGGTCAAAGGGTCAAACGAAGCGAACCAGATGGGGACAACGAGCAGAGAACCCCGGACAGTGCCCACTGCTCCTCGAAGGCGTCAAGGGAGCCAGTGGACGCCACCCAGAGGAACTCTGCCCGGATACGTGAAAGAACGGAGGACCTGAAATACGCCCCACAGTCACAGGAAACTCCATCAGCCAACTTCCTCACTCTGGTTTTATAGATGGCCAGTTTCGCTAGGGCCAGAAGGAGGTTGACGAGGAGGTCCCGCGACTTTGTGGGGCGACGGATAGGGAGTGCATAAATAAAAATGTGAGGAGAAAAGCGCAACCAAAATCTTAACAAAATATCCGTGAGGAGCTGGAATAGGGGCTGCAGCCTGGCGCACTCCAGGTAAACATGCGACAGGGTCTCCCTCACGCCGCAAAAGGGGTAGGTGTCTGGGATAGGGGTAAACCGCGCCAAGTACACGCTCGTGCTCACGACTCCGTGAAGGAGCCGCCAACTGATGTCTCCAGTGGGCTTCGGGATCAGAGCAGAATAAAGGCTGGCCCACTGGGGCTCCTCACCCTCCAGAGGTGGCAGAAGGTCCCGCCCCTTCGTATCGGGGCAGGACGCGAGGGTGAGGACATGAAGAACATGGAGCACGAGCGTGTATAGATGTTTCCCTGGTGCGGTCCGGAACAGAATCGGCTGCAGATGGTGCAGCCGACTCATGGCGAATAGACGGGGAGGGGGCTGGTTGGATCCACGGGGCAGGGGCCCAATGAAAAAGTCTGGAGGGCTTGGAGTGGAGGGTGGGTGGGGCGTGCCCTCTCGCAGGACCCGGTCGAGATAGTCCTGAGCAGCGGGCGGCAAAGCAGCCCTCACCTCCTGAAGTACGCGCCGGGGAGTACGAGGTCTGGAGAGCCCCATGCGCTGAGCGAGCGTCAGGGGATCCAGCCAGTCTCCCCGGTCGTAGTCCAGGAGGTCTCCGACTTTGGTGACTTCTGCTAGGACCAACCTCTGGCGCACCATGGGGGACTCCGCCACCTGCACACGAAGCTGGGGGTTGTGTAGCAGGGGCTCCGCGAGGAGATCTGCCCCCACGGTGGCCGCCATGGACCTGGTCACTGAAAACAGTTTCCAGGTCCGGAGGAGGTCCTGGTAGAAGACCGGCAGCTCGGAGAGGCCTCGCGGAAGACCACTTGGATGGAGACAAAGGAGCTACCGGTCATATCGGAGCCCTCGGAAGCGGCGCAGAAAGGCGTGTGCCAATACGCTCCATGCTGGACTACCTGCACCATAAAGGAGCCTCTGCAGGGCCTGGAGGCAGAAGACGTGGACCTGAGCGTGCAGACACTTCAGGCCCTGCCCTCCCTCCTCCAGGGGTAGATGGAGAACCCCCGCAGAGACCCAGTGCAGTCCTGACTAAAAGAACTCCAGAATCAACGTCCGGAGGGTGGTCAGGAAGCCCGGGGCCGGGACCAGGGTGTTGAGCCGGTACCAGAGCATGGACAGGACTAGTTGATTGAGCACCAGTGCTCTCCCTCGAAGGGAGAGACACCGGAGCAGTCCTGTCCATTTCCAGAGCCGCTCCGACACTCTGCCCTCTAAACCTAGCCAGTTCTCCGACGGAGACGGATACGTGGCAGAAAGGTAAACGCCGAGATAGAGCAGCGGACCCGCGCTCCACCGGATGGCCTGAAGCGCGGGTGGGAGGGAGCTCGTCTGCCACCCGTCCCCTACCACCAGGCCAGAGCTCTTGACCCAGTTGACCCGGGCGGAGGAGGCTGCCGAATAGATGGCCTGGCAAGCCTCCACCCGCACCAAGTCGCCCGGGTCCTGGACCACGAGGAGCACGTCGTCGGCGTACGCCGACAGGACCAGCCGCAGCTCCGGCTCCCGCAGCACCAACCCTGCCAACTTCCTACGGAGGAGACAGAGGAAGGGCTCGATCGCCAGAGCATACAGCTGGCCCGAGAGGGGGCACCCTTAACGTACTCCTCGCCCGAAGCTGACCGGTTCGGTCAGGGTCCAGTTGAGCCTGACCAAACACTCTGCGGAGGCGTACAGCACCTGGAGAAAACCCACAAACTGGGGCCCGAAGCCAAACGCTCGCAGAGTGCCCAGGAGATACCCGTGGTCCACCCTGTCGAACGCCTTCTCCTGATCCAGGGACAGGAGGGCGAACGACAGACCATCCCTACACCCGAGTTCCAAGAGGTCCCGGACTAGATACAAGTTGTCGAAGATGGTACGGCCCAGGACGGTGTAGATCTGGTCTGGGTGGATCACGTCCGCCAGCACGGACCCTAGCCGCAGCAGGATGGTCTTCGCTATGATTTTATAGTCCGTGCTGAGGAGCGAGATCGGATGCCAATTCCGTAAATCGCAGAGGTCCCCCTTCTTTGGCAATAAGGTGAGCACGGCTCGCCTGCACGAAAGAGGGAGGACCCCGCCCTGCAAGGACTCGGCCCAGACGGTGACAAGGTCCGGGCCGAGGACGTCCCAAAACACGCAGTAGAACTCCACGGTCAGCCCGTCCATGCCCGGAGATTTATTGGTGGGCATGCGGCGGAGGGCTTCTGAGAACTCGGCCAGAGTGAGAGGCAGCTCCAGCTGTTCTCGGTCACCCGCGCTGACCATCGGGAGTTCATCCCAAAGCATTCTGCAAGCGTTAGGATCGGTCGGATCCGGGGAGAAAAGGCCTGCGTAGAAGGCCCTGGCCCTCCCGCACAATTCCGCCGGATCCGTGAGGGGGGTGCCGTCCTCTGCTAGAAGGTAGGTGACGTGCTTCTTGGCCCCCCTCTTTTTTTCCAGGGCGTAGAAGAAGCGGGAGCCGCGATCCATCTCCCGAAGGAGGCGGATGCGGGATCGAACAAAGGCACCTCGGGCCCGATGGTCCTCGAGGGTCCGGAGCTCTTCCCGCTTCTCCCGGCACGCTCCGCAGAGGGATGGATCACCGGGGCTGGCGGCCAGACGCATCTCCAGCTCTAAGACCTCCCGTTCCAACTGCCCTATCGCCGCATCCCTCCGTCGGCTGGCGCCCCGGGTGTAGTCACGGCAGAAGAGCCGGGGGCGCACCTTCCCCAGGACCCACCACCGCCGCGCCGAGGGAAAGGCACGCCGCTGCCCTCGCCAGGCCAGCCAGAACTCCCGGAAGGACGTCACGAAGCCCACATCCTCCAACAAGCTATTATTAAAGTGCCAATAGGCCGGCCTTGGCCTCTCCGCGCAGAGAGAGGCTGTCACGGTGGCTAGATGGTGATCTGAAAAAGGGGCCGGCCGGACGCTGGAGGAGTGGGCCCGGGAAAGATGGAAGCGTGACATATAGATGCGGTCCAACCGGGAGTGGTACGACCGATGGACCTCGACCCGGGCAAAAGTGAATGTCGAAACGTCATCCGGGTGGTGGTCGCGCCAGACGTCCACCAGGGAGTGATGTTCGACGATCTCCCGGAGGACATCCGCGGCGGCCGGGTGCTGCTCGGTCCCCGAGCGGTCCCGTTCCTCAAGGGTGGCGTTAAAGTCCCCGCCCAGGACCAGGCACTCGCGAGGATCCAAGGTGCCGAGGAAGGCAGACGCCTGCTGATAAAAACACAACCTCTCCGGGCCCAATGTCGGGGCGTAAACGTTGACGAGATTAACCACAAGCCCCTCCATGCGGACCCGGAGGTGCAGCAGGCGGCCTGGCACAGCCTCGGCGACCCCCAGCACCTCGGGCCGTAGGTCGGGGGAGAACAGGGTCGCCACTCCAGCCGTACGAACTGTGAGGTGGCTAAAATAGACCCTGTCCCCCCACTCCAGCCACCAGCTAGCTTCAGCGGCCGGATCCGTATGGGTCTCCTGCAGGAAAATCACAGAGTACCCCCCCTCCCGAAGGAAGCAGAGCACCTGGCTCCTGCGGAGACCCATCCTACAGCCCCAGGTGTTCAATGTTGCGAAGATGATCGGTGCCATGAGGAGGGCTGGGGGGGATCCTCGCCGGCAGAGACGCCCACGGCCTCCGTCGGGCCGCGCAACAATCCGTGACCTACCCCGTAGGCGATTAAGGAGTCACGGAAGAGGCGGACCCGTTGGTAGGCTGCGGCGGCCTGCCTCCCGGTCCTCTTACCCTCCTCCATGAGGGCCCTCGCGGCCCGGAGGATCTGATGAAAATCCCCCCATCGCTGGAGTGCAAGCTGTACCTTGTTGCGGGAGCCACGGACGTCCTCAAGGAACTCTCGTAGCTCCTCTCTCAGCGTATGGGGGGGTGGGGTTACCGATCTATGGCTATCCCCCAGCGAGGCCCCTGTCACAGCCCCATGGCCCACCGAGACGGGCAAGCATGGGGCAGACCCTCGATGTGGCGTCCGATGGGCTGGCGCCACGTGGCCCGCCTCAGACCCTGGCTCAATGGGGGGCGGCGGAGGGAAAATAGCAGCCCCTGGTGGGTCGGGACAGGGAAAAACAAAGGCTGCTCCTTGGGGGTCATCCTCTGGGATATGGAAGGAGACAGCCCCAGGGGCGGCAATAGCATCACAGGAAGTGGATGGGATAGAGACTGGGTCGGTGTCAGGGGCAGGGTCGGAGTCAGGAATAGGGACAGGGGAAGGGGCGATAGTGGGATCGGGGGCCCCAGCAGCCAGGCTCCTGGGTGGGGGGGGTGGCACCCGCAAATGGGCTCCGGGATTTGCGGGGAGGGAGTGGGCCCTCCGTGATGCCGGGCTCGTGCTCCAAGGCAGATGGTAAGGCCATGGCATCCATAGGTGGAGAATCAAAGACGGGGCCCCCACCCAGGAAGGGGGTCGGCTGCCCCTCAGCCACGAGGGAGTCCCCCGGCGACTCGGGTCCCGGTTGCATGGCACTGGCCGTCGCCTCAAGAGGCTCGGCGGCCGCTAGCGGCGTGCCATCTGCAGCCGGGTTGGTGGAAGAGTCCAGGGGCTCCTCGGAGGCGGGAGTGGAAGCAGTGGGTAAGGGGACAGAACATGGGGAAAGGGGGGCTGAGGCAAGGTCACTCAGATCGAGGCCCGCTGGCAGAGGGTCGTCCTCCCCCTGGGTAACCGGGATCAGACCCAGGACCTCGATCTCCTCATAAATGGAGGGGAGATCACCTTCCACCACCCCAGGGCTCTCCCCGCCTGCACCCGAAGCGACGCTCGCCTTGGTGCATGCAGGGGCTTCAGATTGTAAGGGGGCGAGAGGGGCTCTATCAGGGGCTTCCATAGGAAGGGACACCGGAGGAGGGGTAGTGCTTTCCTCCGATGCTGCCACGTCTTCCCTAGCCGGTAATGGTGGACAAAACCCACCCGGGGGCAAAGCGGAAGGCTCAGCATTGGTGTCCCCCTTCCTGGTCTTCCGGGGGGCTACCGCATCAGATGGAAGGAGCGGAGCTCGAGCCTTCCGCTTGCCCCGCTTCCCCTGTACTAAGGACCAGCCCTCCATGGCATCATCCGGGGGCTGGCTAACAGGAGTCGGGTCAGGGAGCAAGAGCGAAAGCTTAGGGACTCGGAGAGGTAATGGTGGGGCAGCATGTAGGAGGGAGGATTCTCTCTGGGGCATGCCTTCTTCTATGCCCGGTGATATCCCTACCTCACCCTCCTCCACAGGCCCCGCCAGATCGCAGGTGGCAGAGGCGGGGCCCTCTCGCTCGTCTAGGCGCACTGGGGGAGATACCCCTTGGGCCCGAGCAGGAGCTTTGGTGGGCCGGAAAGGAAGAGGGGCGGCTTCGGGTGCCGGGCAGCTAGGGGCGTCGGTGACGACGGGGCCGGCGCCCTGCCGAGGCTCGGGGGTCCCGGATGTCCCTCCGTGCCGGGCCAAGAGGCAGTCCCTCCGGACGTGTCCTATCGCCTGGCAGAGGTAGTACCGGGCCTCCCCCGTTGAATAATGCACCCGGTAGCGGGCCCCTTGGTAGGGGACCAAGAAGGACCCCTCGAGCACCTCACCGTCACGTGCCGCCGGCGGCAGTTGTAACTGTACCTGCCGGCTGAACGAGAGGACATGACGGAGGGCGGGGTCTTTGCAGCCCAATGGGAGAGGGCTGACCACAGAGATCGGCCTCCCCAGGGTAGAGAGGGTGGGTAACAGGGCGGCATTTGGAAGGAAGGGAGGGACAGAAGTCAGGACTAGTCGGGCGCACAGGTCTTCTAGCAGCTCCAGGGGGATGTACACGCCCCCCACCGCCAGGCCCTTCTCCACTGCCTCCTGGGCGGCGGCCTCCGATGCTAGGAAGAAGACGACCTTTCCGTACATCTTGGAGGCCGCCACAATGGCCGTGGGCCCCACCACCCTCGCCAACGCCCGCACGTAGGTCTCCACGTGGGGCGAGGCGGGTACCAGGAGGCAACGGACGCTGTGCTTCCTGGTCAAGGTGGGAAAGGGGCCCCGGCCGCTATAGATGCTAGCAGAGGCGGTGGATGGGGGAGATGACGTAGCGGCAGGCGGGGGGGCCGCCGCCACCTGGGCGTATGCCCTGGGGGCCGGGGGAGGGACACCCACAGAGCTAGTGGAGGGAACAGCAGGGAGGGACGCCGTGGCCGGTTGCAGGGCCGTGGCAGTGGGGGCACCCCCTGCCATGGAGGGCCTGGCTTTTTTAGCGGGGCCTTTACCCTTCTTTGTGCCCTGGCCCTTCCTGCCGGTTGGAGGGACTCCCCCAGAGTCAGAGGGGGCGAGGGACGTGGCAGCAGCAGAGGTCACCTCGTTACCCACCGCTGCCGGTGCTCCAGCAGGGGTGGTAGTAGGTGGCTCGGCAGCGGCGGTTGAGGTAGAGGCTAGGGGGGACGATGGTGGGGCGGGTGGAGGAGGGGCAGCAGGGTCTGCCCGAGGGGTCTCACTCTCCTCGTCCCCTGCCATAATGAGGACGAGGGGAGAGCAAACACTGGAGGGGCGGTAGGGAAGGGGGAAGCAGGTCGACCACTCCTCCCCGCTAGGCTGTAGGCAGGGGAGGAGGGCGCCAAAAAAAAAGGTCGGGTGGATGGGGGGGCTATCAAGGGCTAGGGGTCAGTCACCGACACAGGGAAGGTTTCTGGCTCCTCTTGTTGCACCAAGGAAGGGAGGATATAAACAGCATTGGGGGGTGCAGTGAGACAGAATCAAACTAAAACGGGGAGGGGTACAAGCGCATAGGAGGGGACATGGGCGCACGAGGGGAGGGGCTAATCAGGGCAAGGGGACCGCAGGGGGAAGGGAGCAACCAGGCGGGAAATGGGGCAAAGGAACCACGGGGCTAGCTTCAGAGGCTGGGGCGGGTCAAACAAAGGCTGCAGAGGGAAAGGGCGGGGCAGGCAAACAAACTGGAGCTAGCGAGGGGCTGGGGCAAGGGGGAGGAGCAAAAGGCAGCAAGGGGCAAATGAGTAGGCAGCAGGGGCAAAGCTGGGGGCTTGCTGCAGGAGGGAGGGGTCAGTCCAAAAGGTGGGGGGTACGTGCACCCACGTGCGCTTGTAACAAAAAGAAGTCTTTGGAAGCTGGCTGCTGTATCAGGCCCAATGGTGGCAACAGGGAGTAGCAAGCCTAGGAAAGCAGCTGAAATCCCAGAGGCAGGAGCTCAAGGTAGATGGTAAGTAGCCAGTGGGGGTGGTGGAGGGGGCAATGATGATGGTGGTGGTGGTGGGGATCGGGGGGGGACGGGACACAGATGGACCAGGGGGCAGGCTCTACACCACACCCCCTGTGTCCCCACAAACACAGTCTAGATCCCCACCACAAGAGCACAGTTCAAAAGTTACTCAGTCCAGGAGGGCCCCCTGCACGGTGGTCTGTAGAATTCCTACGTGCCTCCCCACTGGCAGATGGTCCTCTTCTCCTCCTCAGGGCTCCAGCAGCTCCCCAGCAGCAAACGCAGCAGCTCCAGGTGGCAGTCTGGTGGCCAGCAGGAAAGACCCTTCTCAGGTGGTGGTCAATGGTGGTGGCATCCCCAGCAGCAGAAGCAATGGCTGGGGTCTCTCCCTCCCCTCCTCTGGGGAGTGGGCCAACAGGCCCCCCCAAGGGGCTGTAGCTGGAGCAGCAGCAACCAAGGGTGTGGGTGGGTCTAGCAGCCAGCCAGCCAGCAAGTAGCAGAGAAAGAGGAGGAGCAGCCCCCTACCTCCCTTCCTCCAGGCCAGGCCACAGGGCTACAGGAGAGTGCTCTATTAGTCCCAGGTTAGACAGGGTTTCTGTTCCCTGAGTGACCAGAGCAGGAGCTGCACTAGAGTAATCAGGAAGCTGCTAGAACCAGTTAAGGCAGGCAGGCTAATTAGGACACCTGGAGCCAATTAAGAAGAAGCTGCTAGAATCAATTAAGGCAGGCTAATCGGGGCACCTGGGTTTTAAAAAGGAGCTCACTTCAGTTTGTGGTGTGAGTGTGAGGAGCTGGGAGCAAGAGGCGCAAGGAGCTGAGAGGGTGTGCTGCTGGAGGACTGAGGAGCACAAGTGTTATCAGACACCAGGAGAAAGGTCCTGTGGTGAGAATAAGGAAGGTGTTTGGAGGAGGCAATGGGGAAATAGCCCAGAGAGTTGTAGCTGTCATGCATCTGTTACAGGAGGCACTCTAAATAGCTGCAGTCCACAGGGCCCTGGGCTGGAACTCGGAGTAGAGGGCAGGCCTGGGTTCCCCCCCAAACCTCCCAATTGACCTGGACTGTGGGTTCTTCCAGAGGGGAAGGTCTCTGGGCTTTTCCCCAACCCACATGGTGAATCTCTGCGGCAAGAAAATCTGCCAATAAGTGCAGGACCCACCAAGATAGAGGAACTTTGTCACACTTGATGCTGACTAACAGGGATGAATTCTGAAGGCAATTTGGATTAAAGTGATCATGATATGACAGATTTCATGATTCTAAGGAAAAGAAGGAATAAGATTAGTAGAATAAGGACAGTGGACTCCAAAAAGCAGACTTTAACAAACTCAGAGAAATCCCACATGAGAAGAAAATCTAAGAAAAAAAGGTGTTCTGGAAAGATGGCAGTTTCTCAAGGGGGCAATATTAAAGGCACAACAGCAAAGATCGGAAGAATAGTAAGAGGGCAATATGGCTACATCAGGAGCATCTTGATGACCTGAAATTTGAGCAGGAATCCTAAAAAGTAGAAGCATGGATGATTTGCTAAGGATGAATATAAAAGAACAGCATAAGCATTTGAGAACAAAATCAGAAAGGTTAAGGCCCAAAAAGGGACATAAAAGATAATAAGAGGTTCTAGGAATACATTAGGAACAAAATAAAATGGTAATGGGGAAGGAGAGCAAATACTGGATGACATCAAGGAGGCCAAAGGGTTTAATGCCTATTTTGATTCAGTCTTTGCTAAAAATTTTAATTGTGACCACTTTCTTAGCACAATTAATATTAGTAACAAGGGGAAAGGAATACAGGCCAGAATAGGGCGAGAAAAAGCTTAATAAATTAGTTGTAGTCAAGTCAGCAGGGCCTGACAAAAACAAAATTCACTCTAGGGTACTTAAGGAACAAGCTGAATCAATCTTGGAACTGATAGTGATGATCTTCAAGAACTTATGGAGGACAGGTGAGGTCCCAGATAACTATAGAAGGACAAACATAGTACCAATATTTAAAAAAGGGAACAGCAAGGGCCCAGAGAATTATAGATCAGTCAGCTGAATTTTGATACCTAAAAAGGCACTGAAACAATTTTAAGCACCTAAAGGAGAATAGGGTTATAAGAAATAGCCGCCATGGATTTGTCAAGAATAAATCATACCAAACCAATTTCCTTCTTTTACAGGATTATTTAGCCTAGAGTAGTGTTTCCCAAACTTGGGATGCCACTTGTGTAGGGAAAGCCCCTGGCGGGCCGGGCCAGTTTGTTTACCGCCCCATCTGCGGTTCGCTGCTCCAGGCCAATGGGAGCTGCTGGAAGCGGCGTGGGCCGAGGGACGTACTGGCTGCCACTTCCAGCAGCCCCCATTGGCCTGGAACAGCGAACCGCGGCCAGTGGGAGCTGCGATCGACCGGACCTGCGGACGCAGCAGGTAAACAAACTGGCCCGGCCCACCAGGGGCTTTCCCTACACAAACAGCATCCGAAGTTTGGGAAACACTGAGGAGCAGCAATAGATGTGCTATATTTTGATTTTAGTAAGGCTTTTTGACACAGTTCCACATGACATTCTCATAAGTACACTAGGGAAATGTGGTCTAGATGAAATTACTATAAGGTAAGTTCACAATTTGTTGAAAAACCATAATCAAAGAACAATAGTTCATCATCAGACTGAGAAGATGTAACAAGTAGGGTCCTACATGGGGTCTGTCTTGGGTCTGGTACTATTCAACCTTTTCATTAATCACTTGGATTATGGAATGGTGAGTGTGCTTATAAAATTTGTGAATGATACCAAGCTGGGAGGGGTTGTCTTCTTCTGATCTCCTGGTAACCTCACTGTGACTGTCTTCTGACACGCGGCTCTCAGTTTGCCCTCTGGCCTGTATATGAGGCTGATCTCCTGGTATATGAGCTGGCCTGACTCCCAATTTCTGCTTTGACCACTAGATCAGACCACCCACATCCCAGTCATGATATATATAGAGAAAAAGATCTTTGAAATTCATCCAAACAAGTTCCACATTGCAGACACTTATAAGAGGAGAATGATTAATGTTTGAAGTAGCCCATAAGAAAAACTGTGACTAAAATTCCTGTATCATTTAAAAGTTGACAGTGGGAGATATTTTAGGTATGTTAATTTTAAATGCACAGATGAGTAGAGAGGTACAGAAATGTCCCAGAGGGATGGAATGTGTATGTAATATTTTTGGAATAATACTTTCAATTTACATCAGTGTAATCGTGACTGTTCAGCCACTCTGGTGTTGGTTACATAGAATTGAATTAGTTGTCATTGTTAAGAACTAGATGAAACCAAAACCAGTATTATCTGATGATCACAGAACTAACATTAAAATGGCACTGATCTTGATTATCAAAGAACAATGCTAATAGGAGTTATGCTTCTGCAGAGACCTTTCAATCTTATGCGCCAGTGTAGAGGAGCGGACTCAAGCCTGTGGCACCTCCTGCTGGTCTCTTCTGGGAATTAGCTCTTCCAGCGTCCTGGAGCGCCCCCTGCAGGCTGGTGATCCGCCTGTCCTCTGGCCCCCGTGTCCCTCCCGGACCCCGGTGCCCTTGTATCTGAGGTGCTGCCCCCCTGGCAGTACACCCCTCAGTACTAGGGTCTCCCCTCCCCAGGGAACCCCCACCCACTATCCCTACCTTGCCCCAGAATAAGGCCACTACCAGTAACCAACTAGCCCCTGTTCCCTGGGGTAGACTGCAGTATAGGCCACTCATCACAGGCAAGGTTGGGCTTGGACCTGCTGCCTTGGCCTACCCATGGGCTGCCCTCTGCAACCCCTAGTACCCCTTGGCCTCCTACTAAGCTGCAGCCTGGGGCTATCCAGGCTGGAGCTCCCCAGCTCCTCTGCCTTTCCAGCCCTGCTCCACTCAGGTACCCTGTCTCTAGCTCCCTGAAGCCAGGCCCTTCTCTCTCTGAACGCAGAGAGAGACTGCTGAGCTCCTGGCTCCCAGCCTCTTATACAGGCCAGCTGAGGTCTGTTTGGGGCGTGGCCCAGCTGCGGCTGCTTCCCCGATCAGCCCAGCTTCTAGAGCTGCAGCCTTTCCACAGCCCTCCTCCAAGGCAGTTTTAAGCCCTTCAGGGCAGGAGCAGGGTAACCACCCCGCTACAGCCATGTTTAAGACTAGTACTTCCATAGTGATTACTCTATTTCAATTTTATGTCTTTCCATGGTTTAGAAATAGCATTGATATTTTTCATGTGCACTGTAAAATTAGATATGTGTTTGTTAGATAAGCTTCTTGGATGGGAAACCAAAGTGACTTCTGCTGACTGGATTCTTAATTTTTTTTCATGTTTCCATTTAGTGGAAACAGATACTGACAAAGCCCAGCACTATCTTAGGCAGTTAATCTTCATCTCCTTGGGTATGTTCACTAGGTATATGGCCTGTCATCTGCAGGAGTGTGATTATGACCTGACTGCTGAACCTCCTCTGATTGAACTACAAAACTAACTTACTTTCCTTCCACTGCCTCAAAGAAGAAAAGTCAATGTAACACAATAAAGAACAGAAGCAGCTGAAAATAAGTCCTACAAAGGAACTCCTATTTCTTTCATAGAATTTAGTTTCTGTCTTGGAGTGTTGGGTGTAAGGAGCTGTAAACCCATGGTAACTGGAGGGCCCATAACTACAATTATGTTTGAAAAATGGGAACTATTTACTTAATTGTTATATATACAGAAATTGTTATATATACAGAAAGAGAGATAAAATGAGCCTTATGCCTACTTGTCCATACTGACATCAATGCTAGAGATCAACCTCATACATATAGGATTCAGTTGTTCCCAGCATGAGGGCATGATACACCCACAAACATTCTCTCCCCTGCAGTCCCAGTCCTTGCACTCCATTGGTCAATTACTGCTAGATCATATAGAGGTACATGTGTATCCTTTGCACCAACCAGCACAGCAGATCCTGCTCAGCGAACACCTAGTGTGTCCTATCAATGCAGCAGCCACACTGCCATATGCTCCAAGATCTCCTTTGTAGGCTGTGCCTTAGAACCACAATTTAGTCCATTTCTTTTTACTGCATTTGGAAACAGCAGTCACGAATTGCACTGGAGGAATCATATGTTTGAACATGTACTTAACCCTTAGGAAAGCCTCCAACTTGACAACACTGAAAGCCAAATTACGATTTGTCCACAGCTTGGTCCTATGTTTAAGACACTGGTTTGGGACTCTAGATATCTGGATTCAAATCATAGCTCTGCCACCTCCTTCTTGTATGCTTTCCTCAGTTCCCAAGCTGTAAAATGGAGCTAATTCTTTCCCAACTCTCAAGGATGCTCTCATGTTAAATTCATTAGTGTCTGACTCTGTGGTGACAGGAGCCATATGAGCATAAATGGGAACACTGCAAGCTTCTTCAGACTGGCTATGAAAATATGCCTCATCAGCAAAACATCTAGATGGAAGGGTAACAACCTCTGTGATAATTTGATCAATGATCTGTTGAATGACGTTGTCAACAAGGTTCATATTGTTATTATCTGTCCAATAAAAATCAGACTGTGTCAACCAATACAGTTTCTATGGACCACTGAGCAGCCCACTGGTGGTAATGAATTTCGGACATTACTGACCTATTTTGATTTGAACAAGTTTCCTAGAGAGGAAGATCTCCAATTCCTATTGCCCATACCCTGAGTTGTTCAATCCCACTTCTTGATGTACACAGTTTTAAAAGCACACATTGAAAATCCTTCTTTGGGTCTCTATAGAAGCACAAATAAAATAGATGACATTTAACCTTAAGAGTTGCAGAAAATTGTTCACTACATCACAAGCATTGATGAATGAGCTCCTCAAAGCATTCTGTTATTTTATCTAGAAGACAGGCTCTAAATATCAAGACAGAATTAGCCGATTAGATTTACTTTGAAAAGTAAGCAAGCAGTATGTTAAGCTAATGTTAAATCTTGTATTTTTTTATTCCCTGAATTGAATTTTTTTATTCAATGTGCTTCTAGAAATCATTCCAGTGCCGTAACTTTCAATCCCAATGAAAAGGAAAAGCAGAACAAAGTTGAGACATAAGAAAGCAAATACCAAATACTCTATGCAGGTTTTTATACCTTGGTATCTGAGCTACTTCTAGAGCTCTTTCACTCTCACACACATACATGCTGTTTAGGAAGCCCAAGCATTTACTAGGCCATTTAGCAGAGACACATCTAGTCAATTATGTCAAGGGGGGTGCGGAGAGGTGTTCCGTGAAGCATGACGGATTCTGCAAATGTTTAAAAATCTAGGCTCAAAGATTTTTAGCTTGTTTGAATATTACCAGAGAGAGAAAATTGAGGATTCTCTATATTTGCTAGAACTGGTAGAAACAGAAGGAAAGTAAAATTCCAAAGAAGAAAAATAGCTTGAAGACATTTTAATGCAACACTGTTGGGTAATTTTCTAGTAGGTTAAATGCTCCTCAGATGTGCAGGACTTTTAGCCTATGACTAAAAACTGATTATTCACAGAACACACATAAGCATGGGCAATATCAGCCTACCACATCAGACAGTCAAAAAGGCCAATTCTCCTTTTCTTCTTCCCTGCACATGGCACAGGAAGCAGCAGGACACAAAGGTGGTTAAGCCATCTTTATGCCTCTGGGCCTCACCTCCCAGTGAAGTTTAGAGCTGTCATTGGGCTTCTCTAAGTAAGCTGCATTGACTTGTAACAATCTTCTATGGGTTTTAATACTAACACAGAAAAAACAGAGCAAATTATTCTCTAATCACATCCCCATGCTCTATTGGCCTCTTATTTCAGAGGCTGAGAGAGGCCAAGTTAGTTATTTGGCTCTAACCTAGCAGGAGAACCTCCCTCAAGCATCCAAAAAGATTATTGTGGGGGTTATTTAACCCCCTTCATGCCACCAGAATAGTGTAAAAGAGAAACATCACAAGTGAGAACTGGAGCCAAAATAATAGTTTGATCTTTATACTCATTCACTCTTCTTTGTGCTTATACTGCTACTGTCAATAATGCTTTCATTTTTAATGTCCAGTAGGAACTGGACTGTGATGACCTTATTTCAATAAGCTGCACAACAATTGTCATTTTGTTGTGAACTTTCTGTCAAATTGACTTGGGACAGATTTACACCAGCGACCCAGAAGTGAATGTTTTCCACAACTGTCAGCCTCCCTGCATTTTGTAATGTTTCTCTAAATGTTTTCTTGCAAATAAGTCACTCATGTTATTGTAACAGTGCAGAATACAGTGTTTTACTAATCAGAGTTTTACTAATCAGAGTTTTTATTTTCACTAGAAAGCAAGTTTGCAGTATGTACAAGATTCAAATCTTTAATATACCATCTGTAGTTTTCATCCAAAAGCAAAGTAGTCTGAGGAAGAAGTGGTCATAAAAAGTGCTGAGAAGTACCAAATATTAGTTCTAACTCCTTTGAGAATGACACCTTATTACAAGGGTATCATTTAAGTTTCACAGTTTTTGTGGTATTTTGATTTAAGAAGCTACTGTAACACTTTCCACACATTGCATCTGAATAATTTAATAATCACCCACTATATCTTCCGAAGACTATATTATTTCACGGGCTTTGTTCAACTGCTGCAACAATCTTGCTATAATCATTTCACAGTGCTGAATAAAGTATTTTTAATTAAAAGGCAGGTTAACATGCAGTAAATCCCAAAATGAAAGCATAATGGGGGAATCATAATTGGGCTTATATTATATAAAAATAAAGTTCTTATGAATTATAGGATGAAAGGTAATATTACAAGGATAGGGTGCACTCTCTTAGCATTGATTTAGGTCAAGATTTTCAAAAATTAAGTCAATAGGAGCTGTGCAATGCTTGACATTTCCAAAGGTCATCCCATGTATTTAGGAGTTTTAAACAAGATTTAGGAGCCTAATTTCACACTTCTAGATTTGAAAATCTTGGCTCTTCTGAACAGGAGTGGTAAAATGAAAGTGTACCACTTAAAGACAATTGGGAATCATTAAAGAACACCTTATGAGATGCCCAAAAAAGCCACAATCCCACATTCAGCCGAGAAGGTAATACTCATAAAAAACAAACAAACAAAAAAACACAAGTGGTTTAGAAGTGAAGGCAGTTACAAAAATTTATATATATATACATACACACACACAAACAAACAAATGTAAGAAAGGGGAAGCTAATAGTAATGAATAAAATCAGAAGTTAGAAATTATAGAAAACTGATAAGGGAAACCAAGAGATACAAGGCAAAAATCTATCACCAAGAGTGAAGGACAAAAAGAAGGATTTAAAAAATATATATTAGGAACAAAAGAAAACTTCAAGATTGGATTTTTTTTTAAATGACATGCCCTAGGAATTATTTTGGAGAAATTCTATGGCTTGTGTTATACAAGAGGTCAGATTAGATGATCACAATGGTTCCTTCTGGCCTTGGAATCTATTAGTCTATAAGAAGGAGACACCTAGGGAGCACCTGACATTCTGGAAGAGGCAGGAGTGGCAGAGCGTAGGATCAGGATGATATTATTTGAGTTGGCAGCATGTTATGAGGAGGGAAATTGTTTTCCAGAAGGAAGAGTCATGGCCCTATGATATTTAACATATTTATAAAGCAACAGTTCTGGAGAAATCCAGGGCCAAATTTAGACCCTATAAGTAGTGTAAAGTAATGGTTAGATCCTTTTACACTACCTTAAACTTCCTTTCATGCTGGGGAATCAGAACAGGCTGTAAATGAAAATGGGGAGGGAATCAGTTTAGTTTACACATTCTTCTGGCATCTTGGTGTCAAATTACACCAATTTAGATGCCTTTAGATGTTAGTAGAGAGGGGCTCTAACTCCATGTAAAGGGGTTTAATTTACACATCTCTATTGGATGTGGTTCCCAATCTGTAATTGTATGGAAAGCTGATGGCTGAGCTCTCCAAGGCTTTCTGAAAGCACTGCAGTAAAAGAGATTTTTGGAAGCTGAACCCAAATGCACTATGTCTGAATACTTATTGCAAGGTGACCTAGGTAGCAAAAAGAGAGGGTATCGCAAACTCTCACACTATGCAGTGAACACAGCATCATGTTATACCACCACATCTGAACCGTTTCTCAATGGCTGGTTCATTTTACTACACAAGGAAAAACAACTGACATTGTATAACCGCTGCTATTCAGATTAGTGTTGGTTGAAAAAAGTTGAAAAGTAAAGAATTATTTAACTGTAAATATATTCATATTGTGGTCATGTTTACTGCATCAATGCTTTCTCCGCAGCTGAAATGTAGTTCTGTGCTGCATAAAAACTCCCACAGGCATGCTAGTTGTTTGCTATCACTTCAGATGGCCACTGCAAAGTAACTAGAGATTTTTTTTTCCCGTTGTCAACAGCTCTCAGAGGGGACTGCACAGAATTACTAATGATTTATTAATTCAAGCCATCTGCAGAAACAATATTTTGTGGGGACAATAAGGTTAAAAAAATCAAATAGATGTAAACTAGCTTTGATTATGCTACTTCCTCAGCTAAATGTTGGCAAACTACTGTACAGAAAAAACTCTCCAAAACCACTCTTTCCAGTAGTTCATCCAGACTCCCAGATAACTGCTATAAGAAATCCCCTTGATTTATATACATCCTCACTTTTATTGTATTAACACAGTGATTCTCAGGGAGACACACATCCTCCTGGATGTCTCAAATACCTACTGCTTCACTTCATGCCCCTTTGTGGTTGGGCAGTCTCCTTTTTGCCCCTCCTCAAATGGCTAGTGGTGCTATCTAGGAGTGGTCCTGGTGCTCAGAGGAACTCAAGGCTCAGACCCCAACTCACAAACAGCAGTGGGGTGCTCCTATAGTAGCCCCAAATTGTCCTTTAATCACTAACAGTGAAATACATGCAAGAGAAATTAAATCTTACTGCCTTTGTACAAAAATCCCACATCTTATATCTCAGTATCTTTCCCTTAAGTTTTAGTTTAGATTTTCTCTGGTTTCTCTCTATTTTTCAGTTCTGCAGCTACTCCAGTAATATAATATCATAAAATAAAAACAATACTTAGCTCTTATGTAGTGTTTTTCTTTAGTAGACCTCAAAGCATGTCAAAGAAGTTCAGTATGATTATTCCCATTTTTACAGATGGGAAAACTGTGGCACAGAAAGGTGACATGGCTTGTCCAAGGTCACCCAGGAGATTAGTGGCAGAACCAAAAGTAGAATCAAAGTATTCTGTGTCCCAGCCCTGTGCTTTAACCACTAGGAAACACTGCCTCCCATTACTTATAGAAACTCACTGCAGGCATTTCATTATTAATATCCTGTTTTCCATTAGCCTTTCTGGAATTTCTTAGGTCATCAGACAATGCACTAGAAACATGTGGTTATCAAGCCATCTGCTTTTACTATAAGGACCCACCAATTATCTGCTCATGGATAACCTGGCATGTAGAAGGTGAATGGGATCTCTTGGTGCTCACCACCTCTGAAAATCAGGTCACAGATTTTTAAAGTTGGGTGACCAAAACTGACTGCATAATCAAAGACAGCTTTTGAAAACGAGGGCCTTAGCATCTCTTCATCTCACTTTATCCATTGATAACACAAGGATACCCACACCTCACAGGGGTGTTGTGAGGCACCATTAATATTGGTAAGTTGCTTAACAATACTCAGCTAATATTTTGCATTTTACCTTTCATTTGGTTTGGAGAGGGGACCATATGTACTAGTAAAAATTGGCCAGCTACCGTTGGGAAATACTGACTGGAGTGACCATGGAATTTAGTTTGAAATTCAAATGCATTAAAAACAAACACACATACACACACACACACACTTCTTACTACATCTTTAGAGCAAAGCTGCAGCTTCACCAGTAACAGGGACCTGCCTTATCCACTGACCATGCAGGATGAAAATGCTCTAGTGCCTCTATTTATTTCACATCTGCTATTGTGCTGTTCCAGCATTTTCTAATCAGTGCAAGAACAGTTGCACTGTTCTTTCATCATCATAATATACACTCACAATCATTACAATGTTATTGAGAGTATAAGAGAATGAGGGATGAATATGTCAATAAGCTACAGCAGGGTGAGCATGAAGAATCTATTGGTAGGCACCTAAGGGTACACTATAAAGCACAAGGGAACAGACTAATAACGAATACATTGTAGCAGTTAATTACTCATAGTTTTTGTGGTTCAGTAATTTAAATTATATTAAAAACTTTTTATAAACCAGTTTTGTGGGATTTTATGCAATGTATTCTTCTATTATAGAAAAGTAGTTCCTAGAAGGAGAATAGAAAATATGATGGATAAAGGAAGTGGTGCTTCAGATCCAGAGGGTCAGGGATTATCTTCCTATCCCATTCCGAGTTCAAAACAGCATGAGAACATTCAACATGATGGGGATTGGGATTTTCCTGTTATTTTTAAGCAGCGGGGTGGTCCTTACTGAGCATTATTTTGAGCTGGGACATTATCCAAAAGGCCCAGCCAGTCAGAAAGTGGCTTTGGATAATCAGTGTCCACTACCAGACTTAATTTTTTTTTTCTTTTTACTGCAACACTCATGTAGTAGTAACAAAAAAATTCTGCCTGTGGAGCACTCCTGCAATATGTGCAGGCTGTGCTCCAGTTAGTAATTACAGGCTGGCAAAGTAATTGCACCTACAAAAATCTTCCTGTGAATTCTGATTTTGTGAACTTTCACAGTGATGTTTAGCAGCCTCCCCTCTGCCTCTGTTTTCCTCAAGTTGCAATTCTCTGAAGAGAAAGATTTCCTTCCTCTATCTCTTTTCACTAATCCTCACCATTATGCAGTCATATCAGGGAGATTCATCCGAGGGATTGAGTCACCCCTGAGAAGAAATGAAAACATGGTTTCTTTGAATTCGGTATGTAAGCGTGTAGTAGTGACATATTCCTCTGATCCCATAAAGTGATTTATGTAAGGTTTCTTATCTCCTATGTTCCCCATGTGGGGTAGGATCCTCCACTGCTAAAGTCAATGTGATGTTTTCTTTTGCTTTTAATGGGAGCAAGGTTGAGGCCATAGTGCTTGGAAGTTTAGTAATAAGGCATATAAGAGAAGAGATTGGTTAGCCCCAGAATGACTGTATCACAAAACATGTGTTGATCTTCTTCAGAGTTTCCAATGGCAAATGCTTTTTATATAACTTCTTAGGATGTTGGTTGCTATTTACCTTTCTATACCTTTCTACAACATAGCAAAGTCATGGCTCTTTATCTGTTAAATTTATTTAAGTTTTCACTGTACAGCATGGATAGTACAATTTCACCAGCTGTAGTACCTGCTGCTTGAGTTGGGGAAAGTCATTTTGGGCTCATGTACACAAACATTTAGTGTTTGCAGCAGGCTGGGGTGTGAATGTACCCTGCTGCAGACTGACTGCATGGCAGGGCCGGCTCCAGGCACCAGCTTGTCAAGCAGGTGCTTGGGGTAGCCGCTCCGGAGAGGGGCGGCACATCCAGGTATTCGGCGGCAATTCGGCGGACGGTCCCTCACTCTGCCTCAGAGCGAAGGACCTCCCGCCAAATTGCTGCCGCAGATCGCGATCACAGCTTTTTTTTGGCTGCTTGGGGCAGCCAAAACCCTAGAGCTGGCACTGCTGCATGGACATTAACAATTCATTATAGTGCTTTGATCTAGTCCCATTTCAAAGAGGACTAAATCAAAGCAAACACATGAACCATTAATGTGCATCAGCAGGGTGCACACAGTTAGTCCATGGCAGGCTAGTGTGGGGTAGATTCGTAAATCAGCTTTCCACGAACTAAATATCTGTGTAGACAAGGCCCGAGTTTCTGCACTTTGTGATGGTTTGTATAGGACTCTCATGTCCCTTCCTGAAATCAGTGGCATGGTTTCCATAGTCTTGTGTTTTGCAAAGCAATAATGCACATTAAATTCTGGCATAATAGACTATAGCATCTCTGCTAATAGGTGGTAAGTATAGACAAGTGATAATAAAACTTATGTTATTCAGTGGTAATGCTAATGTGGTTACCTACAATGATGCTTGTCTCACTCTTTCATATATACTACAGGTCAAACAGAAGTTATAGACTTCATGCAGGAATGACTGGGTGAGGTTCTGTGCCTGTGTTACGAAGGAGGTCATACTAGATGATCAGAACAATCCCTTCTAGCCTTAAAATCTATTCTTCTGCCCTAAGTTTCTTCCTTTCATCTTTTAACTACTGCACTTCTTCTGGTGGTGCCCTGCTGCATGTTATACAAATAACTCAATTCAAATTTCCTGAACTGCAAGATCTTCTCCAAACACCACTTTTTCTTCACCCATAGGGACAGGGCTAGATTTAGTGGCAGGCGACCCAGGCACCAGTCAGTCAGTGAGAGATATAAGAATGAACTGAAGGGAAGTGAGAGCCCAGCTGTGATATTGTGAACCTTGTGAAAGTGTATTTGTGTTTTAAGACTCAAAGAGTGTAAGTAGGAGAGTTTTTTGAAGCTCAGGCTGATTAAAACATATCTTCAATTGACGATGGCTGACTTGAGAGACATCGCTTGCTATTTTATCGCTTGAAAATGCCATTGACCAATCTTTGGATCTCTGATGCTGTGCTTCAGTTCATGAGGGCAAAGGCAAGAAAAGTGACCTTTTGAACCAAAGGACTAGAGTTAACATTCTAAGACCGTGACCGACTGTAAACACTATTTAATACTGGTCCACCCAAAGTTGGTGCACAGTTCAATTTCTTGATATTAGTACATTTCAGAGTAGCAGCCGTGTTAGTCTGTATCCGCAAAAAGAACAGGAGTACTTGTGGCACCTTAGAGACTAACAAATTTATTAGAGCATAAGCTTTCGTGGGCTACAACCCAGCCCACGAAAGCTTATGCTCTAATAAAATTGTTAGTCTCTAAGGTGCCACAAGTACTCCTGTTCTTAGTACATTTCAATTATTCTTAAAATTAAAAGGTTTCTATAAGCTTAGAGGAAATGATTTTTTATTTGCTTATATATGGCATGAATAAATACAGATTTAAAGATCCTAGCCTGCAACGTGCATCGTATATGATGGATCAATCATTCATGAAAATTGTGCAAAGTCATGAAATGGGCTACAAATGTAATAAAAATAAGGTATTCAAAAGTTTAACAAATGGCGGGGGGGCACCATTTGGTCTAGGGCTGGCCCTGGGTAGGGATAGCACTGCTGCCAGCAAAAAAGAAAAAAAAAATCCACAGTAGTAACAATGGTTTTCCTTTCATTCTGTATAAAGGTATATATGAGTTACTGAGTCATAACATGAGCCTGCCTCCTTTCTCCCCATAGTGCCAATGCCACTAGGATCCCAATACATTCCTCTTTTAAAAAATTCAGTGGATATCAAAATCAGAGGAGAAACAGCACATTCCACTTTGAATAGCTGATTGCCATCTCTCTTCAGAATCCAGCACACCAGTACACCACTTCATTGTCGTCTTCTTGTTCTCCTGACTCCTTGTAAACATGAGAATAACTGTCCCCTTATCTATGTCCCTATACAATCTGCCCATCACTATTTCATTTCCTCAACTACCAGTAGAGAATTTGCTGGGGAACTTGGATGCAATCCTGCTCCCACTGAACTTAATGGCAAAGCTCCCACTGACTTCTATGGGAGCAAGAGCTGCTTATTTGTTTGCAGTCCTGTAACATTCTCCTTCCTTAATATTCCTGTCACCAGTACTGGTGCTGCTCCTGTTTATCCTTTTGCTCACCTCTATGGCAGGGAAATAGTATTCACACACTGATGGACATTTGAGGAATAAATGGCTGAAAAAGTGATTCTGTTACTATACCTTCCTGCAACATTTTTTCAGAGGTCACTTTCTGAAGATTTTTATTTCCTTCCCTGGTTTATTCACTTCTTCCTCTAGCTATCCATCCTTATACCTATCTTTATGACTGTAGAAAAAGAGAAAAAACACACCCCCTTTCACAAAATGATTTAATAAAATAGCAAGGAAGAATAAGGTGTTGAAGAGATCGGCATGGTGTAACACAAAAATTCAGTAGAACAACCAGATTATCAGGAACCCAACAAATAAAAATGCTTCATTTGGCATGTAAGTCAACATTTGTTGAGAAAATATGTGTTCTGCCAAATGAAAATGTTGGATGCTGTTACTAGTTTAAAAGGATATTTTTTTCCCTTGGCTACCTAAATGGCTATATTTTTTACTTCATAGTTAAAAGCCTTCAATTGGGGATTTTATATTTCGGAATTTTGCTTTTAAACAAAAATTTGAATGTGTCTGTTACTGAGAATATAGGATGATGGCCAGTGCTGGCAGGAACTACTGAGGAAACAAAAGAGTGGCATTTTAAATTTTCAACAGTCCAGAAAACCTTAGACTTTTAATAGTGTTCACCTGCAGCCGCCACCGTTTACAACTAATTAAAACTCTCAATTATGCTTCTTGATTAAAAAAGCAAGTTAAAAAACAGCCTCATCCATCCTGCTGAATCCAAAGGCCAGCTAAAATTTGGATGTTAAAATGTAGAGAGATGAGAACCGGCAGAAAGGCAGATCTGGGAGTGGGAAAGAGAGGAGAGCGAGCAGGAGAGGGGGCAGAAAGGGAAGGAAATAATTGTTGAATTTACAATACCTAATCCCAAACTTCTTACTCAGATCCAGCTGCCACTGACTTTAGTGGGAGTTTGACCCAGGTAACGTACCTGGATTAGGCCAGAAATCACTAGAATATTCACCTGTGGAACAAGGTGACATGAGCTACCAATACGATGTCATGGCCAAAAGGGCTAAATACAGTCCTTGGATTTATAAGGAGTGAAATATTGAATAGGAGTAGAGAGGTTATATTATCTCTGTACTGGGCACTAGTACAACTACTGCTGGAATACTGTGTTCTATTCTGGTTTCCACAATTCAAGAAGGATGTTGAAAAATTGGACTGGGCTCAGAGAAATGCCACAAGAATGATTAAAGAATTGGAAAACATGACATAGTGATTGAATAGACTGAGCTCCTTAAGTCTATTTTAAAAAAAAGAAGGGTAAGGGTGACTTGATTACAGACTAGAAGTAGGAACAAAGGGGAACAAAACTTTGATAAAGGGTTCTTCATTTTAGCAAACTAAGGTACAACAAGATCCAACAGCTGGATGTTGAAACTAGACAAATTCAGACTGGAAATAAGGCACAATTTTTCAAATAGTGAGGGTAATTAACCATTGAAACAACCTACGATGGTTGCTATGGATTCTCTATCACTGGCCATTTTTAAATAAAGCTTGGATGTTTTTCTAAAACATTTGTTCTAGGCAAACTGGAATTAATTCAGCGAAGTCTGATGCTATATGCTATGCAGGATGATCTCACTGGGTCTTTTCTGGCTATACAGTCTCTGAATCTATGAGATCGTTAAGGCCTGGAAGGGGAAACAAGATGTTCTGTGGTCCTAGATGGCATAGAAGGAAGGTTGCAAGCCTGAAAGAAAATGGGGTTGGGAGATTGTAGAGAGCTTCAAGCATAGCATTGGAAAGGAAAGATAAAAGGCAGGTCAGTGGGCCATAGCTTTGAAAGTTTGTTTAAGGCTCACATAAGCATCCATACCAGGACTGATGATAAATAATATATATTTATTTATATATATATTATTTTATTTTCAAAAATGTTCATGATAAATGTTCCCTTTTGGTTTAAACCAACTCTAACCTAGAGTCTAGGATGCTTTTATAAAAAGCATTGTTGCGTCTGATGAAGTGGGCATTCACCCACGAAAGCTTATGCTCCAATACTTCTGTTAGTCTTAAAGGTGCCACAGGACCCTCTGTTGCTTTTATAAAATGGATTCTCTAAAATCCTTTGTGGCTGTTCAGTCACAGCCCCACATGCACAGGGGAAGTATACGACCCAAGGGAAATCTCCAGGAAGCCCACTCCCAGATCTCTGGAAAATATGGCCTAGGCAACATCTTTCCAGGATTCAAGAATATGGCATAGGCAATATCTGACCAGGGCTGCAGTACCCACCAATCATGTCAGAAACATCACAAGATGGACTGGTATCCAAAGGAGAGTGGAAGTTCGCAACTGTGAAAGATGGAAGGTGGTAGCCAACAACCTCTGCATTGCGGATGTCAGTTGAAGAGAGAGACAGAGAATCCATTTCCTTTGCATGAGGTGTTCTCTACTGGTTGGTATAGAACGGTGGGGTCATGGGCCACTGCTGTTTGGGAAGGTTAGTGCTGCTGTAGGCACTAGCCTTGTGCTGTTCTAGTTCTCTCTGACCAAAATGACTTTGATTGTGTCCAGACCTCTCAAAAGTGTACTAGAGGGGAAGGCTCCTTGTGGCCTCTCCCCACCCCCTTTTTTATGTCTGTACAGTGCTGGGCACAATCAATCCCTCCTATGTTGGCCTATTGTTAGCTTTTAACACTGTATTCTGGTGACATATACAACAAACATGGCTTTATCACATATACTTAGGTACAGCTATAACTATTTTCTTATTTTATGCAGCTGGCTCTTCAGATTCACCCTCTTTCCCACATTCTTAATTTCCACAATTCCCTCCCTAAAATGTATTACAGCAACTCTTCTCTGGCTGAAAAAGTCTCTTTCAAGAATTCATCAATGATGCTTTGTACCTTGAACACAAAGTCACTTGAGAATAATGCAAGGCACATAAAAAACCCCCACAAAATAAAGGTAGCTAAGGATACAGAACTGGGGAACAAATCTTGCATGTGTGTGAAAGAAAACACAAGTTATTAGACCACACAGGGCTAGCTTGGTGAAATTCTATGGCCTGTGTTATATACAGGAAATCAGACTAGATATTCTAATGGTCCCTGCTGGCCTTAAAAAACACTGCACCGTAAAAACAGTGGATTACCCAAAGACCACATCTAATCTGTGCAGAAGGGCTACCTTTCTTTAAGTGTCATAGGGACTATCACATAATCTAGTAATTCTGGAAGATGATCAATAACCAAATGAAATATATTACTGGGACACATCCACCAATGAACCTTTGCTCATTTTACTCATTGTAAGGTTCTGAACTGAAAGAGGATGTTATCTAGTCCCCAGTTTACCACTATGGATTTAGATGCACAGCAGCTTTACAACGGAAGAAGAAAAATCCTCCCATACTATTACAATGGTACAGATTTAGCTGAGACATGGCAACAATGGATAAGCAGACACAAAGTGCAAGACAAGAATTAGAACATCACTTTAAAATGTTTCAGCTAAACACAGCACTACAAAAGGAACTACAGACCTTCTTCTGATTTTACTGAACCAGCATCTGCTTTAACAATCTAGGGAGGAATAATAATAATAAAAAGGCTGATGTTTATTTTTTTGCCTGGTGTTCATTTTGCTTATAAAGACGAATGACAAATGTATTTGCCCATGTTTCTAATGATGAAGGAAAATTTCTAAAGATTTTATTCACTACTGAATCATTTGGATAAATGATAATTCACTAGAATATTCACCTGTGGAACAAAGCGACATGAACTACCAATAGGATGTCATGGCCAAAAGGGCTAAATACAGTCCTTGGATTTATAAAAAGTGGAATATTGAAGAGGAGTAAAGAGATTATATTATCTCTGTATTGGGCACTAGTACCGACTACTGCTGGAATACTATGTTCTATTCTGGTGTCCACAATTCAAGAAGGATGTTGAAAAATTGGAGTGGGCTCAGAGAATAGCCACGAGAATGAATAGAGCTGATAAAAAACACATGAACACATTCTAATGAAAGTTTTATAATATTTTTTCCAATTTTTTGTCCAAAAATTTTCCAAGTGTTTCTGACCAGCTCTTCTCCTGCTGTATTTGTTAGGTATGGAAAGCAGCATTTCCATATTGGTGATAGAAAAGCTTGTTTATATTCATAAATCTTCCCTATTACTTTATACAAGTATCATAAAATGTCAGGAAACATTTTTAATCACCTTACAGGAAAATCCTGAGACCACCATTGATTTGGTATTGATCTCTCTAATTATCAAGGCCATTCATCTCTCAATTTCAGATCTTGAGCGCTTTAAACTATCTGGTATACTTAATTTTTTCACATCTTATGACTGCTTCTCTTGAAAGTGACTAAGTACAGTCTATTAAAAAAGATAATTCTTAAGAATTTTAAAAGATTATCACTTGCATGGTCAGGATCTCCCAAAATGCATCCTTGCCATCTGGAACAGTTATTAGTTAGTTAGTAGTAATGTCACTGTGATGATATATTATTCAATAATAGGAGACCAGCTGGCAGAACACATTTTGAAGATTCAGACTCTAAAGTTGTGTTGAATAATTATAGATCTAGATAGTGTGGAAAGAAAGCAATGCATTTCCACAGATAACATCCACCTGTGAGCCAAGGGTCCTTATAAAACAGTGCATTGCATGAGGGATTCTTTTGGCTACTTGAGTCTCTCAGAACTCACCCAAAGGCAGCTAAGGGATGAAGCAGGATTAGGAGATGAACTAAACATCCTGGCTAGACCTTGGCAAGCCATTCACAATGAGCAATTTATTCTACCAATGTAGCCTTTCTTCTGTCCATGGACTATCCATGAGCCAATCATAATTTTTTTTTCATTCCCCCCACCTTTATTCATATTAATTTGTTAATGAAAATTACAATTTATGGATTATCTATGTACTGAGCAAATCTACACACTCACTCTTTGTTTCTGTAGCTAGTCTCTTTGCAATCCCACGTTCCCCAATGCTCCAGAGAAAAGAAATGTTTTCATACTTTACACTCCCCTTCTGACAGGCCATGTGGCCATGCTCTCTACCCTTTGATTAGTGGCAACCTTCATATATCCTGGCTGTAGAAGAGCTAAATACAACTATGTAGAGATGGGAAATGGAGTTGTTGCATAGGAATAATTTTTCGGCATGCACTCCATGACACTAAGTGCCATTGTATTCACACCCTGCACACTATTGTAATAATCTTTGTACACAATATGCCTTGTGAGGTATAATTTGAAAACTAAGAACTCCCTGATCATTAATAATCTTGCACCATGTATGTATGTGGTAGATATTGAGTGATGGGCATATGTTGGCGTAACTAAAATGTGTTCAGACCAGATACATCAGTGGCAGTTGTTCAACAGTCTATCTTAAACAAAGGAATGGTGTTTATCTTAATTTACGTATAAGCAGTAAACAGACCCTTCAAGCTAACAAGGGGTGGAGTCAAATCTCTCATTAACACATGGGGAAGAAGACAGTATGGCACCTGCACCCAGCAGAAAAGAGAAGGTTGGTCTGGGTTTTACTTTTCAGAAGAACCCATGTCAAAGGTTTACTGGTCTATAAAGAAAGGGGGATGAACTTCAGTTGATATGCAATTGAATAAACAGATTATATACAATATTACTGTATTATAAAAGTGTATAGAGTAAGGTCTTTTATGAAAGCTAATGACACACTGGTGAGCAATTTCACTGTAAAATGTATGTATTAAAAACTATAGAAGGAATTATGGATACTCATTGATATTAGGCTGCACAGTTTGCTCAGACAGGAGGGACCATCACAACTATCTACCTGTCTTCTATGTAAATTAAGCATGGTGGAATCAGAAACAATGGAAGACCTATTTACACTAAAATCATATAGGGGAGTGGGAACCCACAGAAAAAGAAAAACAGCAAGGTCATTGAACTTTGAAAGATATAAGGGAGGACAGAAGCCATCTTTGGAGTTCACCACTAGACAGATAAGAGGTCAGAGTTCTTCCAAGCTGAGAAAGATCAGTCCTTCAACTAAAGCGGTGTGTGGGGGAAGTGTTTGACATCTCTGGAACTGAATGTATATGAAAAACTTGCTTAGGCAAAGATCTTTCACCTAAAAAGACAAGGGAAGCCAGCAACTTGCGCTTTTGTGAAAGATCCTGACTGAGGGAAAGTCAGCCATGGCTGGGAAGAAACCATGACTGATGAGAGGAACCATCTTAAACAAAGCCTGTATCTTATTAGTTTTTGAGTTTTACATGTGCGTTTTCACTTTTATTTGCTTGCAACACATCCTAACTTTATTCTTTTTACATAGCACCAATTAACCTCTGTCCTACTATTAAGAAATGTGTTGTAATTTACTATAAAGTAACTCAATACAGTGTTTAAAAGGAAGGGTTTATTCACCCCAGTTAATTTAAAAAGCTGTGATGTGGGTTTTTTGTGTCTTTAAAGGAACAAACTTTATTATTTTTCTGGATTGTCCAGGAGCAGGCTGGACATTGCAAAGCACATGGTTTTGGGAAGATTCAGGAATGGGAGTGTGTTGGGGGTCACCCTGCAACTAGTAACCAAGGCTGGTGAAAGCTGGCATGGGGCTGTTGATAGGCTGCTGGGGTCAAAGCTGCTGAACCAGGGCTGTCAAGCACACACATACTCAGGGTGTTACCTCCTGCTAGTATGCTGGTTGTGAGCAATCCAGGTTAGGATCTACAATAGCAAGGCATTGGGAGGCACCCAAGTTTACAGAGCAGGCAGTGACATAATCCCTCACTGGTCTGGATTGCACCCCAGAATCTGACACACTCTTCTTGCCCACATCCTGTTTATCAGATTTTACTGTTCTCTGGAGTGATGCTTTATTGTTTGCCAGTAAAATCTGCTTGGCCCATGAGCAAAATTCAAATCCATGACACAGGAAGCCAAATTTACCTCTAGGCATTGCTGAAACAAATGGTGATTTTTTTTCTAACTTTGCACTGCTCCACTTACCTTATTCTTTCTATAATCTTCCTACAGGAGAGAATCATTAAAAAGATTACAATGTGCAAAGCAATTCCACCAAAGGAATCATTCAGTATGGCAAAGCATTTCCAGCAGACATTCTCACAAGCTTAAAGATACAGTACTATCATACAGTATAATTTAGCTGAAGACAGAAGAAAAAAACAGTTTCTATCAAAACCTACTGTTCTTTAGTATAACATGTGGTGAACTTCTGGAATTAAAAATTAAACTATCTCAGTTGAACTTACTGGGTATGGTAGTTCGTACTTAAAGAACTACCAAAAGACACTCACTTTGGTTCTGTAAGACAATGTCTACAGTAGGATTTTAGCCACTGGGATAGCTACACGGATATAGCGGAACAGGTACAAATCTCTAGTGTGGATACAGAAAACCATGATGTGCACCAGTTGGTTTTGGAACAGTTACTAAGCAGCTGACACCATACTGTGCTATGGATGCACATTTGAACAAATATTTCTTCTCTTTTTACAAGTTATACCTAGCATTACTACAAAGGGAAGTGCTTAGAGAAAAAAAATATTTCTCTCTAATTTTACTTTGTGCATAGACAGTTTCAGTGTTTCCCTCTATATTCAGTAAATCCATTTCATGTGTGTGTGTGTGTGGGGTGGGGGGGGTGATACAGTGATGGGGGGAGGGGGAAAAACTGTTTTAACCACAGAAATTGGCAATGGGATGAAGAGCCCAGCTTAATACCAAAAATGTTCTTTTACTCATTTTTAAAACTTTAATGGAATTCAAGTTGGCTGTGTTCCTTAAATTTAGAATAAGGCTTACCAAAGGTAGATGTTCACCTATAGACACTTGTTTCATCCTCTTAGAGCTCCTCACAATGGTGGTATAACCATTGCTTGCTTGGTGGATCATAGCACTAGATATATCGTCGAACCCTCATGCCTAAAAATTATGAAGGTGAAAAGTTGGAATTCTTCAACAATTCTAACTTGCAAAGCACACTAAAGTAACGCTCAACTCAAAGGGACAGGTTAAAATTCATGGCTAACAAATGGCTACGTTTGTTGAGGTTAATTAAAAAACCTCAATTTTATGTTCTGCTTCAGTTATGCTATGTAAAGACTCAAGTGCCATGACACTTGCTTAACACTCAATCCATGCTCGGATTTTAAATACTCATGTAGTATATAATTTAAATTAGTTACTTCATTTATTCTATGTTACCTTAAGGCTTTATCACTGGTGGCCCATTTTTTCATCTCATACCTCATTTGCCAATGACAGCAGATAGGATCATTAAATTTGCAATATGCAAAGATGGCTTCCAGCAGCAGCACTTAGCAGATCTGTCTTTGCCTGTATGCCCACAGACTTGTTCAAAAACTGAGTTTCTGAGTAATTTATTACTGTTCTTACTGTGATGCAGATGGCACATTGATCTGTTAAATCTAAATACCTGTAGTTTTGCCGGGGAAAACACTATGCTTTTTCATGTTGTTCATTTATGTACTCCCTCTCTGGAATACGAATGTGCTACCTATTACCTTAAAAATCAGTCAATTAACAAGTTTCCTTCTAGCTAAACCAAAACTAATTTCAAAATACCTAAACTGCCAAAGTAGTGTGGTTAACAATATGGCAATGATGCAAATCTTTGCATAGCCAGCAAAATTTGTTTGAGCATGGGGTTTACAATCAACCTTCAGTGCAAATAAATTCTTTGCTTCAGAGATAAGGCTTGGTAAATGATGTATCTCAAGGTACCACCTCTCCTACAGCCTCCCTCGAGAGCTACTCTCCAGTATGTGGCTATCCTCCCTCGACTAGCCTCTTTAGATTGACTGAAGGTTGAGGGGACTGGAGTTGTTCCTGATTAGCTGTAGTTGTCTCATGAAGCAGGAGGTTGGCAGGTAGCGTTTTCATTTGGAAAATGAAACTGTTTATGTTTTGTCCAGGGTATTAGCTGACTTACTGTTCCATTTCCCCTGTGGATGAGCATACTTGTCCTTAGAATCAGAAGGTGTGGGCTCGGAGCAAAGCTAACTTGGTTCTCTTCTCTCTTCCTCTCCCAACTCTACCTCTCTCTTCCTCCAACACTCTCTCAAATATCCTTCTGCCACATTCCAAGATTTCCCTAATCACCAAAATAGTGACCAGCACTGGGGATGAGACTCTTGCACCTTGCCTGCCAGCCTCCACTCAAGTAGCAGCTTCTGGGCTTTGTGTCAACTTCCCCCCACTCCCAGCCATTGTCTGCACCACATGCTTCCTGGTATGAGGTAGAATGCAGAAGCCAGCAGCAGCAGCAGGAGGACCCTCAGCCAGCCATACATTACCCCTGATCTTTGTAACAATGGACATCAGTGGCAAAGAAGAGGCCCACAATTTCCCACCTTCCCATCTGGGAAGCAGACTGCCTATGCTGCTTCACACCCAGAGAGATCCAGTAAGCATTCTGAACACTGGTCCAGGTCAAGAGCTGACAGTCTAGTGGTGCAACATAGCTATCTGCTGGCCTGAGCAATTGATGGTCTGGCTCCATTCTGTCCCCTTCTTACATACTTTCCAACACATCTTCCTTCACTTACTATAGCAGTTGAAATATGAAGGCAGAAAACTAGAATCCTTGTGACTCAAATCCTGCTCTGAATCAGATTGGTAACAACATAAATGTCTTTCAAGCGTATGTTAGAGTAGTAAAGGAAGAAATAAATAAAAAAATCTCTACCAAAAGGTTATGCTGGGAGTAATGGATGCCATCAAGCAATCACAGACTTCATTAAAAATGAAGGGCATGCTAGCAACCCTTCATTCAGGCTAAACAAAGGATTAATTAAATGTCCTTTTTTAAAAATTATAACTGAACAGTGGAAGCCATCACCCAAGGCATGGACCAGCATGGCAAGGTCTGAGTAGAAGTGAAACCATGTGAACTGAGGGCTTGCCTGGGGGACTGATAGCAAATGCAGGGGCTACAGCAGTGATTGTTTAGAGCTATGTCTGTCTGTGTTTGAGAGATGCAGAAAGAAGCAAGAAAGCTAAGGAAAAACAACCAGAAAGCTAGCAGACAGCAAGAGACACTCTCATGAGCATGGCCCTTAGAAGGAGCAGAGACAGAGAACTTAGGGGCACAAAAATGAACGGAGAGACAGGCTTGGAACTGCCTCCTGTTTGTTCCTGCTCTATTCAGAGAATCAAGACTCAGGCCTTGGCTACACTGGCGCTTTACAGCGCTGCAACTTTCTCACTCAGGGGTGTGAAAAAACACCCCCCTGAGCGCAGCAAGTTACAGCGCTGTAAAGCACCAGTGTAAACAGTGCCCCAGTGCTGGGAGCCGCGCTGTAAGCTAATCCCCTCGGGGAGGTGGAGTACCTGCAGGTGGAGTACTCCCGTGGCAGGGCTTTGGAGTTTCGAGTGTAGCCAAGCCCTTTGTGTTCATTATTTGTAAATAAACGGGACTGTACCTAAGAAACATGAGATTTATAAATTTAATATCCTCCTAATGGAAACAGTCTGTCAAGGTCCCTGTGGCAAGGCACCTTCTCCATCTTGCTGGTCTGAGCACTTCCCCCTTTGACAGTGGTGGGGCCTGGGGAGAATCAGCCCCTTCCCCCAGGATAATGTTTTTACTTTTCAGCATTTTCAAGGTAGGCCTTACGGCAGGCCAAAGGAGCGCTCCTCCACCAAACAAGAAACCAATTTACAAACACAAAACAAAGGGGGATATCTTTCCCTGCCCCCTCACTAGGGGGCTGTTGTCCTGTTGTAGGTCCTGGGGTGTCAGTCCTTCCCTAAGCAGGCATTCAGCTTTGGTTGTTCCACCTCTAGGGTGGAGAACACCATGGAGAAGCCTATCTCCCTGCTACCACCAGCTCTCCTCCCACTCTCTCTAACCAGGGGAGGAGTTTTTAAAAGGTCTCAGGAAGCCCTTAATTGGACCCACATGTCCCTAATTCACCTGAGGTAATCCCTTCTCAGTTTATAGGAAAAAGGGCCTTTATCATTCTAGGACTAACATACAATTCCTAATGGTGTATTTTGCATCTGGATAACACTAATACTACCTGGTTCATCAGAATTACATGTACAGCAGATGAAAATAAACAAAAGAAAACAGAAATTACAAAGGAATCTGCCAGAAAAAGTAAGCCACATTAAATCACACATAAAGAAAATGTTTCAGAACTGTCGGTGTACAAGGTAACTTATGCTACAGAGAGCTCATAGTTTCTGTGACCTTGGTAGGACTGCAGTGATAATGTTTTTATAAGAAGAAATAGTTGTGAAATATTGTCTCCAGCATTCTTCTCAGCACAATATTTATTTTAACTTAGAACATTATTTTCTTATTACCACATCTCTCTTCACTATAAAAAATCTCAACATTTCTTATAAAGGAACAGTGAGTTCACTACAGTTTTGAACTCTGACAATACCAGCCTTTTTAATTTTAAGTTTGAGCTTGTGAGGTTTGCCTGAGTTGCTGAGAGTCATAAGGCCCTGTATCCAGTGCAGGGGTGCTCAGACACTGCAGTGAAGAAAGCCACATATGGTAAGCATCTAACTAGAGAGAGATGCTAGTGATACACATCCAGGCATACCTTGCTGTGCTGTCATTCCATGCCGAAACAGTCAATGGAAGAGCATTAGGATGTGCTGCCTTTTCATGAGGGCAAGAATTAGGGTGCGATTCCACATCTGGGATAGGAGACATTACTGAAGGTTACAAATTCTTGTTCTAAAGTTGATCATTTCATTTATCTAAACATGAAGGAGAAAGACAAAAAATTAAAATTTAAGACCTTTAAAAATGGTCATTGTACTTATCAATCAGGATGTTATACTACAGCTGAGATAAGAGATTGGGAGATCATCATAACAGGATGGAACTACTAATAACTGTATATTTTATTTTATTAAAATTTCACAGATTGAGAGCTTTCTCTGTAGCCACAGATATTTTTATAGTAAAGATTGATCTTCATTTAGTAGCATTCTAAAGTGTGGTGCTAATATAATAGGGCTACACTGATAGCCTTTCACCATGGCTCTCAGAGCTCCTTGGGAACACAGGCTCTATACCAGCCCTTGGAAAGGTGGAGCATGAATTCTATCTAAGGCTGATTGGCTCTCTGCTAAATTTGGGGTGACCAGTACACATGAGGGTACTAAAAGGGAGGAGTCTCTGCACTCAAAAGAATGAAGGGATTGCACAGAGAGCATGGGGGGAAAGACTCTTGTATTCCTCCCCTTCCCTTCTGCAGAAGCTTGGAAACAGTCTGGCCTAAAGTCTCAAAAAAACAAAACAAAACAAAAAACACCTTTGTTTCCATCTCTTTATGTATTTTAACTTTTATGGTATAATGCTCATCGTTGATAAATACTTGTTTTAACTGTATTGGTTTATCTGTACAGATCCCACCATTTGGAGTCACATTTAAAAGTCAAATTTAACTTTAAACAACAATTGTTTTTATTAAGATGGTAAACTATAAGCTTCTCAAAGAGCTTCACCTTCCCAATAAGCCCTGGTGGAACAAAAGAGAGAGTAGAGCTGATTCTCTTGTCATTTCTACCAGATTTACTACAATGACACACCAATGACTTCATTAGAGTTGCTCCTGATTTACACCAGTGTGGGAGAAAAGTCAGGCCAAGAAACATTATTTCTTTATAAGGACTCATAGTGGACAGCATCAGGGCAGGACATTTACCTAAACAACTGAGAACATATTAACCTTTCTTTAGAGTCACATATGCAATATTAGGTGGCTGAAAAATAGCCATCTGCTACTGGACCAAGTATTATGTTATCAGCATTTGGCATAGCATGGAAATAAAAAACAAAAATATCTATGAGAATAGAGAGAAAAGAAAATATATGTGACAGACTTTCTTTTTTTAACCAAATCTTATTCACACCACTCTAAGTCAGGTAACTGGCATCTTCTTTAATGGTGCTTATCTAAACACAGGCCTTTGATTTTGAAATGACTAACTAGTCAGTCCACAAACAGATTTTTGTAAGAATGGGATAGAGGAGAAGTCACCCAGAGTTGTTACACTGAAAATGAAACTAATTTACTTTCCTTAATTAATCATTCACATTTTGTCCCTATTTAGCCTTATGCAATGAGGTGTAAATTACAGGGGCAGATGCATATTCTGGGAATAATTCCAAATTACATTTTCTTTAAAAAGTAAGGCAGAATTTAGCAGGGTACTTTAGTGTGTCACTGCCATTAGCAACATGATACTCATTGGATTGTGAGCACTGTGGGTTCAGAATACAAAGTACTTGCTAAGAAAAGTCACCTACCATCATCCCTATTGAAAAGGCATCTCACAGAGCCTCACATTACCCATATCCCTTCCATTTTCCTGTGATCCCAGCTCCTGTTAGTCTGCAAGTAAAGGCCTGAGCTCAGGAAAGAAAGGATCTTCTCATGGTTAACCCAATAGACTGTGACTCAAGAGATCTAGATTCATTTTCTGGCTTTTCTGCCACAGACTTCTGCTGGGAGCCTGGACAAATCACTTACTCTCACAGTTCCCCAATAGGTGAGATGGGGATAACATTTCTCCATCTTACAGGGGTGTTGTGAAGATTAATTTGTGTTTGTGAGGAACTCAGATACTATGGTAATGAGGGAGCTGTATAAGTACCTAGATAGATAGGCCCTAAATTTGGATCTTATTTGACCACAAAGCTGACATTTAAAAAATGTTTATTATTTTTGATGTTTGTCATATAGTATAGTACTGAATGGTCGATTATTACTCAATAAACAAGCATAGTAACAGGAAATAACTGCAGTTATGGGTTACAGTTTTCAACCATTTCGACCAGAGTGGTAGTGGCTTGGACTACTACTGATATACTAAATATGCCACACACAGCCTTCTTCAATCTACATATGTTACTTGTCTGTCTCCCTGATGAGAGTAAGCAGAAGTCAAAGCATATGTTCTATATAGATTTTTACTTTTGGACCCAAGTGGTCATAATTGTCAATTCATATCTGACATGCATTTTATACATTCAATTACCTTGATCATGAATGCAATCAGGAGATCTGGGCATGCAAATTAGACATCTGAGTATTTGTTCCCACAATTATGATGGCTTTGTGTGCAATCGGATGTGCATATTATATGCATGAATTTTGTACACAGTATTATTTTGTACACAGAATTATACACATGATTATGAAATAATGGCCCCAAAAGTTCACCCTAAAAGTGTCTTTCCTAACTCATGTTAAAATTTCATCTCAGAAATTGACATTGCCTAAATAGTATGGCCCACTCTGGAATGATGACAAAATATGCTCAATCAGTTGCTCTCAAACATTTTGGATAATACGATACATCCTGTGAAATGGGGAAAATGGAAAGGATACACTGGGAGAAAGTTATGAGAAGGGATGAGAGGACCTTTCCACTGGAAATATCAAATATATTCAACACCACCAAAAATTCTTCTATACTCCTGGTAACTGTATGTTAGAGCCTCCAGCCATTAACCCACATCTCCATGAGTGGTAGTTATCTTGTCAGCTTTCTAATGGTACACACTGGGTTTTGTTTGAAAGGTAAACACATTTTTTCCCTTTCACTCTTTGTACTGATTGGGAAACTTAAGTGCTGCTATATTAATTTCAATGGCATAAGTGGGCCAAGAGCGTGAAAGCTGTTAACATGACCTAGTAACTATTCAACACTAAAGAGTTAAACATGATTCAGGGTTTTACATACAGAAACCTCAACCTGCTTAGTGCCATGGCAACCACATTGTTAAAAATCTTTTTTAACCTTTCATTAAAGATACAGAAAAAGAAGAAATAAAAGTGTATGCATTTGAAATGCAAGGATTAAGTAAGGCTTTTGTTTTAACAATATGCTTAATTCCCTTTCCCCCTTTAGCTGTAGAATTTTTATAAGGGAAAAAATCTTTTTGATAGATTTTTAGATGGTATTAAAGATGGTAATAACTGTTCTTTTTGGGGGGGAGGAAGAAGTTAGTTGAAAAAGGCTGTTGCTGTTGTTAAAATCCAAGACTGTTTCCTAGAAGACAAAACAAGACACACACAAAGGGGAGAGAAAAGAACAAAGACAGCAAATACAATGTTCTGTCCCTGGTGCTGACCCTTACTTACAACCTTGCTGCTACAGAAACATGGGCACAGTTTATGGTCAAATCAGCCACTCCAAGACCTGTGCCTGGGCTGTTTAGGGCACTGCTTCTAGCTGCCTCTCAGGTCACAGGCTCACATGGCAGCATTGTGGGGGAAAAAAAGTCTTGGCAGGCTAAGTCAGACTCTTATGAAATAGGAGACAAAAAAAGAGAGAGATAGGGAAAGAGAAGAAATCAATTAGGGTAAGGAGAAGGAATGGGGTAGAAGGAAGAAAGGTGACAGCAAAAATCAAAATCTCATGTCTCAGGTGGTATTCAAGATTCAGCTGGAGCCCCTGGCGTTGGTAATGTCCTCTGGGTCCCCCTTGTAGGCCTAATCTGGTTGGGACATCTTTCAGGACCAGGACAATGAAGGCCCAATTGTGTTGCAGTAGATCCCAGGGTCCCAGGAGACTGTGGAGGTGGCAGTCATGATGATAAAACTCACTCTTTTCAGTTCACCTGTATCCCAGCCAGCCCCTAATTTTAATGACCCAAAAGAGAGCAATGGGTGGAATAGTTTATTCTTTCATTCTGCTCACCAGTTAGGCCTAATTTCTGACACACCAGTTGTAATTCATTGATTTCTGGTCCCACACTCCTCTAGTTTACCAAACATGATCTTAACATACTCCTTGAGGTACATCAGCAGGCTAACCCAGTCTTCTTGTCTCCCCTTTGCACCTTTCTCCATTAACATTTGTTATAGATTATTAGAACATTTTATAAACTTTTAATTACTCACAGTGGAGGTAGGCCCAATTATTACACCAGTGCTAGAAGCAGAGATATTATAAGATAGTTTGTCCACTAAGATGGCTACAACAAAGAGTTTTTTTCACTTTGCATTTTTTAACAAGATATTCAGACAAGTGGTTAGTGGTGGCAGCAGCTTTATACTTTACTAATTGTCAGTGATTCTCAGAGCAAATTTGCGGGGGCTGCTGACAATATTGGCAAGAACATTACAGTGGGTGGAGGTGAAGATGGCATCTACTTCTTGTGTTATACACTATCCACTATAGTTGTGCATAATCTTTTATTTTAAATTTTAATCGAACAGAATCATGTTTATTACTCAGAAAAATCCAGTGAAATCTAACTTCCTACTCAAGTTACCTTCCCCCACATTCCCCAGCTTCTGGGTTAGGGATCTTCTGACCTTGATGGAACAGACCAATGATCATTCAAAGCTTGGTACCTAAACATACTTCTCAAATGTCACTCATTTCACTCTCAAAATCTACCTACCTTCTACTCAAATTTTGTGCCCTATCACTTTCTCTGTTGAAAGTTATTTACATCAGAAATCATCATGAAATGGGGGCCATACATTCATTTGACTAAATAAATGAATCCCACAACATTTTAAGCTTTCTATTCGAATGGTTACTTTTTATCCTCATATTGTGTCTTTGCCACATTGGACATATAGGTTGTTCAGACAATGTATGCATAATGCACCTGGTAGATGTGCACAAGTACAGGTGCTATAGAAAATGGTGAAGTTCAGGTCACAGTAGTTTTATAATCAGCCTTGTCTTTCAGTTAAGGGATAGACAAACTGCAGTTTAGGCTTCAGACTGCTGTGATGTTGTTATCTCGCTCCAGTCCTCTGCGCCAGGCGCTTTAATGAAAAATAATTCTCATATTTCTACTATAAAGATGATCAGTAATTAACTATTCTTTGGGGGAGAGGAAATTAAGACAATTATCAATCAAAAAGGAGGAGTAAAGGGTGAGAACATTTTGTTTTTCTTTGACATTCATCTTTTGAGCTGGAGTCATTATAGTCTAATTGATCTGCTACATGTATTCCCAGCCAGGTAAAATTATATGGGCTGGATCCTGCCTTTGCAATACTGTAGAGCCAAAAAGGGACTTTAAACCTGGCCCAAATGGGCAGAGCTGGCTCTATGGCACACCCTCCTGCCCATTCCCTGGCATAACAGCCATGTCAATTGTGGGCTGGAGCCCACTGCGCTCCCACTATTTTCAGTGTAATGCCCTTAGGAGTTATTTGAAGCTGGTACAGGTTACAGCAGCCCTATAGCTGCTTTAACTTGCCCTGGGGGCCCAAGGATTGAGGCAGGGAGAAAGATTGCTTAGGGGCATCTTTTCCTCTCTCACCCCCATTAGATGCGGACAGCATGAGATTAGCACAGTTGAGAGTTGAGCCCTGTTTTATTTTAATATTCACAGACATTACATATATTCTAAAAGGTTAAAATACTGGATAGACTGTTGAAGGTTGTTATAGTCATGTATGTTATTTTACTAGCTGTACTTTAAGAGGTTAGATCATCTGGTAAAATGTATTTGACCAAAGAAAGTTACAGTTGATTAGAGACTGCAGTATAGTATGTAGCTGAGTCATGGAGGGAGACTTCTGTTCTACAGAGGAGTAGCTATGAAGAAGAAATGTACTTGCCTTTTGGGGAAAGGTCAGAAAAGAAAAAGGATGGTTCGGTGGTTAAGGTGCTAGTCTGGGAATCGGGAGAACTGGGTTTAATTCCTAGCTCAGATTTAGTCTCTTTGTGCCTCAATCCCCTATCTGTAAAATGAGTATATCATCACTTCCCTCCTCAGAGGGGTGTTGTGAGAGTAAATTCATTAAGGTTTGTGAGGAGCTCATATAGTACAGTAATGGGGGCCAACCTTAGATAGATAGTACCCCATCCAATTAGTCCTTGGAGTCTTTAAATCTGCTTTGGAATGTTAGAGTACATCCCATGGAAAATTTGTTCAGTAGGGAAAGGGGAAGAGGTGTGCATAATTTAACTTATCATATGGCTCTGTAAAATATCTCAGGGATCTCATCTCCACATATGTGGTTTGTTTTATATATTCAGGGGTCAGATTTAAAATGCTTTCAAAGATTCTACTAGTTTCAGAAATATTACCTATACTTAAAATGGGGAACAATGCTGAACCAGTAACATCACTCAAAGCAGAAGAAGCTTCTTAAATGTGACTATTGTATATATCAATATTTATAACTTGCCTATTCACAATCAGGATTTGGGTCCATGACAGCACAAAGTTCACCTGAAACCAGAGATGCAGGTTGGGAAGGGGACGGCAAATAGCAGGAACCACCTACAATCCCCAGTTCTGCCAAGGTGTCTGGAGACAAAAGTGGGTGGAGACTGCTGGACAGGTTGCAATATAAGACTATCTGGGAGATGCATTGATTCAACACCTTTCTTTTTTTTTCCTCTTGGAAAGCCTGCCCTCGCAGGGCTCCTATATAGTTCAGTGTGAATTTTCCTTCCCTTGTGCAATCCTAGGAAGGACAGAGATGGCACCTCTGTCTGCCCTCTCTCAGATTGGATGCCTCCTCCACTGCAGCTATGCCAGCAGGCAGAGGTAGATAGTGTGTGTGTGTGTGTGTGTGTGTGTGTGTGTGAGAATTGCACCTGTTTCCTACCTGGAGGGAGACTCTAACCCAACAGTGTCTATACATCAATCAATGCTATATACAAAAGAAACTCTCTGTGGGGTGAAACATTCTATCCTAATGACTTATGTAGCCCATAGGATTATTTTGCTAGCTATTATATCCTACTAATCCAGCCAGCCATATCAAATAATATGTTTCTCTTTCTGAATTAATCCATTTTATTCTTATATTTCATCAGTATTAATTCCTATGAATTTAGGATGTGTTAAGGCATATGATATGTGTTTCCTAATAATCATACACAGAATAAGTTTTGCTGAAATGCAAGAAGCCTACCGACCTGTATCCAGTAAGATCCGCTAAATAGCTAAAAGTATAATCAGTTAAGAGTAAGTCAGCATAAAAGTCGGTAACCTTTAGCACAGATAGGAATGGTCCCTGAACTTTGGGGAACCAAAGGGAGGAACTATACACAACACTGAACAGGTTTATCCGGCGTCTGCAACCGGTTGGTAATCTCAGGGTATACCACAACCTGGAAGTCACCAAGGAAGAAAAAATCAGTTTCACACATACAGAATGGGAAGAGACTGTCTAGGAAGGAGTACAGCAGAAAGGGATCTAGGGGTTATAGTGGACCACAAGCTAAATATGAGTCAACAGTGTGATGCTGTTGCAAAAAAAGCAAACATGATTCTGGGATGTATTAACAGGTGTGTTGTGAGCAAGACACGAGAAGTCATTCTTCCGCTCTACTCTGCTCTGGTTAGGCCTCAGCTGGAGTATTGTGTCCAGTTTTGGGCACCCCATTTCAAGAAAGATGTGGAGAAATTGGAAAGGGTTCAGAGAAGAGCAACAAGAATGATTAAAGGTCTTGAGAACATGACCTATGAAGGAAGACTGAAAGAATTGGGTTTGTTTAGTTTGGAAAAGAGAAGGCTGAGAGGGGACATGATAGCAGTTTTCAGGTATCTAAAAGGGTGTCATAAGGAGGAGGGAGAAAACTTGTTCACCTTAGCCTCTAAGGATAGAACAAGAAGCAATGGGCTTAAACTGCAGCAAGGGAGGTCTAGGTTGGACATTAGGAAAAAGTTCCTGTCAGGGTGGTTAAACACTGGAATAAATTGCCTAGGGAAGTTGTGGAATCTCCATCTCTGGAGATATTTAAGAGTAGGTTAGATAAATGTCTATCAGGGATGGTCTAGACAGTATTTGGTCCTGCATGCGGGCAGGGGACTGGACTCGATGACCTCTCGAGGTCCCTTCCAGTCCTAGAATCTATGAATCTATGAATAAGAGAGCCTAGGTAGTTTTTGGAGTGAGATAATCCTTATTAATATATAGAGAGTAAGTGTTATAATCCACTAACCTATAAGATAAGGGTACCCATAGATTTCTTAGGGTATGGAAATAAGATTTGGTTATAGTAGGTTGGGCCTGAATGACATAGTGTCAGGATCATATAAAATACCTTGTAAGGAAGAGTCTGGAGCGCTCTTTTAGTCTTTAGCTCTTTCTTTTTCTTTGTTCTCCTGTATTCTATAGACTATCTTCTATCAAGCTTGTGTAGTATAGTATAACTGCTCAACATTCCTAACTATTGGGGAAGCCAGCACCATCGTGTTATCGGGCATGCCAGGAGTAAGGCTGGTCCTCCACCTCCTATTACCGGGTCCTCAAGGAAGGGTGTGAGTATGTTATGTTAAGGTACTTATAATATAAATGTTACTATCAGGAGTTTTGGAATTATCGTACTGTTTTGCAGTTATAAGTTTCATAGCATTTATTATTCTTTTGTTATTCTCAATAAAGTTTTTATCAATTTGGTATTGTCCTCAGTGTAAGTGTTTTTGCCAAGCACCCCGAGAGTCCTCTCCCGATATAGAACTCTGAGTTCTCGGATCCTGTCGTCTGAATTGGACAAGAACCTATACATCTTCTGGACGGATGCGATCAGTGATGAGCCATAACAACTAACCCATAAAATTCAGGTCAACACATATCACTGTATTGTGCTGTATTACACACCCTTTGCCTTTAGCCGGTAAGCAATGTGGGTCAGGACCCTGGTTTGTTTGGTACACAGGTTGTACAGTGCCATTTACATCAATGGCACTGCGTATGACAGATGATAAACAATATCAAGCTCTTATCACTGCTATTTAGAGCTTCATAATCTATATCATTCAGAATATTATGTAGTTTGACTCAGCATCTCATCCCCAAGCAGAAATACTCTGTCTCAGTTAAGGCTAATAATATGAAGGCTGACAGATTTCCTCACTCACTTCTGTTAAAAACTCTTCAAAGAAACTTCTAAGTAGACCTACCTGCCTGCCTAAGACTCCATTTTACCCAAAACATGAATAAAAAAATATACAGAGCCAAAGTTAAGGTCACCCAAAGAACTTTAATTTTGTCACCGCTGAGCCACCTTGGGAAAACCAGAGACCCTGGAAGACCCTTATCCATCCATTACAAATTCATCCCATCAGTGGCTGTCAGAATAGAGCGGCTTTCTTTATGGCTGTACGTGATCAACAGAAAATTCCTAATTAGACTTAAAGCATACTGAGAGGCATCATTTCCCACTGTTGACACAGATTCAATGGCCTGACACTTATACAAGTACCATTAGACACACAGCTATTGCAACTATTTACATAGAAGACTTCTGGGTAAAATCATGAAATTACAGCACTTAGAGGGAACAAAAAAAGTGGTGACAGAGATCACGCTTAATACTGAGACATGCATGTATGAAACCACTGCAAGAGATTTTTCTGTGGATCACATGTTCAGTAGCTCACCTGCAAATTCCACAAATAGAATGCTTTCTCCGTGTTTAAGATTAGAAGGGATGAGGGAAGGCTGACATTGAACAGGGCCAGAGGTTTTAATGATTTTAACTATGTGTATATATAAATATGAATAGTTTTGATTTTTGGTGCAGCAGCAACAGTCCAAATACCCAGTATACTTCTTTGTCTTCACTTTGTCTAATAACAATACATACTATATATTAGCTTACTTTAAAAATAAAAGAAACCAAACACCTACTGTATATATATTTCCTCCCAGGCAAGTATGGAATGGGGAAAAAATCACATTTGTTGAACATTATTTTTTAAATGCCCTAATTCTGGAAGATGCTCAGATAACTCAGAGAGGGGTGCTGTGTAGCAACCTAAATAGAATAAGAGCTTAAGATGGAATAGCCTACCTGATGCTAGTGTAGATATTCCAGGACTATGGCAGATAAGAGGCCAGTACATTGTACACAAAAGAAAGAAACTGAGACAAGACAACTTCATGAACAGAATGTGTAAGCATTACACATCCTTTCTGTTGTGTGCAGTGAAAGGCAAGTAGTGTGTGAGGGGAAAAACAGAAAACATTGGCTTTTCAGAGTTCTCCATGACAGAGATTATTTCAAGACCCTTGTCACATCAACATATATATTTCCAGAATTATAACAATATTTATACTGAAATATTTTATATATTTTAAAAGATATGTTTAAGTATAGATGTTTAAAAACAATTTTGGAAATAATGGCCAAGATTTTTAAAAGTGACCTGTGATTTTGGGGTAGCTTTAGAGACTTTAAAGGGGCCTGATTTTTAGTGGACAGGAGTTCAGTGCTTTCTGAAAATCAGGAATAGTTTGGGTGCACAACCTGAGCTGTCTTAAAACTGATGCATCCAAAATCACTACTCACACTTGAATGTTTTAGAGACACACACACACACAGTTGGTTTTCCTCTCCCAGGCACTAAGTACATTTGAGGATGAAGAATAATTATACTTGGATTAAAAATGGAAGAACAAAAATGCTTGAGGTGGCAACATTTTTTGGCGGTTTTCCCAGTAATGATAAGCAACAAGTGAGCAAATTTATGTATGTTTGGGTATGTCTACTCTGCACACTAAGCCTGGACTCTGACTTAGATTTGATTCCAAGCCTCTCTTCCACATAGCTATCTGACTTGGATCAGCAAACACTCAGGAGTCAGGTCCTAGGACCCTACTGGCAGATGGTTTGGAATCCGTGTCCCTTATATGACTCGGGTGCAAGCCCTGCCATTTTGCAGTGTGAATTCAGGTCAAGCCACAAACCTGAGTTAGGAGGTCTGTGTAGCACAGCATGGATGTGTTAGCACAGCTGTGGCACCCAGGTCCAGCAATAGTAAACCCAGGTTTACAATGCAGCGTGGACACTCAAGTGTGGGCTTGGAAACACTGAGTTCACACACCTGGGTTTCACAGACCTGGGTTCACAATGCAGTGTAGGCATAACCTTTTACATCAATAATTACTGAAGTCTTCTCTTATTAGGAGTAGATATGGGAGCCCTGCCTCCCAGGCTGTCTAGCTAATAATTTTTGCATATCCTAGTCTGCACATCAGTAATGCTTGACATCAGGTCCTTCTTGATTCTTGTAAATCAACGTAAAGAACTAATATTTTGTATTATTTATTGAGTTCCACATTTTTGGCTTTCCTCAGCTCTTACTGCTCTATCTATAATGCATGTTGTGTAGCAGTTTATAAACCATATCAGATTAATATTGTTTCCTGGAGCAACTGGTCTTTCAGTAACTGAGTCAACCTATAGTACAGTGGAAAATATATTGGGAGCATTTGATTTCATTTTGAAACTAACCCACCTCATGCAGACAGTAAAGAATTCATTTTGACACAGACTCCATTAGCGACATCTGTACTGGACAGCTGGAGAAGTTAAACAGATAATTACCTCAGCATGCATCATGGTACGTTGTTATTAAGATACTGATTAATTGTATTTAAAGTATACTGAATGACATTGAAAACTGCAAAAGATATACTATTCTATACATATCCTTTGTAATTCAGCTTCTGATTTTTATCCAGTACTTTAAATTGGATATATCGCACTACTGCCAAAATATTATGAGTTGTTTTAATATTGTTATTTTGTAATACAGAATCATTGGAATTGGAGTATTCATTGACCAAAGAACTTACTAAGGTACTCAATTTCTAATAAAAATGAATGTTATATGAACATTATATGTTTTTTTCTTCTTGCATTGAGAAATTGAGTCATAGATAAAATATTGGATTTTCACACTGGATTCTGTGCTAGCTGGTACTAACAGACAAACCTGTTTCTTTGACACCTACTAAATAACCTGACCATGAAGATCTGTGTTGTTTCCTTACATATTCGATCTGTAATTTCCGAGAGGATTTAGGTCTGTGCTTGTTACTTCTAGCAGTTCTCTACTTGGTCAACAGGTAGCAAGTGACTCATTATTAGCGGATGTTAAGCTGGGAAAGGTTTTGTTCTCCTTCCAATAGTGTCCAGCTGAAACCCTAACACTAGCACATGCACTGCCTGAATTGTCTAGATGAGAGTCATCTGTCCAGCAGGTTGGTTTGTTGATCCATGTGCACAGGTCATGGAAGGAATGGGAGTCTTAGCTCTATCCCATTTCTCCTTGAAGAGTCATTAATAGACGGTCTCTGCCCTCCGAATTCTCAACATGCCCTGTGTCCAGAAGGCACTGGAAGTTGAAGAATGGCTTCAACATACATATGGATTCAAAACCTTCTAAGAAGCTCAGAATGTCAGCTCCTCCACTGAGCTCAAGGCCTGAGTAGAGGCAGGAGGAGGAAGATGGGGAGGAGAAGGCACCATTCAGACCACTCTCGTTCTCACTGTGACTCCAAGAAGGAAAGGAGCATAGATCCAGTTGCAGGCCAGTGCAGAAATCCTCCCAGAACTGATATTGGCGTAGGTGATACCTCGTGCAAAGCATTTTAGATCCAGCAAGTGCTAAATTCTGGAGTTAGAGTTCTAAACACCAACAGGCCACATGGATCCATCCTCACTAAAAATCAGGCCCTTAGTTACTAACTTACTATTTAGATATGACTAAATCTATTCACATATTCTCAAGACATTTTGTACCTTATGGTGTTAGGTTCCCCCTCAGGAAAATCTCTGCATAGAGAGATTGTTAAAATGGATTCACCTTTGCATGCAGATTTGTTATGATCTCATAGGTGTCTGTGACTAAATATCTTAGAAGACACAGTTCTAAAGGAGTTTTTGTAGCTTACCTGAGAAATCCCTGTTGAAGTGATATATAATGCTGCTACTTTGAGTTTTAGTAATATTGTAAAAAAAAATTGTCCTCTTGACTTGTCAACTAGATCTGATACTCAATTAAAGTCATGCATTATTTAAGTGAGCCTTCCTCAGACCCTTTTTTCCTTTGAGGATTTCTTTGTGCATCCCTGCTTCTGGAAGATAAACTAAGACAACAGTTGAAGGAAGAAGAAAGATTACTTACCATGTAGTCATAGTTTTTTGAGTAGTTTGTATGAATGCACATGTCCACCTTCATTCCTGTGGATTCATCTACTTGGCCCTGTTTTCCAGAAGAGGAATATCCTAGAAGTGTGAATCATACAGACAGACAACCTGCTTGAAGAATTACAGTTACCTGGTGTTTGCAGTGTTGTTGTAGATGTGTTGGTCCCAGGATATTAGAGAGACAAGGTGGCTGAGGTAATATATTTTACTGGACCAACTTCTGTTGGTAAAAGAGTCAAGCTTTTGAGTTACACAGAGCTCTTCTTCAGGTCTGGGAAAGGTACTCAGAATGTCATAGCTAAATACAAGGTAAAGCAGATTGTTTAGCATAAGCAGTTAACACATTCTATGGAACCATTCAAGGTGAAGTGGCCCATTAACACCCCTGCAGTCATAGAACAAAAAAAAAGGGGGAGTTTGGGGGGGTTAGTGGATTACAGATTGTTGTAATAAGCCATAAATCCAGTGCGTTTACTAAGACCATAATTTTTAGTGTCTAGCAAAGTTATGAATTTAAGATCCCAGGCTCATCTTTTGAAGGTGTTGTGGAGGTTTCCTTTGAGGATAAGAACTGAGAGGTTTTTGTGAAAAGGGTTCATCCATGGGTGACATGGGGTTTATTTTCTGTCTTTATCATTTTTCTGTGTGAATGCATTCTAGAGCCTAGTGATTGTCTCGTTTCACCCACATACTTGTTATTGGAGCATTTAGTGCACTGGATGAGGTACATCGCATATTGTGACAGGCATCTGTAGGACCTAGGTAGTTTGAAAGGTGTGTTGTGGGAGGGTATTGAACATTGAAGCAGTAAAGATAAGTCTGCAGGTTTTGCATCCGTTGTTATGGCAGGGTCTAGTGCCGCTTTGAGTTGGTGGGTTGTGGTCTGTGAGGAAATTGCTTCTGATGATGAGGTTGGGGGGTTGTTTGAAAGCCAGAAGAGGGGGGTCAGGAAAGATTTCTTTCAGGATGTGGTTTCCATCAAGTATGGGTTGTAACTTTTTAATGATACCCTAAATAGGTTCCAAGGTGGGATGATAGGTGACAACGAGCGGTGTGCGGCCAGTGGGTTCCCCCCTCCCCATATTAAAGCAGGTTCTCTCAGGGTATTCGTGTGGCCCATTCCATTATGTAACCTATTTCTCTGGTGGAGTGTCCTTGTTTGGTGAAGGTGGTTTTAAGTGTGTTAAGGTATGTACCCCAGACTTTCTCCTTGGTGCATATTCTGTGGTATCTGAGGGCCTGGTGGTAGACAACAGATTTCTTGGTGTGTTTGGAGTGGTTACTGGACCTGTGAAGCTAAGTGTGTTGATCCATGGGTTTCTTATACGTAGTTGTGTGTAGGGTTCCATTGTTGAAGCTTATTGTGGTGTTCGAGAAGTTGATATTAGTGTGGAAGTATTCTAGACAGAGTTTGATGGATGGGTGGTGGTTGTTGAAGTTGTAGTAGAAATCTATGAGAGAGTTTATGTCTGTCCCGTGAATGAAAATATCATCAATGTATCTCAAGTATCACTTGCTTTGTGATGCATTTGTCCAGAAATTCTTCCTCAAGGCGGCCCATATAGAGGTTGCCATATTGGAGAGCCATCCTAGTACCCAGGGCTGTTCCCAGGGTGTGGACAAAGTATTTGTTGTTGAATGTAAAATTGTCCTGGGTCAGGATGAAATTGCTAAGTTTAGTGATGCGTTTTTGGTGGATATCTAAGCAACCTTTCACTTGTGAGCATAGCAGAGAGATGTTAAAGGCTACATGACAATATAGGGGTATTAAAGTTAATCCATTACTATCTCTTTTTGATTTAGTAACCTCCTCAGTTTGACAAAAAATTGTTCATGACCCAAAATCACCATATGCAATTATTTAGGATACGGATACTGAAGACCATTCAAAACATTCCAGTTATCCCAGGGTTAATCTATATCAAATTATAATAACCTGTATAAGAACATTGTACATTATCTTTCCCAAAGGGGAAAAAAAACAGAGTGGTTATTTCCATAGCTTATGAAGAAGTAAAAGGGATAACTACAGACTGGATTAAGGCATCCAAGGATATATCTACACGGCAATCAGAAGTGTGATTGCTGCTTGGGTTGGCACACCTGTGCTAGCTTTACTTTAACTAGCATGGCTAAAATATAGCCATGAAGATGCAGTAATGCAGGCTGCAGCACAGGCTAGCAACACAAGGGTCCAGACTGTGTCCATGTAACCCACACTGAAGACTGTGCTGACACATCTCCACTAGTTTTTTTTAACCATGCTAGCTAGATTAAAGCTAGTATGGGTATGCCTACCTGAGCTGCAATCACACCTCTGATTGCAGTGTAGGCGTATTCTAAACTATGATTAAGGCTACAAGTCTGTCACGGAAGTCATGGATTCCGTGACTTTCCGTGACCCCTGCAGCAGCTGGTGCTGGCCCAGGGACTACACCGAGCCGGGCAGCCCCAGGGCCAGCAGCAGCAGTTTGGGTGTGTGGGAGGGGGCGAGGGGCAGGGGTTTAGGAAGTGTGTGGGGGCGCTTACCTAGGGCGGGGGGGGCCCTGCAGCTCCAAGAAGGCGCAGGGTGGGGTAGGGGGTCTCGGTGCAAACGCTGCCTGTGCCTGCCCTCACAGCTCCCGTTGGCTGCGGTTTCCGGACAATGGGAGCTGCGGCAGCTGGCACTTGTTGTGGGAGTAGCAGAGGAGCCCCTGCCCTGGCTCCCCTCCCTCCACCGCCTAGGAGCTGCAGGGACAAAGCCGGTAAGAAGCCCCGCCCCCCCCCCCCCCCCCCCCCCCCCGGGGGGGCCCTGGGTCCCCCCCCCCAGCCCCCGCAGCGCCCCCAGATACTTCCCCCCCCCGAGCACCCCTGCCCAAGTTTTAGTCACAGCAGGTATTTTTAGTAAAAGTCATGGACGGGTCACAGACCTGTGAATTTTTGTTTACGGCCCGTGATCTCTCCATGACTTTTACTAAAAATACCCATGACTAAAATGTAGCCTTAACGATGATAGACTGCTAATGAGACACCACATATGCTTCACTACTTGTGGAGAGTCTCTAAATACCTGAATTGACTAGAGGCTTACTAAGTAACTAGGCTACCATGACTTTGTGCCATATCCTGAACAATTACTTGTAAGAAGACATTCTTTCAGGAGGTTTTTAATTGATTTTGAACCTGTTCTGAACAACAAACCTTGGAAGTATCACTAGCTAGGGGAAATTTTTCCAAGAATACTTGATTTACAACTGTGAAAACTACTAGTTCACATGTAGGTCATCTAACCTCATAAGTTTTCCCTATTCAAAGATGCTTGTAGATCAATAACTATGTTCAGTCCATCTTAATGATGCTTGATAGTCTTCTGTATTGTTTAACATACTGCCATTTCTAAGCATGTCTATCTTAGTTATTATTGTACAATTGCATCTGAAGCACCAGTACAGGATCATGGACAGATTGTTCAGAGGTATGTTTAGTCTAGAAAACAGAAGGCTGGGGGGGGGGGAGCATAACAGTCTTCAAAATATGTAAAAGGTTTTTATAAAGAAGATGGGGATAAATTGTTCTCCATATCTTTAGAGGGCAGAACAAAAAGTAATTGGCTCAGTTTGCAGCAAGGGAGACTTAGGTTGATTATTAGGAAAAGTTTTCTAAATATAAGGATAGCACTGGAACAGGTTACAAAGGAAACTTGTAGAATTCCCATCATTGGAAGTTTCTAAGAACAGGTTAGACAAATACCTGTCAGAGATGGCCTAGGTATTCTTAATTCAGCATGGCAGGATGGACTAGATGACTTCTTGAAGTCTCTTCCAGCTTTACCTTTCTATGATTCTGTGACATGAAGAAAGAAGACAAAGAATTGCTATTTCTGAACTAAAAGCCCAGTTCTAAAACCTTATTCACATTGCTTTACCCCACAAGTCACCTGACTGCAGGGCCGGCTCTGGCTTTTTTGCCGCCCCAGGCAAAAAAGCCTCCGGCCACCCTCCCCCCCCCTGCACGGGGGGGGGGGGGGGCGGCCGGAGCCCTGGGGAGAGGGCGGCGAGCCCCGGCGGGGGCTCCGCTCTCCCCCTGGCGGCCAGAGAGCCGGGGGGAGGGCGGCGAGCCCGGCGGTGGCCCCGCTCTCCCCGGCGGCCGGAGCGCCGCGCCGCCCCCCTCCAGGTGCCACCCCAAGCACCAGATTGGTTGCCTGGTGCCTGGAGCCGGCCCTGCCTGACTGTAATCAATAGGATGTCTTGCAGACTAAGGGCAGCAGCAAGCCCTAAATATATAGCCCAATACATTTACCTTTATTGTTAACATAACTTGATGTTGACATTAGTGTAAATAACGTTATCATCCAACATACAACCAAACATTACAGAATATATCTTTGATAATTTCAATACACATTTTAGCAAACCAAAAGAATATGCATGATGATATCTGCTAAATGAATGTAATGTTACACAGATATGTGTCTGCAATAAGAAATATGGTGTTTTGTCTTTTTTTTACTTTTCTTTAATTTCCCATACTCCCCTTTACCAATTGATGTTATTAGCGTACCGGAAGGAATAGCTCATTATAAATGCAGGGCCCTGGAGACAGTTATGAATTTCAAGCATCTGAAACAAAGTGAATGAGTCCTTCAGAACTCATCTTCAAATCAGTATTGCCTCATTAATAATTAACTGCACTGTGACCTAAATAAATTATAAGATCATACTTCATTTAAATACTGCTTGTCACATATCAGGCTAGTCCGATGTTCTAAAGAGTTTGAATGTTGAGGCAGAAAGGAGTCATCTTTCAAGTACAATTAAATAATGCTAGCTGTACAATGTTAAACATGAAACATCCTGCAGCAGTTAGAAATGGTTTTGCCTTGAATATCAATCACCAATGCCAATGTTATTTACACTGCCATTAGGCGGATGGTAAAATTTGTGGGTGTTTGACAGGAAAATGAAAACCAATTGCTCATCAGTAAACACCCTTTCTGTTTATTAGAAGATATTTAGTGCTTCAGTAATAAAGATAATTGCTGTGCTTCCCTTACTCTGTTACCAAGAAGTGATATTCCTTTGCCAATAGATCAATGAAGTCAATTAGAATAAATGGCATCACCAGCCACTGCAATGTGTAACGAGTGATAGAGAGTCACACATTCTTTAACAAGTGCATCAGCAGAGAGAATGGATATCAACAGTGAAATCTGCTGAAATTGTGTTTGAAAAGTACATTTTGTGTGAGATGTAGTCATGGATTTGAATAAATTTAAAATTTTACCCTTTTGAGTATCTTCTGCTTTCAATAAACAGAGCAGAAGTCTCAATAAGGTATGTCTTTAACTAGAGCTTGCAGCATTTTCACCACCTGCAAATGCTTATATATTTCCTCTGTTTTGACTAAAGTGAGAAATTAGTAGCATTGAATATTTGACCAGAAAAAAAAAAAAAAACAGAGTGGAATTACAGGCTCAGATGTATCAACAGCATACATAACCATTAACATCATGTAAACCAGTACACTAGCGCCCTCCTGCAATTTTCCGGCTTTTGTCCTCACCATTTCTGAGTGATTATCCTTAGCTTGGGTATTGAAAATTCTGCAAATCTGGAAGGAGTGACAGAAGGAGCTCCAAATCCATAAAACAACTGTGCTGAAATAGCTTTGTAATCTGAAGGTGACAACTGATGATAAAGATGTATTGTATTACTTTTGCTCATGTGGCTAGTTCCAATGGAAAATTCATACCAGCGGCACCCAATGTAACAAGTAAATGTTTTTGCTATCAGTTACAGAAATAGAACTGAAGGTATCCAGACTGCCAATCCCAGGCTGAATCCATGTGATGTGATCCTCAGCAAGCCTCAATTGTGTGTCTCAGTTTTGACACGGATAAAATATATTTACTATAGATAAAAACAGGCAAATATATAGCATTCGTGATGACAACTCCCCATATAAGTAATCATCATTACCAGAGCAAAGCAAATTCCTCAAAATTTTACCACAAGTATTTGCTCAAATGAATACCTGACTTTCACCGTGCTTGTGCCCTTTGTACATTTGCTTCCTATGAATATTCTAGTCAATGAGTTTCTTGGCAGGAGTATTTGCAGAGAATTTTAGTCAAATATTAGAGACTATCCTGAAAAGGAATTTTGAACTAAAGCATGACTATTTGCACTGCAAACCTGACTAAGAGTGGTATTACACTGATGCAGTTGAAAGACAAAAACTGGGGCCTATATACTCAGTCAAAACTAAGCAACATTTCTGATATTGTTACTCCCAAGGAGCTGTTTGTGAATGAGCCATAAAACAGAATAAATTGGCAAAAGTATTCAGCAAACAATTTCAGTTAGCAAACTAATTTGAGAAAATCCCTACATGGTCACAACAGAAAGAGGTATATTTCATTGAATAAATTATTCACTGTGAATTATTGGCTAAGCTGTAACTGTTAACCCCATTTTATAGACAAGGAAACTGATACAGATCTGTTAATTAAGGTAACTAAACTGAAGCACACTGGGGTCTAGTGGATAGTAGATGAAATTCAAAAAATCAGAACAAAAATCGTCTTGATCCCATTAGGGAGTCTGACCTACAGTCTCAGAATTGCTAAAAATAAAGACGTGCATCGTGATATTTTTGATGTACACTTTAAAAGTTCACTTCAGATTTAGAGATATTCTTAGCTGCATTCCCCATTTTAATTACAGGAACTATAGACAGAATCAGTGATACCACTACAATCAAAATGAAGTTTTTAAGTATGCCCACCAGTCAGTAATTTTTATCATTTTTGTGTTGCTTGTTTCCTTTATATATGAGTATTTTGTTGTGACAGAAAATAAGAATTTGTCCCCAGACCTGTCTATATTATTTCTGCTTTTAAGTACACCGTTTTTAAAGCAGAAAAAAAAGTTTTTCTAGATAAAGTGTTTTTTTTAAAAACACCCAGACACTTATATGCTCACCAATCTAAAAACAGTTTTATGATTAGAAGACTTAAAAGCTAGAGTAGCAATGCATGTCCTGTACAATAACTTATAGTAGGAAGAACAGTTCTCTTGTGATTTACAGGCTATAAAGGTGTTATAAATAAATCTGGTCCGACGGACCATTAGAATGACAAAACATGTCTGAGGAGTCACTATTTTTTTTTCCAGACGGTTATGATCAGACAGGTATTGTACGTCTTTCTGTACAGGGAGTGTTCATTTACATATTTCTCAAGTTTTACATAAAAATGCACTGTTTGATGTATCTAACTTACATCATTTAGCGAAAGCTAGAATATCCCTAAATGGCACTCTCATACCTCCCTGACTGATATAGTTATTACACATTTGGCAATGAATTGCTATTTTATCCTCCTCTAAAGTACTTGTTCTGCTGACACATTCTAACAATGCATTATTCAAGTGCAGTTCTCCAGGAAATAGTGAATATTAGAAAACCATAAATCTACAGATAAACTAATACTTTGGTGGGGGGAGGGGTGTTATGCCTACCAAATAAACAGTACGCAAATGCATTTTATGCAGGCCTTAGTTTTAATTTGTCTGTGTGTTGATTTAATACCTGCTCCAAGTTTTGTATCTGTGAGAGATAATTGAACACACAGGGGTATATTCTCTTCTCAATGGGCATGCTCATCTCCCATTAGTGTTAATGGGAGTTAAAGCCCACACACTCCATAGAATCCTGCAGAGATTGGCCTATGAATGTTTAGTAGTGATGAAGTGAATATATACTTAAGGAAATGAATCAACAACAAGAGAGTCTACTTGAAGGCTTTTTATACATCACAGAATCTGTCTCCAGTAAAAAAAAAAAAAAGTCCTAGTGTTTTTCTTATTTCATCACAAGTTTCTGATTTCCTCGGAAATCTAGTTAAAACAAAACTATAAACCTTTCATTTTCAAGCAAGCAGCCCTGGGTATTTAAAATATGGGGAGAAGACAGATTGAGAGCCTATCTTCAGAGCCGAGGCTTCCTATCTTTGCCATTAGACATGGTGGGGTATGTTATCACTGAACAGCTAGAGGCATGAGATAGCATAACCTTTCTTATCAACCGTTTCACAAATGAAAACTCCATTTGATGAGGTATTTTGCAGTTTAAGTTTTTTCTCCCTCTTTCACGTGGTCCTCTCTGAACTTCTAAATTAAAACTTAGGTTGACATAGTTGCAGTGAAAAATTCACACTCCTGAGCACCACAGCTATGCTAACCTAACCCCCAGTGTACACACTGCTAGGTTGATGTATAAATTCTTGGGTCAAACTAGCTTCTGTCACTCAAGAAGCTGGAGATCCTACAGCAATGAAAAAACTCCTTCCGTCACTATAGGTTGCCTCTATACCAGGGGTCTCAAACACGTGGCCTGTGGCGCCGACTCCCCACCTCTGCCCCGCACCCCCCACCCCCGAGTGTGCCGCTCCTCCACCTACCTCCCAGCGCTTCCTGCCGCCAAACAGCTGTTTGGCGGCTCTTAGGACTTTCCAGGAGGGGGGGGGGAGAGGAGCGGGGATGCAGCGTGCTCAGGGAAGGAGACAGGGAAGAGGTGGGGCCAGGGCGGGGATTTGGGGAAGGGGTTGTAATAGGCAGGGCCGGCTCTTCCACTAGGCAACCCTAGGTAGTCCCCTAGGGCGGCAGGATTTGGGGGGTGGCATTTTGCCGTCCTTGGCGGAAATTTGGCTGCGGGGGGTCCTTCCACTCTGGGTCTTCAGCGGAAATTCGGCGGCGGGTCCTTCACTCAGGGACCCACCGCCGAAGTGCCCCGAAGACGTGGAGCGGAAGGACCCCTGCCGTTGAATGCTCAGAGGAGGAGCGCTGCCGCCTAGGGTGGCAAAAACCCTGGCGCCGCTCCTGGTAATAGGGGCAGGGAGGGGGCAGAGTTGGGGCGGGGACTTTGGGGAAGGGATTGGAATGGGGGCGAGGAAGGGGTGGGAAAAGGCAGGGCAGGGGCGGGGCATGTACTGAAGTGTCGCTAGATACCGCTTGTGGCTATGGTAACACCCCTCTTTTCATTAGGTGCCAGCAATGTGCTTGGTAAGACCTCAAACAGCTTACAGTCCAACAGAGATACACAGGAGCCAGGAAGACCCAGAGGGGAGATTAACTTGGAGCAGTCTGGGAGAGGGGGTTGTTTATTTGGGCATCTGTGGCATCATTTGAAGCATACCTGTCATTCCCCTTGGCTTCAGGGCTTTGTTGCAATGCACATGCTAACAGAGCCAGTTCTGAAAGGTGCTAAGTACCCTGAGATCCCACTGATCTCAGTGGGAGGAGAAGGCACCTCAGCTCCACACAAAGGAAGTTCTAACAGAGGGATGACCCTGTGTCCCAGCCCCTTGCTGTTCTGGGCTATGACCTGAAGCTGAAAGGTGCTGCCAGCTGCCTTCTGTGAGGTTCAGCGCACGCTCACAATCAATGGCTCTTCGCCCATCAGTCCCATCAGACCCCATGACAGCTCCCTCTGCTTCTGCAAGGGTAATGGCAATGTTTGGAAGTACTTATATATGTGAACAGTTTTTCTCTTCCATGAAGATTAACAAATCTCTGTTAAGGTCAAGGCTCACTGATGAACATTTGCAAGGAACACTGAGATTGGTTTTGTCTCAGGACATCAAACCTAATATTGATGCTCTGCTTGATGCAAAACGCTGCCAGCTAAGTCGCCAAAAATGAAATGACAGTCAAAATTAGCACTGACTTTTCGCATTACAGTTTTTTAAAAGTTAATACATTGACTTTTAATAGCATACTATATTACTCTTCATTTTTTTCATTTTTGACTATACTTTTGTATTGTTGTTTGAAAAGGTTTCAGTGCGGCTCTCGGGCCAATGTACTAGTCCTCATGTGGCCCTCTTGGTGATTTGAGTTTGAGAACCCATGGCCTGGAAAACAAAAAATAAATGCAACTCTACAGAAGTGGAAACAGTGTTAGTAAAAGTTATAAGATGGGGATTCTGTGACTTAAAAGCACTATAGAACATTGATTTGAACCTTTTTATCAATGAGATGAGTAGGGTTACCATCCGTCCGTATTTCCCCGGACATGTCCGGCTTTTGCGTCTCTAAATAGCAGTCCGGGAGGAATTGGTAACAAGGTTAAAAGGTCCGGGATTTTTCCCCTCCTCTCCCTCCCTCCCTTCCATGCAGAGTGCGGCTGCTGATTGGGCGGCTGGGCCGGGTTGAGCCACTCCCATTGGCCTCCAGCAGCCAGAGCCCTCCCCTGCTGCCTGCAGCGTGTTTTGCCTACACGTGGACATGAGCATGGTAAGGGGAGTCCCAGGGGGCAGTCAGGGAGCGGGGGAGTGTTGGATGGGTCCCCGGCCCCTCCACCTGCCACCCCCCCTCCACGCATCCCCCCCCCCGCCTGCCTCTCCCATGCCTGCTTGTACTGCCAGAGCCGGCAGCAACTGCTGTCTGCTGCCCCCGGGTCCTAGTGCCCCCCATCCACAAATGGCAAGACAGGCTGCCCTTACCCTGCCCTTCCACCTTAGCCCTGAGCCTCTCCAACGCCCCAAACCCCTCATCCCCAGCCCCAACCCTCATCCCCCCGCACCCTAATCCTCTGCTCCATCCATGAGCCCCCTCCTGCATCATGAACCCCTCATCCTCAGCCCCAACCCTTATCCCCCTGCACCCTAATCCTCTGCTCCATCCCAGAGCCCCCTCCTGCATCATGAACCCCTCATCCTCAGACCCAACCCTCATCCCCCCACCCCCTATTCCTCTGCCCCAGCCCTGAGCCCCCTCCTGCATCATGAACCCCTCATCCTCAGCCCCACAGCCCTCACCCTTGCACCCCTCCTATCCCCAAACTCCCAAACCCCCTCCCCCTTCCCACACCCCCCCTCCTGCCCTCAAACTCCCTCCCAAAGCCTGCACCCTCTCCCTTTGCACCACCTCCCACCCCCAAACTCCATCCCAGAGTCTGCACTCCTCACCCCCTCCTGCACTCCCACCCCCTGCCCCAGCCCAGAGCCTGCACCCAGCACCCAAACTCTATCCCAGAGCCTGCACCCTGCACCCCTCCTGCACCCTAGACTTCCTCACCCCACCCAGGACCTGCACCCCAGACTTCCTCCCCCCACCCAATCCCCCTCCCAGAGCCTTAGGCAGGTGGGGGGGGCAGGTTCTGGGCACCACCAAAATTTCTACAACCCTGCCACCCATGCGAGTGGATAAGCGTCGGGGCAGTCAGGGGACAGGTAAGTTCCTAGGGGGGCAGTTAGGGTGGGGGGTTCTCAGCAGGGGGCGGTCAGGGGACAAGAAGCGGGGAGTTGGGGGTTTTGAGGGGGGCAGTCAGGGGGTGGGAAGTGGGAGGGAGTGGATGGGGCGGGGGCGGGGCTAGGGCGGGGCTCCTCCCTCCCCCCCGTGTCCTCTTTTTTGATTGTGGAAATATGGTAACCCTAGAGATGAGAGAAAACAAAATAATCACTGATAAAGTTTACAGATGATACAAAGATTGGGGGAGTGGTAAATAATGAAGTGGCAACAGGTAGAGTGGTCTGGTCCAATGTAAAGTTGTAAATCTAGTAACAATGAATGCAAACCATACATAGAGGATGGGGTACTCTATCCTGGAAGGCAGTGACTTTGAAAAAATATGAGCTCCCAGTGACACGCTTGTGGCAGGGCCGCCCAGAGGATTCAGGGGGCCTGGGGCAAAGCAATATTGGGGGCCCCTTCCATAAAAAAAAATGCAATACTATAGAATGCTATATTCTCGTGGGGGCCCCTGCGGGGTCCGGGGCAAATTGCCCCACTTGCCCCCCCCCCCCCCCGGGGGCCCTGGCTTGTGGTCAAAAGGCCTAATTCAATCCCTGAATGTATAAACAGAAGAATATTAAGACGGAGCATGAAGGTTATAATACCTCTGTATTTGGCACTGATGTGATTGCTACTGGAATATTGTGTCCAGTTCTGGTGTCTACAATTCAAGAAGCATGTTGATAAATCGGAGAGGAATCAGAGAAAAGCCACAAGAATGAAAGGATTAGAAAACATGCCTTATAGGGAGAACTCAAGGACCTCAATCTATTCATCTTCACAAACAGAAGGTAAAGGGGTGACTTGATCACAGTCTATAAGTATCTACTTGGGAAAGAGAAATTTGATAATAGAGGGCACTTCAATCTAGTAGACAAAGGTATAAAATGAAATAAGGGCTGGAAATAGAAGCTAGACAAGTTCAGACTAGAAATTAAGCTCAATTTTTCTTTTAACAGCGAGGAACAGCTTCCCAAGAGCTATAATGGATTTTACATCACGATTGAATGTTTTTCTAAAAAAGATGCACTAATTCAGACAGAAATTAAGTTAGCGAAGTACTATTGCCTGGAAAGTCTATGACCTGTGTTATGCAGGAGGTCAGACTAGATGGCCTCTTGGCCTTATAATCTATGACTCTCTATGTACTCCAATAGCTCGGCTTATTAGGTCCAGTATATTTAACACAGCTGTGAAAAATGCTACCTGCTCCATTCATCTGGACCAGGCAAATTATTTATTTTGATGGTGAATAAAACACAGTTTGTTTTCCATAATCATCATATCAAAGTTTGGGTAAAAAAATTATTTGTCCGAATTGGTAAATTGACACAGTTGTTTTGCAAACGCAATTCAACTGTAATTACCCTCCTCTCCTCTAAGATCATTCCACCTATCTTCTTCTAGCATTATATATTTCTTCTTCTATATTTGTGGGGGGTGGGGGGGAAGAGGAAACAATCGTAGCCAGGTAGTTTAAGAATGGCAGCTGTTTGAAAATTTTTAGAAGTTTGGAAGACCAGTAGTTATCCTGGCTACTAGTAGGCAAAGGCCATCTGACATATGATAAAAACAATTCCTCATATGGATACCACAATTTATGTGGCATACACACATACACCCCATCAGTACAAACTGTGTTTGTCACTATAAAGAAAACTTTTTTTTTATATAAGTGCACTACGGTATTACATTCCAAAACTAGGTAAATGAGGATTAGTGAAGTTAAGTCAATATCATGACAATTGTTTTCTTTTTTATTTAAACCATTGTATTTTTGTTGGCCTGTATAAAACTGATCTCCTTCCTTTTTTAACCTAGAATTATTATAGTGTATTATTATTACTCAATAAATTATCCATCTGCGCCTTAGAAAATTCTTTCAGGTTCTTAGTGGTTAATAATCTATTATACCAATGCATTTCAAAGATGTTGAGTAAGCTTACTTTGCCCTCATTGTGTTTGCTACACAGATGATTTTTATCATGATGGCCATGGATTTTGTGAGGGGAAAAACAGGTAAATATGCATGCTAAAAAGGCTTAAGCAAAACTAGTGGAGAGTTGTAGGGGTCAAGAAAGAATTCCCAGACTCATGTATTTCACTGCACAATAGTCAGGTGTGTCACTTTCCTCTGACTTGTCAGGTGGTAGCCATCACAGCAGGTTGAGTACTTGCATCAGTGATCAACAAGTTGGGTCACTGATACAGAACTGATACAGGATACTTGGGTCAATGATGTAATATAGCAAATTAAATTCTGTTCTTGATAAACTTCCAAGGTGTAATATTTCCCTGCATACCTGAAGCACCATACTCTAAGCATACTGCAGAAAATCCTGCTTAGGGATACTCTTTCTGTAGAAATGGCAACCTCACAATTATGGTTCTGTATCCACTCCCAGATGAAAAAAGAGGATGAAACTACAATGTTCAATAAAAATTAAAAACAGGACTTTTGTTACACTACGCTGTGTTTTGAGCATGATTAATGAAACTGACTGGGTTAATATGCCTTGCAATGAATAGCTTTCATGCAACCTCATCCTTTATTATGCTTGCTGGCAGCATGGCTATTAATAGTGCCTGAGCCTACACTTGTACTTTCAAACATTTCAGACACAAATAATAGAAGATTTCCAATTAAAAAGGATAATCTCTCTTCAGAAAGAGAGAAGTAAGCATAGTGAATAATTTAAAGGCTTTGGGGTTATAAAGATTTATTATATTTCCCAACAAGCAATAAGCTGGAGGCTTGATTAATGCTTGAGAAATAGAAGATAGGGAATGATTCCAGGATTCTTGAAGACATGATCTTTTTTACAACTTATTTTTATATCCTTATATTCATTTGAAAGTGTTTCCATTGTAAGCAAATCTTTCAATCCTGATTTTTTTTAAATTAAAAATATATTGATCATAACTCACTTTCAATAAACTCATTTGAATTAACTTCCAAATTTAGGATCAGAACAAGAAGTACTAAATAGCACTATTATGTAGTACAAAGTCCCATATTTTGAGATTTCCGAACACAGATAGGAATGTGAAAGCTTTCTACCCTTAACTCCCTCAATTTCAGGAAATCAAAACAATGGAGGTTTCTCTTAGAAAGCATCGGACTCAAGTACAGAAACATTAGACCAAAGTTTCCTCTGGATGAATGCACATAGCTATAATAGGAGCTGTGTGGACTGATCCAAGGGCAGAATGCTCCCTTAAAATACAAACATATGAAACATACCAAGACAACTTCCCCTAAAATACATTTCTCCATAAAAAGATCTCTGTAGTTATATGGTGAGTTATGCCACTCAGTCTTGAAGCAAATTTAAAATGAGCACAAACAGAGTAACAATCTCTACCCTTAATCCATTCCTAGGCCAAAGGGAGCTATGAGAACTGGAAATTGTACAAACCTAACAATCTTACACTCTTCACATCATTTTCTATTTGTTTGCCTTCAATACTACAATATATTTTTAAACATGAACAGCTTTCTGAGCTGAAAAGATTTGTTTCCATTAGCAATTTACTGTTCGCATCTTGTTTCATTTTTCACTAATATGTGCTTGTCAGAGTATATTGCCAAACACGAATAATAGCTTATAAGTGCAAAATGCAATTGAATTTCCTGTACTACTTCCATGTTAACACTATTGGATAATTCTACAACAATATTGCTTTCTGCCAGTTACAGCTCAGTTTCTACATAGCATGCACAATGTGCTCGTAGAGAAGTTCCCACATACATTAGGATACGTCTCATACTTTTGTACTGAAGATGGGTTTACTCTCTCAATCAGCCCATCTTATCCACACTCAAATCAGCTTCTTGGCTAGCTTCCTCCCAGAGTAAGGAAGAAGATACATCAACTTAATGTTGCAGAATAAAAATATGCATGTTTTCACTTTGCACATGCAGACCTTCTTAAAGACATGCTAACACCTCAGGGGAAACACTAAAAAATGTTCTGTTAAGAGATAATTTTACATCACTTTTTTGAAAGTACTATCTCTAGAGACAATGAGGGCTAATAAACTGGAATTTAGGCTGAGTTTTATTCCCAGACATGCTGCTGACTCTGTGTGACCATAGGGAAGTTGCTTACTTTTCTGTGCCTCAGTTTCACCTGTCTGTAAAATGAGAATAATAATGAACATCCAGATTTGTAAAATTCATTGAACTTTATAGATAAAGAGGGTTTTATAAGAGGTAAGTATTAGTCTATATGAAAGACATTTGCATGAAAATAGGATCTTTGCATCTTAGATATTCATCCAGATCCACTGCTTATTCTTCCCAATCCTCTACTTAGGACATCTTAATTTGCTTCATAGCTACTATCAGTGATGCTAGACAGTTTGCCATTTCCAAGTGAGCATTAAGCAACCTGAGCAGATGTGCCCCTAAAGAATAAACATCTTGTTTTTTCATTAGGTGTCCTTAATAATCAGGAAAAAGGGAAGAGAAAGACCAAAAATGTTATTGAAGTAGATTTGCCCTTTTCAAAGCTTAGCATGAAGCATCAGTTGCTGTTTAATTTAAACACTGCCTGTTAGATCTCTGAAAGCAAGAGGAAGATTCAGTCACCTAATGAAACTTATGTGACTTGATTTAAAATTAGAGCTCGGGCTACCTGGGCAAAAACCCTCCTGATGAGCAAACCAACCTTTTGTTAAAAAATAAAAACTTGCCAAATGGAAAAGCAAACGTTTGTTTGGCTGAAGCCAATAGAAAAATTAGAAATGGCAAAAGTGTTATGGCAGTAAGATTTAAACAGATGCTTGTAAAAAAGAGAAGATCAAAAGACCAATGGTAAAAAATTCATTTTGTAATTGTACTGTTCTTTCCAATAGTTCTCCCTAAAACTCACCTTAATTGGATAATTAAGAAAAAGCAAATGGCATTGTCATCTCCTGCAGGTAAATCAACAGTGACAAACAGCTGTGCATTTTATTTCACATTCACTCTCACCTACAACAGGCATATCTCTGTGCAACAGAAATTGGAGGATATATGAATAAAGTTCATTCTCTTCCACAGTTGAGTGCTGGAGAAAGAGTCTGTCTATCTCTCTCTTCCCAGTTCAGTGAGTATAAATACTGACACACTCATGCCATCTGGCTCATTTCTTTCACTTAACAATTCTGATGACATTTTTTTCATCATGTTACAGACATGACAAATCTTTGTCTTGTAATAGTTCAAAGGATACAAGAGGATTGAGAGTGGGTTCCTGATAGAAGTTGGTGAGTACCATGAGACTTTTGTTCATCTTGTTAGCAGTAGCTGCCATGCAGGCACTGTTCCTAGAAATGCTGCTGTTGGGAGGGGAGTGGGATTTTCAGTTTTTACTACTTATGCACTATATATAGATTCACGGGTGAATCAAGTAAAAATAACCAAATATATTTTACCTACCAAATAGACTCAACACACTAACAGATTTTGTTTGTCCAAACTCTATGTCCCTTAAAAACTGCCAGGATATCCCTTGTTTTCTTAGGACTTGATCCAGACCCACTGAAGTCAATGGGAGTCTGCTGATGAACTCCAGCAGTTATCTGATGAAGCTCTTAGCTAGACACACACAGTTTAAACAGAGTTCATTCATTCATTGGTGGGTGATTCCAATCCAGCTAGCTGCCTAAACTGTAGAATCCTTTTCAGAACAGTCCCCACAGACCATAGTTGATCTCACAGAGCCCAACAAGATCCCATCAGATGGTAGCTCTTCCAGGGGTAATGCGATGCAGGCTTAAGATGGCACATGAGAGGGAGTCAGGGCACCAACATCCACACAAGCCATTTAAGATCTCATCTACCCTCTCCTACACTTGCAGTGGTGTATAGGGTATGTGTAACTACACACTGCAGTGAAAGGCAGGCTGTGTCCACGCACAATGAGGTGCTTAGCTACCTGTGGCGGTGAAAGGCTCCAGCAGCGGAGAGGCAATGGGGAAAGGCTTTGGTAGCTCCACATTGACAGAGCCTTTCACTCCAGCGAGGAAAGGCTCTGTGGGTGGGAAGAGGCAGGGGGGAAACTGTCCGGCAGCAGGGAAGCAGTGTAACATTACACTGCTAAGAATAGTACGTAGAGAGCCAGGTAGGATATATGGGTTTTATTCATAGACTTGCTGTTGACTCTATGTAACCATAGGTAAATTGCTTACTTTTCTGTGCCTTAGTTTCACCAGTCTGTAAAATTGTGAATGCTACGGTTCAGGTGTGTAGGCACTTTACTCACCTACGCTGTGCCTCACTGTTTACACTGCTATTTATACCCAATCTAGCTGTGGTATGCAGTGTCTGTACTCTACATGCTTCCATAAACTTACACCTACCTTAAGAAATAAGGTAGAAATATTCTTGAGGCCTTGGCGGAATGAAACACAAACCTCCAAATTAGCCCTCAGGTTTGTGGTTTGTGGCCAAGCCCTGTTAGTGTAACCCACACAAATCAAGCCTCAGTCCTGAGTACGTCAAACACAGTACACGTAGATTCACTCACATAACTGGGTTGTGACATGTGAACTGCATCAGGGATTAGAGTCACAAGCCAGCAAATGTCCCAATTTAGATCTGCATCAGGGTTTGGTTGACATAAATATCCCTGTTCCTATAGACAACTCCACCAATATGTTCCCATGACTATACTTGCTTTTAACAGCCCTTTAATTTACTCATCTATTGGAACAAATTTATTGACCTCTCTGTTTAACTGTGCTTTTAACTCAACCAATATTAAAAATTTGATTATTTTCTTCAGATTATCCAAGAATATTTGACACTAACTCCTGACGGAAAATGGGGTACTTTGCATTGTAGGACTGATGTCAAGAGACAAGCATGGCAGAGAAAGTATGGGGAAATACATTGTTTAGAATTCATCCCTCATAACCATAGAGCAGTTTTCTTCAATTTCAGTTCTAACAGCAGAAATATCGCCTTGACTTCAGGTGTTTGTCAGCATTTAGCATCTGTAAATGAAGATGATTCCAGTTTGTTCTTAGTCTTGCTCAAAGTGTCCTCCTCCTTTGTTTGTTTGTGTTCACACACACGCACATGCATTAATATTTTGTCCTCAGTTTTGAATGCATCACTGTTTGAGATTCAGAGATTGCTGCTGACCTCCAGACTTGCTCACTACCCTATCAATTTAAGGTTGTTGCTCTCTTGTACTCCAAATATAGTTCTTTCCTGATTGCTGTTATAAACAGTTTTCTTTCCAATGACATTTCACCTAACAACTCATAGTGTAACTCTCATTATGAAATGTATTACTTTGGATGTGGGGCCTTTCCTCAGCTGTCACCATTTTACTAAGCTCCCATTCCCACTGAAGTTTAGTGAACTATACATCTTTATCAGATTCTTAACTGTCTCTTTTTCACCTTAAGAGCTTTAATCATTTTCAGTCAAGATTTACCCCTCAGGGAGGCTGTCCCTGTGAAAGATCCTCACCAAATTCTCTTCAGCTCAGTTATAAACTGTGTGTTGCTGTGGATTGTTTAGTGCAACTTTCAACATTGCTCATTGTACTACCTCACTTTGATGCATTCAGTGGTTATCCAAAAGTCTTGCCTAAATTACTTTTCATCCTCTCTTCTTGTCCCCATTCACTCCTAACACTTGCAAGGAGCTTTAAAACTATAAGCTTTTCATGCAGAGACTGTGTCTTCCATGTGTTTGTCTAGAACCTAGCACAAGTTGGCCCGTCTTGACTGTGGCCTTTGGAAGCTACTGCAATACAGATTATAAATGATAACTTGACCCTACAACAACACTGAAAATGGTTAGGCTAATTGTATTTTACTTATTTTGTGAACCTCTGCGCTTCATGATTTTGGCTAATACTGGATGAACAAGTACTGAGCAAGTAAAGAATTTAGTCAAACTTTTATAAGATTTCCATCTGCATTTTCAGGCCTAAGTGATTCAGACAAGTGTTGATGATCACCCAACTCTCTGGTGCTTAATTGAACATCTAAATCTTCTGAGGTTCACCTATTTCTAGACATCTTTTATTCAAAGAGATAAAAACATATATCACAATGTCACTGACATGTCTTCTGCCTCTCCTCGTGAGAACTATATTAGGGCAGTGTGAGGTGCCACAGCATCTGATACATATTACATCTCAGTCAGTCAATAACACTGGTGCAATCTCTGCAATTTCAATTTATATAGCTAATAGCACAAGGTTAATTGTTGCCTTCATCACAAATCTGATGTCAGAAATTATTTTATCAAGTTCTTGGAACAGTTCTCATTGTAGACTGTGCTAGGACTGAGCCCATAGTAAGGTTCCCTGGGAGCATCCCAAGGAAGGAGCTGTGATTCAAGATAAGTTGTAAATCCCCCTCTCCTTCCTCTTGCTCCAGGCCAATACCAGCAACAAATGACTAATCACCCCCTCTCATGTTTGCTTAGCTGCACTGGCTGGTACATTGTGGAGCAGTACCATGACTTGTGTAATTTTCTCACCCATTCACTCAGAGTAGCACATGCATGGTGTAAAAAGGAGGGAGCGCTTACTCCCTTTTTTGTTCCTGTACAGATGCGCAATCCAGAACACAATCTACCCTTAGGATGAAATCCTGACTCTACTTAAGTCAGTGGCAAAACTCCCAAAGCATAAATTGGCAAGTTACAGGTGTACCACATCATCATGTCAGGATTGTTTAATTACACCCACTTCTACTCACAGACATTGACATCCTTATTTACACTTCAATAGCCGTATCCGCTATCATGAACTTTGTTGTAGTTTTCTCTGATCTCCCGTGAATAATTTACAAATGATCTAGAACTAATAGGAGCCAGAAAACTCACTATTTTCTTGCCTTTGCAAAAGCTTGGTTTGCTTGAATTGACACTTGCATTAAGATTCTACTTTTGACATTCAGATCACATTCTTGCTCCAGATATTCTTTGTGATTAATCTTTGTATACACTGATAGATGAATTTTGCCTCATCATGCTTTCCTTTTATCTGTCAACCTTATCTTCAGTATATCTTTGGTATCAGAGTATTTCCTAGTGCTGTACAAATCACACAATGTATAAGTCCTTGAGCAAAGTTCCAGAGGCCTCATGGAACATTACTTAACACATTTGTACTCATTTACATCCCCCCCCCCCCCCCAAGAGAGAAACGGGTTGTTGTATGAATGGGCAATGTGACACTTCTCAGTTACAATATATTAAAAAAGTTACCTGAACTATGGAGTATATTTAAATATATTTAACTTGCATTCCTTTAGGTGGCAATCTCCACACTTTCCAATGACCAGGGAGACTTTTTAAACTGTAACATTTCTTGGTATACAAACAACAGTTTAATGAAGTAGCAATCTCATGTGAAATTTTTAGTTGCTGAACAAAACAGGGTGGCATTGTTCCCTTAGCAGAAGGCCAGAGGAAGGACTGGCACACATATTCCCTTCCAAGAGACTTCTGGGGGGGGAACATTATACTGCAGAGACATATACCTCTTGTGCTGGGAGGGAGAAAGTATTTTACTATAGACCATTGTGGGGTGCTACATACTCCCTGACCTTTCACCCACTCCCCATACCAAGCCAAACCAGCTCTCTTGGCTGAGGCACAGTGGAGATACAGCTTCACCATAGGGAGGAGTATGAGGTTCCCAGCCTCTGCTTGTAGTTTCTGCTCCCCTCTGTTCTCTCCCTGAGCCAAGTCTTCTGTATCCCTGCAGGGCAGTGGAATGTCCTTATTCCCCCTTACTTCCCTTCCTGGCTAGGGAAGGCTAAGGAACTGTTAAGTCCACAAGGATTCCTTTTTATTTACCAATATGTAAAATGTATTTCTGATTGATGAAGGTAAACCTTTTCACAATCTGGTGCTTTGGTTGCAAATATATGCCCATAAATGTTTTCCCCTTGACAGACTGGCCTGCTTAGGCTGTGTATAGCTAGAAGGGAGTATAATTATACTTGCCTAGTGGAGGCCTTTATACTATGAGAAAGCATTTTATTGATCAGCTTTTGTTAGAAATTACTTTTGTTTAAAAGGTGCCAGCCAAGAATAGAATCCTCTTGAAAAAATGAGATGGGTACAAATGCTACACTGGAGCTAGAAGGTGTAATTTCCAGCTTGAGGAGACACAGTTGCGTTAGCTTTGGTACAGTCAGAGCACTAAAAAATGGAAGTCTAGCTCTGATGGCACGAGCCGTAGGATGGCTACCAACTTGAGTACGAGCCTGTCTGAGACCCAAGATATGCACTTGTGCAAGTAGCCTATCCCACCTCTCATGCCATCGTAGCTACGCTTCTATTTTTAGTATGCAAGTTTGATCAGAGCTAACTCAGGTATATCATCTCAAACAGGGAATTATTCCTTCCTGCTCCAATGAAGGCATACTCTTAGAACAGAATAAAACATTTTCAGTGAAGAATGTGTTCACTCTTTCTGTTTAGGAGCAGATCATGAAATCCTTGATCCTTCATTATTCAGACTTAATTGTTATATTTTTCCTGTCCCCCTCACCATGGATTTCTCACAATCAACTACTTGTGAATATTTCTTATTGGAATCTTGATAATCATGCTAAGTCTGTTAGTTATCAAACTCATGTAGTATTGCTTTTGTACTCTGATTTTTTGTTAAATGAAATAGAGCTTTCTGTGAATTTTGAGTATTACAAAAGAACACAATGTTAAATTCTCCTTTTTGTGACTATTCATGCCAGCAAAGCTTGAGCGCGTGAATGTTCATGAAAAGTGAATACACAAAAGTTGCAGAAAAAGGAAGAATGATCCAGTGATCCACTAGCCTAGGACTTGAGATACCCACATTTAGTTGCCTGTTCCACCACAGACATCCTGGGTGACCTGGGCAAGTCACTTAGCTTTTCCATGCCTCGGTTTCCCATATATAAAATGTGGATAACAACCCCTCTCTCACAGGGATGCTGTGAGGATAAATTCAATACAGACTATGAGGAGCTCAGATATTATGGAGATGAGGACCATAAAGGACCAAAGATAGATAGGTTTCATACACTGTCATAGGGGAATTTGCTTTTTAACAAATTTTAAGTTAAATATTGCTTCCATCTGGAACACAAATTGAAAAAAGTTATATTTCTTATATCAATATTTAAATGAATACTCAACTGTTCAAAACTTTCCTTCCAGTCCCACTCCAATCTCCCTACATAGATTGCAGTTTCCACCTATAACAAGTTAGAATCTCTAGGCCACATCCTGAGCTCCATTCAGCACAGCTGGGGATGTGTGCATATTCATACGCATGTGCAAGAAGATAGCATGAGATTTTAAGCCACCTTTGCACTTCCCCAATTACCAGGGTTGCTGAGGTCCAATACCTCATACCTCAGGGCAGTCTCAGAGTCTCAGAGTCTCAGCATAAAAGCTAGGTATGTACAGTTCTTTTCACTTTAGTACTAGACTCTGAGGGTTGAGGGCCTACTTATATGAAAGCTTGAGTAGTGGTCACCTGATTCTAGGGTGAAGAAGTGCTGTACCTCTGACGAATCTATTATCACAGGTCAATGCACCAAGAGTCAAGGATTATTGTTATGTATGTAGACATTATCAGACTGGATTATTGTTTTAGTTTTATGTTTTTATTCTCAAGGAAAAGCATAACCTGACAAAACTGAGTTTTTTGTGTTTCTTACCATTATCCTCACCCTGGAGTCTTCGCATGTTGTTCACAGCTTCGCAAAGTAAGAGGATTCTGTTGACCTGTGCGATGTGACACTGGCTAACGAGATTCTTTTAGACACCCTGGAAGACTAGCTAAGATACACAGAATGGCTGGCAGATTCTGTCTGTTCAGATAGCAGCGCTAATTAGTATGAAAGCAGTCCTTAGAGGTTACCTAAACACGTGTCCCATACTTTGTAATTTGAAAAGTTGCCACGGACTTTGCTTCTTCTTTTCTGGGTGGGGTGGGGTGGGAAGAGGGGAGTTGATCCTTGAGCCTTAAATGAAAAGGCAGCAGAAAGCAGCTAAAAAGATGGGATTCCCTTGGTGCTGGGAAACCCCTGGGTGGCATAAAGCCAATATAGCTGGCTCCACACTATGCCCCATTTACATAGCCCGCTCTACACTGTGCTCCAGCAATCCTTACCTAAGCAGTGGCTACTGCAGGGCCATTACAAGCTGGCAGAAATTAGAGCAGAGCTTCAGTTCCTTTAGCTTGTGCCAGGGGCCATTTTGCCCCTCTCCCCTCACACCAGTCCCAGAATTGGGGAGGTGGAAGAATGGCTTAGAGAACCCTTCACCCCTCTTCAGCAGTGCTGATCTCTGCCCTAGCACAGCTGAGGATTTAACCTTGCATGTTAACAGCATGGGTTATAGTTCCCAGGCCAGTACAAATTTTTATTAACATTTTTGATTTTTCTCAGTTGTGTTCATTTATATGAATAAAACAGGGATAGGGGAAAAAAACAAATACATTTAATAAAATGTCTTTCAGCACTGCTTAGTGTCGCAGTGATCTTAATAGGTCAAAATGTCCTGTTGGGAATTGGTGGTTTATTTGTTTTTTCCCCTTCCTGCTCATTAATACTTTTATGAGACAAAATTATTTTTCTAGAGCTTGTACAATATTATGGGCTGTTTTAGATGAAGAACCATTTTCAGTCAGAAGTCACCTTTCCATTTCTCCTAATCAGTGCCTTGTTAAAGGCCATGCAAGCTCCATTCACTTATACCAGCCTACAGCATTAGTTCTTGTTAAAGGAAACTGGTGCATTTATTTTAGGTAATGTATTAGTTCAGAATATTCTACTATCCTTAACCATGGCAACAAATGAAATTTCAGCATTTCATTCCATACTCCAAATTGTTACTTTCATAGTATGTAAAGATTTTTTTTTAATATATCCATCCATCCAAATAAAGTAAAATGTAATTACATTAAGCTTTTGGGAGCAAACTGTTATTTACAGGATATTATTTTCATAGGCAGTCTATTTTTCACATTGAAAAGTTAACTGTGATGCCTCGTAGGGAACAGCCCAGCAGGAGTGAAATATTCTCATAGCCAGCCCTTTACAGGGGACAGAGAAGCCTCAACATCAATACTTTAGCTTCTTGGGCAACACACAGGAAGGCCTTTTAGGATTGGAAAAGTGAGTGGTCCTTCACCAGGGAACTTACTGAAGAACATGGGGGCAGGGAGAAGGAGGGCGTCCCACTTGGTGCATCCTGAAAAAGCAAGAGGCCATTGGCTGTTCTTGTTGGCTTGGCAAAGATGAAAACTAGAAGGATAGGATTTAAACAACCAGCACATCAACAACCATTCAAGTCATAAGGTCTGACTCTGTGCAGTGCTTCCACAGGAGAAGGGAGGAAAAGATGGTCTTTGCACCAACTGGATTCTGAGCTGGCTAGGGTCCATTGTAACTCTGGACATAAATTAAAGCAGCCCTGGCTGTTGCTCTAATTTGAGGACTGCGTTGAAACCTAGAGACTCTAGCACCATGTATCCCTAATGATAGGAAGGGAGTAGGGTAGAACAGCTTATGTCAGGCCTAAGCTGCTCCTGTACCAAGGGAATTCTTCCTGACCTCTTGTGGTATCTTTACAGCCTCTGTATACCACCACAATGGTACATAAGGGATTGGGGAGAGGAGAATCTTTCCCATATACTACATTTTATGTATGGTTATTCCTATGGGTAGTCCTGGGCTCTCATTGGTGCAGGTCACTTGGGGTGTAAGTAAATGAATAGCATGGTATGGCAGCCTAGGACTGCCTGGATACCTTAACTGCTAATTTGCAAACTTTCCGGGTTTGAGAGTGTATGTATTCTGTTTGAAAGGGTACTTTCCTTTGCAGAAGCCCCTTCCAACCTTAACGTTCCTTTTTTGAGGGGATGGGAAGGGAGGTTGATTGGGAATTTCCAAGCTTTTTGTTTGTGTGGTTTTGGTAACTCTGAGAACAGTTTCTTTATCCATTTCAAGAAATGCTGCAATTTGGCAGAGTTCTTTGCAAGAGAGACCAAAATGCCTGATCCAAACCCCAATGAAATCAGACAGACAATCTCCAATTGTATTCATTGGACTTTTGATCAGGTCTTAATCTTTTGGAATCATTTAGAAGTTTGTAGGTAAAAGAATCAGTGAAATGTAGCAGGCTGAGGGGGGAGAGGGAGGAGATAAAAGGATTTTGAAACATGTTCAAGCAATGAAAAAATGTTAATCACAATGACTTGAAAATGTTTTTTTTTTTACAGGTTTTATCTCAAACTTATTTATTGGTTATTTTAGCTGAACATTTCATGTGGTTTGTTCTGGCAAAAGTTAGAGGGCCTCATGATGGAAACCTTGCTTTGCTCTTAACCATGGAAAGATGATGTGTCCTTCCATAACAGGGATAGCGATATTGGTACAGGAAAGTGGATCACAATGAATATTAAGTTGGAAAGACTATGAAATAAGGGCTCTTCGTGTGTCTTTATTTTCTTTGTTGAGTTCTCTACATACATATGTCACTATATTACTACTATTATTAAATAATAAATACATGATTCTTGCATATTTTTGAATCAGAATGTATTTACCATAGCTCTTTTTCTCTTGAATCATGTGATTCAAATCTTACCTGAATAGAACCATTAAAAAGGTTACATTATTTAGTTTTTAATCATGATGACATTAGTGCTAGTACAATGTACAGATTTCACCATTATCTAAATACCTACAATACCTTTTTCATTCCTTTTAAACTCTCCCTTAGAAAAACTTTAGGCAGGTCAAAATTTTGCCATATCCGGTAATCTGATGTACTACTTCTTCTCTAGTACATGCCTCTCCCATTCGAGTGAATGCATGTTAAATATTTTACCACATATAGTTCCAACTATTTTTGCTGGATTTGTACCTGAAGCATATTGGACTTCAGTTGATCTGTAGCTACCATTTGAGCCCTGGGACATATCTGGAAAAAGAATATATACATAAACATGAATCTAATCATATTTGTTAACAGGAAGTTCTCTCCAGCAAGTATGTCAGATGATATCAACATGAAAAAGCACTACAGTGGTAGGCCCTGATCCTGGAAATGAATTATTCATACAGACCCTTGCACCCATATCAAGTCTCATTGTAGTCAATGGCACTCCTTGTATGTACAAAGAACTGTCTCCTTCAATCCTATCGCTGGACCAAGGTCTTTTTATATATTTAGAAGAGACATAAAATCAAAAAACAAAACAAAAAGCCATTCTGGTAAGTGAACTGGTCATCTTAATGGTGGTGTAAATTAATGCATTCAATTGGGGGGGGGGGGGTGGTGTTTTTTTACACACACACACACACACACACACACCACCAACCACAGTGCCAGAGCTTGCACTATCAACAATCATTCCCTTTGGTTGTATTATTCAGGCTAATCTGAACGGTTAAAAGAATGACAATGCAATTAGTGTTTTATGAAAATGCATTTTGTACTCACAAACCTTGAGAAGTCCAAAGCTACGAGAAATAATTTTTCTTCCAAGGTACTGAATACTAACTATCGTATGTCCCTTAGCAGCAAGGAAAATCTCCACAGATCTCAGGAGTTCAAAACGTCCTTCATTTTATATCCTGATTTAAATACTGTCTAGTACTCATTTTAAGTAGCATCTACTACCTTGCAGTTTAAAAATATCTAATTAAGCAATAGCTCATATTATGGATTGTGTTAGCATGATAATTCACATCTTTGAAAATCTACTTAATTGATACTAGGAAAATGCAGGGAGGGAGGTTGCTCATTTTTTCCTCTCCCCACAGATAATAAAACATTAAACACATAATCAATCCAAGAAGTTGGGTGGCAGGAACAAATACTGAACTAAATCATATTTTTCCTCTTGTTTAATACTATTAAATGTCTAAGATTGATTAAATTTTAGCACAATTTTAAGATACTGTTAATGCAAAGAACAGCAGATGGGTTGAGAGGAAGCTAAACAATACATTTATTTTGGACTTATAATAAAGTTAAAAACCAGTCAAAATAATAAATAAACTGGCCTGCTTTGCAAAAATCTTGCAAAATTGTAAGTAAAGGTGGTATTTCTTATTCAGTCCCAGACAGCATCAAGGTTTGTTGATTGTATCTACAGAAGGCCTTCTTTTCTGACCTATATTGTAGAATATATGAGTTGTACAATATCTCTTGCAGCTGAAGAATTATGAAAATGTTTCTTTGGATGGGACGTAACCTGAGTGCTGTTCATATATTATATTGAATTGCTATAAACTTCTGTGGCCTAAAGCCATCATCGTTTTCAGGTAAAACAATAAGGATACTCTGTTTGTTACTAAGAGTCAAGTTTTTGTAAATATTGTTTTTCCTCAGTGAAGTCTGTAATTAATTACATTAAACTTGTTCCTGTCCATAACATTTAATTATCCTAATGGATCATCAGTTATGTGCAGTTCTGTACATGGAAGAAGAAGGAGGAGATTTCTTCTTTGCCATCCTGCAGGAAATCAACTTATATTCCAACCTATGTGATTTGGTTACCCTTTTACTTATTTTAGCATGGAGACCTATAAATATTATTGATGGACACCCAACCATCTTTTTGCTTTTTAAGTCCATCTAGTGGTCTGAACACAGGTTTGTCAGCAAGGAACACTCGAGTTCTAATCTAAGCCATGTTCAACATTGACTTCTTGTAGCTTCGGTGAAATTTTCCCCTTCTGTAAAATGGGGATAATAAAACTGACTTATCTGTCTTATAGGGCTGTTGTGAGGATTAATTCATGTTTGTGAAACATTTTTAAATGGAAAAGCACTATACGAGCATTACCATTTAACTAGTTTTTAATCAAGCACAGGGCTTTGCCCTTAACCTCATAGTTATTTATTTTTTCTTAATTGTTTCTTAGTAGACATCTTATCAAACACTTTTGAAATCCCAATAAATTATATCCACTGCATTCTCTTTATCTACTTTAACTTTCTTTAAAGAGTTCTGGAAAGCTACAGAAGTCATGCTGGTTTGATCCTATCAGATTTAACATTTTCAAGTATTGTACAGTAGTGCTCTATCCTTAATTACTGTCCCAGCCAGTTTCTCAGAAAGGAGGTGGGACTTAGGGCATGTCTACTCTTACAATCGATGCAGTAAGTGTTGATTTAGCGGGTCTGGTGAAGACATGCTAAATCGATGGGAAAGCACTCTACCAGCCGTTTGTGTATGCCACCTCCCCAAGAAGCATAAGGAAAGTCAACGGGAGATGCTCTCCCATTGATAGAGCACAGTGTAGCAACCATGATAAGTGGCTCTAACTACATCGACTTCAGTTACTTTATTCACGTAACTGAAGTTGTGTAAGATTGATTGATTTACTGTGGTAGTGCAGACCAGCCCTTAGTGGTCTGTAATTCTGGAGTTTCCCTTGGCTGTATTTTCCTACATAAGCAGCATAACTGCCAACCAATCTTCAGAAACATTTGCGGTTTCCAGAAGTGTATTGCATATTCCTAACACTGTGTCTGCTACTTCACATTTTTAACAGGTATCCTATTAGCAGATTAAAAACTCATTCATTTGGTTTTAATGTGGGTGTACTGTTTGTGAAATGCCATCTTCATTCTGATTTAGAATTGATTAGTGCCCACTCTCATCCTACATGATTGTGCTACATAATTTTACATTAATCTACCTTGCCCAGTTATTATAGAATTCCACTTAAATAATTAAACAATGCAAAGGCCTGAATATTTCAGTGCTTAGATCCTGATTAAAAATTATGTTGTACAGATGGTGCTCATTAAATCATTGTCATCAAGGCAACGTACACATGAAAGGAAGTGCACTGAAATATCATCTAGATAAGGCTTCAGAGTATTTGTTATACTTCTCATGGAGAAAAACATTCCACTGAGCAACATTTTCCTCTTCATAAATTTACCTAACTAGGTTCATCATAACATACACACCCCATCACCACAATATCTGAGCACCTGTCATATCTGAATATACCAAGTATATTTTTGGACAAACAAGCAAAAAGGGCTAAATTACCTTCCCCCTCCCACATACCCTTAGTGGAAACTTTATGGTTAGTAACATAAAGTCATCAAAAGTTACTTGAAATGATCTGAGATGACAGCATTTCTTATTCTCAGGAGAACATTTTGCTATTTTTGAGTACTATACCTACTAGCATTTTAAAGCACAAAATAAATGGTTCACTATTCATAGCATCCTCATTTGGTTCTATAGTTATGTATAATTACAGGGTGGCTTTCAGTTATTTTTCTTTTCTTTAGGTTTTTTTCTGGAAGTCACAGTAAGAAATGCTCAGTAAAAGTATAATTTAATAAGGAGTTTAGTCATCCCTTAGGGTAAATATACTTTAGTATTATATGTAATTGCTCAAAGAAAATGCAACAAAAGCGTATCCGAGTCTGACGGGACCACTGGTATGTGTTAGCATACATCGGGTAGGGTTGCCAACCCTCCAAGATTGTCCTGGAGTCTCCAGGAATTAAAGATTCTTTAATTAAAGATTATGCCATGGGATGAACCCTCCAGGAATACGTCCAACCAAAACTGGCAACTCTAACAACAGGGCCTGATCCTGAACTATTTAATTCAATGAGAATTTTGACAGAGAGATACATTGGTGGATGATGTCACTAATTTCTGTATAATTCTACATATAATCAGGTAGTTGTGATGGGCTGGGAGATTCCCTGTCCAGCGCAGGTAAGTGCACCCCATCCTCAAGCTATCTTCTGCATCTAGGCAATGAGGCCTAAGTATTTCAGTCCACCGAATGGCTCTTTGTTATAGGGTCGTGCGGCCTAGGAGTCAGAGTCAGTAGTAGTCTCCTGACTCCCAGGGCAGTGAGGCCTGGTGGCCAGAGTCAATAACAATACCCTGACTCCCAGGGCAGTGAGACCTGGTGGCCAGAGTCAATAGGTTCCCCCTTGTCCACAGGGTGGTTAGGCTTAGTGGTTGGAGTCAATAGGGCTGGGCCGCCTCCCAGGAGGGTGGTGGCCAGGGTAGGGAGACTCAGGCCCTCCCTGCTCCACTGGGTCTCAGCCCTGGGCCCTCATATTGGTGAGGGCATTCGCCACTTAGTCAGCAGGGATCCGCTCAAAACACGCTGACTGCTGTAGGGATAATGGCTAGTCCCTCCCTGGGCTCCTTCCTACGGCGACTCCTGCAGTCCTGGTCTAGGCATCTTTGGGGTCTCTGGTCTCCTCAGGTTGTGTTGGTCCTGGGGGCTCCGATCTGTAGCATCCTCAGGTACCTGGGCGCCTGCCTGAGTCTCGGTGTCTCCAGCTCCCGTAGTTTGGGGCTTCGGCAGTTCCCAGGCTGGAGCCTGCAGCATGCATCCGGTGGCTAGGTTTCTTCCTCTTATACTGATGCTACACCTCAAGCATGCCCAGTAGGGATGTGGGGGCACAGCTTCCTCAGCCCTTAGTGAGGAGTTAACCCTTCCCTGTCCAATGCGGGGTGAGGGCACCCCGTCACAGCAGTGTTTGCATCATGCAAGAGTACATGTTTATTTAGGTCTCAGCAAACTGTCTGGATAAATGAGGAACTCATGGGGACACAGAAGAACAAACAAACAAACAAACAAACTGAACAACCATGATGTTGGAGAAGTTTGAACTGGGATCCAAAATTTGTGGATTGAGTCCATTTCTATCCCTCAAACCAAACCTGAAACTTTTCAGGCATTCACATATCAGTATGATGAAGAGAAATCCTAGTTTCCCATGAGTTAAAAAAAACGAAATTCTCCGATATAAAAAAACCCCATAAAAATGCACATTTTTCCACAATTAAAATGAAATGCTGAACCTTAGTTTCCCTAGCCACAATATACCTAGGTATCAGTTAACACAACGTTTTATTGATATACAGCAGAACCCTGTTGATCTGAGCCTCTTTATCCGGCTTTCAGTATTAACTGAACTACCAGCCGCCCGGGGCTGCCCACTCGAGCCCCACTCTGCCCCCATATTAAGAAAGCTTTGTGCCAATTCTCCTGATTATTCAAAATTTTGATTATCTGACCTGGCCCTGGTCCCAGTTACATCAGCTAAACAGGGTTCCACTGTAAATTTAAAGCACATTCAAAAAATCAACCACAAGACGGGGAGATTGTGCACATTGAATAAGTGACACTGGTACTTTCAGTAAAATTTAGTTAATAGTTAACATGTTTTTATTTTTTCACAAAATGTAAAAACTAAAGATTTTCTGTAAAAACGCAAATGCCACATTTTTCCATGGCAAACAGATTTCTAGGATCCCTGTGGATGACTAGAGTAAATTGGAGTAGCTCCATTCACTTAATTGGAGCTATGCCAATTTCCATCAGCTGGTGATCTGTCCACACTGGTATAGATAGCTCAGAGGCTTTATAGGTTTTTTTCCCCCCCTCCTTTTTTCTTGTGCCTCTGAACTTGTTTTAGCTGTGATAGGCACGAGAAAACAATATTTGTTTTCTTTTTCCCCAGCCAAAACTAGGAAGCATTTGAAATGTAATGCCTGCCGGCTTTTGCGATATCTTACTTGATATTTCCAGACAATATGCATTAGAAGAACTGGGTGTTTCCCTGAACTAGAATTGCTGGCCTGTTCGGGATCATCCAGCACTTCTTTTTATTCAAAATTGCTGCAACAGATTAAATATATGAAAGGGAAAAGGAATGAGTTCATTTCAATGAACTGTTGCTGATCATTCTATTTATCAAAATGCTTCAAAACCAAAAATGTTGTATAATTTAGTATCAAAACTTCTTTGCTTTGCTTTTGGAAAACTTGCTCTGTTCATAATCGGCAGCTGCAAAGAAAAAAAATCTCTCTGCAAATGAGTTTGTCTAAATCATACAAACTTATTAATACAGGCTAAATCTTCTTGAGAGTTTAAACACGCTTTATAGGAAGTGAACCTGACTCATGCTGTGTTACGTTTTACACTTTATGGGTCATCACTGGCCCTGCTGTTTCAAATAAGGGGGAAAAAAATCCATTAATGCTACAGTAACCACCAAAAAGGGACATGAGGACTGGTCTCATCAGTAGGTTGTCCTTTGCAAAACTTAGCTCAGTGGTCCTTTTGGCACAGTCCCTTCCATTCACCCTCGCTGCCACCCAAAAAGCCCGAGCTGAAATTTGTGGTTGAGAGTTAGGCTAGGAACACAGAATGTATGAGGAAGAACTACTCCCTGTCAGGGCCAGCTCCAGGTTTTCTGCCGCCCCAAGCGGCAAAAAAAAAAAAAAAAAAAA